>NC_143576.1:46999373-47305682 GCF_048544385.1 Mastigoproctus giganteus | reverse complement strand
GACGGAATCCATACTGGCGATCGTTGATCAGACGGAAGGTTTCTAGGTAGTTTAAGAGTTGGCGGTTAATTGATTTCTCCATTACTTTAGAAAGAGTAGAAGTAATTGCAATGGGACGATAATTGGATGGGAGGGATTTGTCACCCTTTTTAGGAACTGGCTGGATATGAGCAAATTTCCAAGCAGAAGGAAAAACACCTTTGGAATAAGAAAGTGAAAAAAGGCGGCACAGAATAGGAGTAAGTTCAGGAGCACAGGTTTTGAGAACAAGTGGAGAAATACCATCAGGACCTGGAGCTTTCTTAGCATCCAGATTCATCAAAATCCTTCTGATATCCTTTTGACGGAAGACCACAGGAGGCATTGAATGGAGCGTGTTAGGAATGGTGGGAGGTGTTTTACCAAGATCATTAATACATGAGCTCGAAGAAAAATGGGATGCTAGCAGGTCAGCTTTATCCTTGGCTGAAGTGACAACAGAACCATCTGGTTTGGACATAGGTGGGAGCAGAGATGGGCAAAAGTTGCGGCCAATAGCTTTGGCAAGAGACCAGAATGCTCGGCTACCATTAGGGCAAGAAGCAAGTTTTCTACTCTTAGCCTGTTCAAACTCTAGTTTGGACTGATTAATAACTGCTTTACAATTGTTGCGAGCTTTGGTGTAGGCAGAAAATGAAACTGAAGAATTAGAAACAAGCCAATTACGATATGCAACGTTCTTCTCTTGGACAGCCTTAGCACATTTATTGGAAAACCAAGGTTTAGATAAAGGACGAGATTTTAAAGTGGAGTGTGGGATAAAGGATTCCATTCCTGCAAGAATAATTTCACTGACAAGATCTGAGCAAACGTTGACATCAAAAGTTTTGAAACAGTAATCAGACCAAGGAAAAGAAGAAAAGAAGTCTCGCAGGTCATCCCATTTTGCATTCTTGTAATGCCAAACAATACGAGGTTGGGAATAGCCATGGGATAAAGGTTCCATTGGAGAAGAGACAATCACCAAGTTGTGATCTGAAGTGCCTAAAGGACCTCTCACTTCAACCTTGTACTTAAAAGGGTTGTTTGTGAGAAAAAGATCAAGCGTATTGGCTGTATGATTAGGATTGTCTGGTATTCTTGTAGGTAAATGAACAATCTGTGCTAGGTCATTAGTAATTGCAAAAGCCTCAGCATCTCGACCTGCTGGGTCGGTGTAACTAGAAAACGGAAGCCAGCTGGAGTTGTGAACGTTAAAATCACCAAGGAAAATTACCTCACTGTTAGGAAAGTTGGACTGGAGAAAGTCAAGTTGCAGAGAGAGGAAGTCAAAGAGCTCCAAGTGATTAGTGGAGTTGGGAGAACGGTAGAGACAACAGATGAATTTTACACAATGAGGTAGAGAGATTTTAAGCCAGAGAAGATCAAAGAGAGGAGATTCCAAATTGCCAAGTCTCTGACAGGGAATATCAGAACGGACATATGCACAAGTACCACCTTTGAGGCGAAAGGAATCATACAGCAAATAATTTGGACATCTGAGATGAGCAGTAGTTGAATCAACTGATAACTGAGATTCAGTCAGGAAAAGTACATGGGGTTTGGAAGACTGCAAGTGGAAATGGACATCGTTGAGATTAGAATTGAGACCACGTATATTTGTGAAATGAATTAGGAAGTCCTTGGGAGGTTTAGATCTTTTCGCAGATAAGCTTGCTCTATTATTTTGACAATTCATGGTGTATTCAATAGTAAGAAAAAGTGGGTGGGACATGCTGTATGAAGTAATGAAATTTTTGGATATGGCGTACATGTGGTAAGAATATACCCAGATCCTTGACATAACGTGGCCTCGACAATGCTCCCCGCATACACACTACTCGGACTCCCTCCAGTCACTATCTGGCAGAGTAGAGGTAGCAAGATTATACACTAGCTGATACGGAAGCTTCCTAGAGAGTTACCAATAGTTTCAGTCCGGTGTACTAACTAGCGGCCGGCCTTCGAACACCGTTTTAGACCTGACCTAAGGAGAAGACTAATGTTACTTATTCTCAGATAGGTACCACCACCCAGACGGCATCGTTTCAGGGCTACTTGGCCAAATAGGTTCCTTTGGTGTGTTTTTCTCATATCCAGGCCACTCCTATGAGAAGGTACAGGTGAAAACCTAACTGGACCTTAAGTTTTGCACACCAGGGTATAATGACTGCCATTGTATTAGAAGTAGAGATCTTTTAACGATCGTTTGTTTTGTGCTTCTTTCTCGATTCTTGGAATGCTTTAAATTGTGTTTGATATTGAGAGTGAGGATTGTTTACTTTTCAAGGTATATTTGATTGATTTAAGTTTGGATTTTTCTTTTTTCTTTTTTTTTTTTTTACTGAATTAGGTGTTTTCTTTTAATTATTGTAAGATTGGTAAAGCAAGTTAATTTTCCCTGTTCTTTGATTTCTGTGAGATTTGATTTCATTAGTTTCAGTATTATCGTTTTTGTACATTTTGTAATTAATATATTAATGTACCTTTTCGTAAATTTTAAAGAGTTATATATTTATAGTGTATTATAGTTTTATTCTTATTAGCATTAGCTTGACCTCTCTGTATGTTGGGTTCATTACTAACTTGTAAATATTGTAAATAGTTCTGGTTAGTTGGTTATTAGCTAATTCTTTTAATTGTTGTTATTTTACTTTTATTCATACATACTCATATAACTATACGTACACGCAGGAGGTTTACTGGCTGTCTACCAAATCTGTCAAAAGGTGTAAGCGATAATGATGATAGTATTTTAGTTGACCAAGAGTTTAAAACAATCAGTGGCTGAATTATCTGAAGAGATTGAGTCGATTGATAAGGATATTTTGTTTAGAAAAGGTTCTAAACAAGGCTGCTCCAGAAGATAATGTAGTAGCTTTATCTCAGAAAAAAAGGAGGCAAAGATTTGACTTCTAAAAAGAAAAAAAAAACCTTAAGAAATCAGGAAGGATGGAGAAATGTGTTACATGGAGAGTACATAGAAATGGATTAAAATTCCTGTGAAGGAATTTTAATTTAACCTTTCTAGGGCTGTTATTTCTAGGTAAGCGTACGAACCTTTTGATACCCCCTCGTGTGTGTGTGTGTGTGTGTGTGTGTGTGTGTGTGTGTGTGTGTGTGTGTGTGTGTGTGTGTGTGTGTGTGTGTGTGTGTGTGTGTGTGTGTATTAATGTAACATACCATCGCGGAAAAGGATTAGATACACACACACTGGTGTTCAAAGAAAGTACATCTCCTGGGAATTTCACATTTCTAACCCTTTTTTGCGATGGTATGTTACATTAATGACTAGCATCACAAACAGAAATATAAACAAAGTTATTTATTAATAGTTAAGGCAAAGCTAAGTAATTTTTCACAGGTGCTCTCAAAATATTCCAAAATGAGCATTTGCAGCCTTTATACAACAGTTTTAGTAAACACGACAGTTATGGCTGAAATGTTATCGGAAGCCCTCAGTTTCCTGCAGTTTATCCTATTAAATGGAAAACAAAATGAAAAGTTCACTAGGTGGCAACTAATATTTAGTTGAACCGCCTCTGACCCTGATGACAATTTCTGAAGATAATCAACTGATAGTTCGTAGTTCCAAACTCAAATTATGGCTTCCTGAAGTTCAGGAATGGTCTTTGGTTTCTTTCTGGCAACTGCAGATTCCACACGATGCCACCAGTTCTCTATAGGATTCAAGTCCCGGCTGTTTCCTGGCCAGCTAAGAGTTGTAATGGACCGCTCTTCCACCCATTTTTTTCACCTGTAACAAATGTAAACACAACTGTCGAACCTCTAATGCAGAAATGAAGATAAAGTAACTACAGAAGTGCCTACTTACACTTTTCGCCCGATGACAAGGAGCAGAGTCGTCCTGAAAGATGCAGTTACTTTGCAGGTTGAAATGGTCTCTAATGGTTGGTAGCAATTTGCCTTCCAATATAGCCAGGTACCCATTGGCATTTACGGAACCTTTTATAAACTGAAGGTTACCTACTTCGCGATACGAAATGCACCCTGATATCATTTGGCTGGTAGCGAATTTCACTGTAGACACCATACAGTATTCTTCACCACGTCTATAGCGAACCATGCAGGTTGAATTTCTTCTCATCCGACAACATAACTGACTTCCACTGCTCGGGGGTCCATTTGACTTGCTCCTTACATCAAATTAATCGGGCCTTTTTCATTTGTGTAAGTGGGCTTCTAGCCCCCCCCTACACAAATGAAAGGGGCTACAAGTCCATTTTTGAAGAGGCGTCTTCTGACTGTTACTGGACTTGCTACCACTCCTCTGTGTTCTTCCCATTCTCTTTTCAGCTCAGACGAAGAAGCTTTGCGGTTCTCAAGACATAAGCGCTTCAAAACGCGGTCCTCTTTTGGCGGAGAAACTCATTTGCGTCCGGTTCCTTTTTTTCTATCAGTAGAACTAGTATTCTTGAGTTCGAAAAGAAATCTACTTACTGTAGACTGATTACATGACACTATAAGCACGGGAAGAACATCCTTCCTCACGTTAAGCAACAATAGCAACCTTTCTTCGTGGCGTCAACTGCACGTAACTTGCCATCCTGACACAAGCAAGGAATGACTGCAACTCTTGCAGAGCGTGCTTATATAGCTGAAAGTAACAGCTGATGCAATATTACGTCATCACCTACGCGTGTAAATCTTATCTGATGCAATCTGTAGGAAATATTGTCATATACTTACGTTATTCGGACGACAATATATATATATATATATATATATATATATATATATATTTATGTAAATGTTGTGTATTATAGTTTTATAGTTAAATCATTGTCTGGCTGTTTAGCTAACGGGAGGCGTAATTAGGAAGGTAATTAGGATAGAAGTAGGCACTCTTGCCCTCGTATTTAATAGCTCACAGTGTGGAAGAATTTTAGTTGTAGGAAAACATTCTGCGCGGTAGCACAGTGGTATCGTTACCGTCCTCCCCATATCGAATGGAAAAGACCCGGGTTCGCATCCCGTCGATGACGTGAGGAACTTTAATTGGATTATTTCACTCCATGGCTGAGTTAGTCGGTCTCCGGCGTAGACAGAAAGCTTTTCGCCCAGAAACTGGGGTTTTTCGTCCAGCAAACCAAACAAATCGAACAGAGAAGAAACGCAATTTACGGACATAATATATACATGCGTATATGTAAGAAATTACGGGTCACCCTAATACAGTAATTTGAATTTTTGAAGGAAAGTAAACAGTAGATGATCGAAGAATATAAATCCGGTTATCCGGGAGCTCAATTTCTCGTCCGTGTTAGTAACGGCCCTGAACATAGTAGATATATGCATACGGAAGTGGTTGTCTGTATATTTGTATGCATTCTTATAATTAAAATTATACTCTTATACTTATAATTAAAATTATACTTCAAATTAAAATTCTATTTAATCTTACTATATACCCTTGTACTTATGTTGTTATTATAGAAAATAGGCATGTGATGAAAGAAAGTAAGAGTATGGACTTATGTAACATCAGCCAAAAAAAAAAAAAAAAACAATATCCTACATCCATTCCCTCGAAAAGTTTTCAGTCTAAAGGCAAATTTCCGCACATCTATTCTACAACTGTCTTTCCTCAATTTGAATTTATACCCCCTCAGGTTCGTAATATGAGCAAGCGGAAGAACCCATCAGAATTCAGCGTGCTCAACCCATTCACGGCCTTATATACCTCAATCAGATCACCTCGCAGGTGCCTAGTCTCCAGCCGCTGCAATTTGCAAAACTTCCCTTTCTTGATAAGAGAACCCCTTCGTTCCCCTCAACAATCTAGTTGCTCTTCTCTGTACACGCTCAAGCAACTTTACATCCTTCCTAAATGAGACCTCCAGTACTCAAGGTGTGTCCTGACCATTGCCTTATACAAAGGGATAATCACCTCCTTTTCCCTACTAGCAAGATTCCTGCATATCATTGACAATACCCCATGATCTGCTCTTACACCTGTCTGCATTGCTCAAAAAACTTCATATCTGACTTCATAATTACTCACAGATCTTTTTCATTTTCTACCACCCTAAGTGGTAGAAAATGAAAAAGTACCACACAGTTGGTATGTTACTCTGGGGTCACTTCTACCCATATGCAGTACTTTGCATTTGTCAATGTTAAACTACAGTTGCCACTTCTCAGCTCAAATTTTCTAGATCCTGTTGCAATAGCACACTGCCGTTACTGTCATTAACAACCCTGCCAACCTTTGTATTATCTGAAAACTCAGACATTAATCCTGATATACTTTCATCAGTGTTATTGATAAATATACAAAGCAACAGTGGGCCAAACACCGAACCCTGGGGGACTTTACTAATAACATTAGTACACGAGGAGCAGCGTCCACTGATTACCACTGTCTTCTCCCATTCAACTGTCCTTTTATCCATTGTAGCAACTTGCACGTAATGCCATACCTCTCCAATTTGTACAGTAGTCTTCCATGTTAAAATGAAGATTGACGCAATAAAGCATCATATGTTTAAGAGTGTAAATATTCTATATAATATTGGTGTAAATACACCATAGCTTATCTTCATAACTGGATTGTTACGTCTGCAATACCAGGGTGCCTGTCCACCCACCGATGAAATGGTGCTGTCTGGATGGTGGTGCCCACCGAGAATAAGTAACAATAGTCTTCTCTTTTGGTGAAGCGTTACTTATTCGAGGTAGAGCAATACATGGCAACTCATTGTGAAGGAGGAGCACAATATGAGATAGAGATAAAATGATGACCCTTCAAACTACAAACGTAGTTTTTTCGTTTAAGAGTTTTCTATGGTGTATTTACACCAATATTATATAGTAGTCTTCCATGCACAACAGTGTCAACAGATTTCTTGAATCCAAGTATATTTCTATACAATAAAATAATTTCCCTCGTAGTGATATTTATTCAACCAATGAGAGAAGAGGGACGCAGGTCACGTATAATACGTAACAAATACTAAAATAAGTAACAGAAGCTTGTTTTACTCTGAAAAAAAAAACGTCTGTTTTAGCGTGATCATGCTAGATGAACCTCGTGCTCGTGCTTTGTTTATCTAGCATGACCACGCGGTACCATTCTTGATTTCCATATGAAACGAATTTATGTATTCATAGCGCGAAGAGACACACACACTGTAGAAACCTTCTCTAACTATTTTATTTTATTAAAAGAAGCAAGCGCAGCGAGCGAAGCCTCCTAGTATGATATTAAAACTATTTTTTGCATCCATTTCCTTTGTAACCACATCATAGTAACCAATCAAAACTGTCAGAAAAGACTTTCCCTTAACAAACCCATGCTGTGTCTGAATTCTTACTGCAGTCTTGTCTAGATGATCTTGCAACGCATCTTTAACCAGTGACTCCATTATTTTCCCTGGAACAGAAGTTAAACTAACTGTTCTGTAATTAGTCTTGTCACCCTTAGATGACCCTTTGTGAATTTGGGATACATTTGCACATCTCCAGTCCCTTCGGGACTTCAATTGAGTCCAAGGATGCTCTCATAATTATGGCTAGCTAAGGGTTTACCTACTTGCTTTGCCGCCCCTTTAATATAACTGGATAGATCCTATCCACCCTAGGTTCGTTTGTTATGTTCAACTTCAACATTTTTTCTTCCACTTTGCTCTCAGTTATTATAAAATCATTGAGCACCCTGTTACATTTTGATAAACGTCTGGCATTTTGCTCCCTCATGTGTGAATGTAGATGCAAAATACTCATTCAGATTATCAGCTATCTGAACAGGATCAGCAACAGTCGAACCATCGATATCAAGTGGACCAATCTGATTCATCCCCTTCCTTCTAGAGTTTATATAAGTAAAGAAGTCCTTGCTGTTTTTCTTAGGATTGTTTGCCAAAGATTTCTCGTAATCTTCCTTCGCTTGCCTTACCTCCCTTGTGACTTGATTACAGACTAGCTTATATCTGCCATAGGCTTTAGTGTCACCGGTTAATTTATATCCCATGCATTTTTCTTCTCTGCCACGAGTCTCACTGGTTCATCTGACATCCATTTAGGTCTTAGAACCTTGAACAGTATTTCTTAATCGGTATGAAAAGCCTAGTAGCTTCCATGATTATTTCCTTGAATGCTTCCCACTTAGAATTTGCTCTTGGTAACATCATCAGTTGGTCCCATTGTACAGAATTTAAAAATATATGTATCTGAGAACAGCGTAGTCACATTTACGGAAGCAAAAACCCTCCCCTTTACCCTTAATGTTAATTACATCTTTAAGTAAATCCCACATCAGGACACTGCGACCATGCGATCACTGCCACCTAGTGGTTCGTTTATCTACAAATCTTTATACACGAAGAATCACTGTTGATAACCAGATCAAGGGTATTACCTTCTAGTTCGCTCTCGAACATACTGCTGCAGGTAACAATCATCCAATAAATGCACAAAAGTCTTGCTCGTGTACGCGTGATCAACCCACAAGTTCCAGTCAATATCTGAGAAGTTAAAATTCCCCATTATAACACAATCTGATTTACTGGCCCAGTCTATTTCTCTGCACAAATGCTCATTATACTCATCAGATTCATTAGGCCTATAACACATACCTACTCTCATTTTTCCTTTGCCAATGCTTATCACACCATACAGACTCAACATTGCATTGTCCACCAACATCAACTGGATGCACTTCCTTAGATTTTATGGTTTTCTTAACATCATAACCCCTCCTCCCTTCCTACCCTGTCTCTCCTTTCTGTACACATTGTACTCCCCAAATTCCAATTCTGCACTGCTCATATCCGTTTAACACCATTTCTCTAATATCCCCACCTTTGATGCCTTGGATGTCTTTACCAGCACTTCAAATTCATCAAATTTATTTACTATAATTCTAGTATTGGTGTACGTGCACCTATTTTTATTCTTAGTTACTCTAACACAGCCCATGTATTTATTTGTTTCATGATGACTCCCATCATTCTCGGAAAACCCAGCACCCCGCTTTTTAGGCCGCTGCTCATTCTAATAGAACCAGCGCAAGAATCATTTTTCACCTCTGTCTGCGACTACTATTAACCTTTTAGTCTGTGAATTCCCAAACTAGCAGTTGTCCGACACTTAACGCTGCTTCGATAGCATCAGCAAACGCTCTTGCACACCTTTTTAAGTGTATCCCATCCCTGTAGAAGCAGTCTCTCCTGTTAACAAGCACAGACAACAGTGAAAAAAAATTATATCCCATTAGCCTTTCACAATCCCTCCAGTGCCGATTTGATTGACAAAGCTCTCATCAAATACTCCTTCCTGTTCGATCCGGCAGAATTGCAAACACTTTCAAATTTAACCGTAACTCACGACTTTTTCTCAGCATTGACCTGTACTTCTTAAGTAAATCTGCAGACCTCCTACTCTTAACGTCATTAGTGCCAACGTGTACAACAATATCACCCTCTGTGCCTTTAAAAGATATGTGTTCTACATCAACTTTTGCCCCTGGCAGACATACCCTGGTCCTATTCCACCTATCCTTTTTACACAATATATTACCCATCTCCTGGAGCGTAGGTATAGCATAGCTTAATTATCAGCACTCAGGTGAGTGCTGATAATTAAGCATAGTAATCTGCTTGGTTTGATGAAACTTATAACAGGTACATAGTAGTTATAAAACTTTTAAATTCCGATTGGTAGCTATTCGGAACTTAAAGTAATTATGAATTAAAAAATATATATATATTAAATTACGAGCTTTAAAAAATGTTAAAATTTGCCTAAGAAAGGAAAGTGCACATTTCATTCTATAGTTGTCTTATTAAAATCATGTATTAAAATAAAATAAAAGTGAGATAAAAGTTAATAGCCGCGCACTAGTGACTTTCGAAACCGTCCTCAGTTAGCTATAGTGGGAAAAGAAGAACACGCGAAGTTTGTTATATACTGGTTAAGTTCCCGAAATGCATTTCAGTGGACGTGGAAACTAGATACGTGCTAAATTCCAAACAGTGGAGAACAACACCATACCATACTTAGACACCCTTGTCCGGCGCGAGGGCACATGCTTGAAGACAACAGTCCATCGTAAACCTATGTGTGCTGGCCAATTTACCAACTACCGGTCAGCACACGTGCCTAGCCATCTTCTTGCCACTGCACGAACCTTACTAACTCGCGCCTGGACACACTCTAGCTCTGTAAATGAGAGGCGCACAGAAATCGCTAAAGTCAAGGCAGACCTTACGAGGTGTGGCTATCCCATCAATACCCTTGACAGGTGTGACCTACAGGCACGCGACCCGACCACGTAGCGACCAACAGAAACATCCAAGGTGGTGACTCAACCACGAGGGCCTTTATCCCATACTACCCAAAACTATCACAACAGGTCTGTAGGATCTTAAAATCACATGGGATAAAGTGCGTGCAACTCCCAGGCAGGAAATTACGATCCCTCATCTCCAAAGTGAAAACACCTGTCCCCACCCTACTACAAAGCGGATTGGTCTACCGCATCTCTTGCCGTGACTGCACTAGCTGCTACTTCGGGGAAACTGGAGACGGCTCGAAAAACGCCTTTCCGAACACAAAAGAGCGATCCGCTTAGCGGATGTGGAGCACTCAGCTATTGCCGAGCACGTCTGGGCAACCCACCACGACATAGACCCAGACCGCGATGTCGTGATTGTGGATAAGTTCCGCCATTATTTGCGCCGCGCCTGGTTGGAATCGTTAAACATCAAATGCTCCAATACCTCAGTGAACAGGAACAGTGGTTGTCAAGTCCACCCTATCACCGAAGCAACGATCCTGTCCATTGACAAGCGCTTGCCACGTCCACATACATCACAACCACAGGCTTCAACCTCAAACAATTAGCCACGCGCTTCACGTATCAGATTGGCAGTACACGCCTCCATTCTAACTGTCATTTTATATCAACTGAAGAAGCGAAAGCTTTATGTATCTAATCTAATATATGTATATTTCCTGTGATTAAACCTGTTACAATCTATATTTTTGTATCCGTTTCGCTCTGAGCAACTGTAATTTTAATTTTAGTAGAATGAATCCGGAGCGCATAGGCCTCTTTAATCATATTCGGGCTGTTCTTGGCCAACCAACATACGATATGGTCGAGAAGCTGCAAAAGGATTTCATCTTTATAACCAGTGGCAAACAACATCTCAGATTTGCTCACAGGTGCAAATCAGAGTTATCCCGAAAGGATTTCTTTACAAACCACCGTTTCCTAACGAATGCATGCGACGTTACTCTCAGAACTTCAGCTACAAGACTCTGAGCATATGGATTGGCTGCCTTCATCGAGACTTACAATATGCTTCAACGAACAAAGCAGCCCTGCTGGTCGAAGTTAGGAGTCGAGTTCCCGCTCCTATTTACACCAATTTAATCTGTACCTTGTGCTACCAAGCCACAATAGCATTCAGACGTACGTTTTTAACGTGCACAATAGCGTTCAGAGAATCTGAACGCTATTGTGCACGTTAAAAACGTAAGTTCAATGCTTTAATTAATGAATCCCGTCAATTTCGTCATCAGCATAATACCCCTTCCGCAGGCTGCACAGATTTTGTATTGAACCTGAGCAACAAGCAATTATCTACAGAACAAATAGACCTATTGACTCTGGGTATGAAATTTGCTGTTCTCCCAAGAAACCTACCGATCACTGATATTGCCTTAGGCGTAGAAGCGTGTTTAACACTCTTCCCTGAAGATGTGGAAAACGCAATTCGCCTAAAAACTGCAGCAGTTCTACACCATGCTCGCCCCGCTTCTTACAATCTCAGCCACAAACAAATTTCTACCCTTAAGACACTGAAACGGGATTAATCGTCATTCTACCGGCGGACAAAGGACGTCGAACAGTCGTAATGAACCGCGCAGATTACGAGACAAAAGCCTTGCTGCTCTTGAGGGACACTTCTATTTACGAGCCCTTAACCATTCCCCCCATCAAAGCCTTGGAACGATGGGAGTCAAGAGTGAACATCCTCGTCAACAGCTGGCTCAAACAAAAGAAAATAACAGAATCAACACGTAATCACCTCCATGCCTCCGGCTGCCAGATCCCATAATTTTACGGACTACCGAAAGTACACAAAGAAGACACACCACTAAGACACATTGTATCCTGTTGTGGCTCACCGAGTTACGAATTATCTAAGTTTGTCTCGAGGCTCCTTTCTCCCTTAATAGGCAAGCCCACCAACATCGTCTCCAACAGTAGTGAGTTCATAGAAAGGATCCGTACCATATCCACCTCACAAGATCAGGTTATGGCATCGTTTGATGTAGTTTCACTTTTTACCTCCACCCCTGTACAACTTGCCATCACATGTGCAAAACAACTTTTAGATATTGACGAAACCCTTGGCAGCAGAACCAAACTAACATAGTGTGCATAGTTTACATAGTATTAGGGTCAGGCGCCACCTGTGGTTTCCCACATCTGCGCCATATGTTCGCTGTGAAGGATTACAGTACTACTGTAAATGCCAGAAAAGTGTTGTGTGTTGTATATGACATATTGCGTTAGGTTCTGTTGTGTGTCCTGGCATTTGGCCGCAGGGCCCCTAGTGGGACTCCACGTTGCCCGCACACACCACTAGGAGGTAGCCAGTCTGCCCATTATTCTCTGGCTTGTCTCCGCCAGGGTCGCCAGAGCTTCCTGGACGGAGACAAAAAAAAAAAAAAAGGTAGAGGCGGGGAAGTACAGAGTGTACGCAAGAAAGGAGGGTATAGCTAGAAATATGAAGGATGTAAGCGAAGGTATCCTCCAGGTTATTAATGGAGCAATAAGCGCCATCAGTTGAAAGGGGAACCCGGGAAAGACGATAAATAAGACAGCAGGAGAGCCGCGTGCAAGTTGCCACTGAGGAATGAGGTGGTCCATACGCCAGTTGATCCTATCCAGGTTAAGATCGGTTGGCCAGTTAGGTTAGGATCAGATGTTTGGGTTGTTCCTATTTTGTGTTGGCAATAGGGTGCTTCGTCTTGTGAAGAGGGCTTGTGCACACTTGGTAAATTCACAGTAGTAGTTTTCTTCTGTGATGAATAAGTGTTCATTTCCTTGAGGGTTATCTTGTATACGAGTAAACAGGATGCTGCGGAGGTCCTCGTAGTGTTGACAGATATATACTAGATGGTTCCAGTCTTCTATTTCACCACCTAACACCAGACGATATCTCCACCGCCCTCAGACTGTGTTTAACAGGCAATCATGTTTAACGACTCCATTTACCAGCAGGTACACGGCACAGCCATGGGTTCCCCAGTTAGTTCGGTCACGGCAAACATCGCGATGGAGGAGTTAGAGGATCGTGCATTTACAGACGTACCAGATCCCATTGCCTTTTGGTGTCGCTATGTGACCGAATCTTAGCCCACCTCAACCCTCTGTCACCTTTCATAAAATTCACGATCGAGCTAGAGTCGAACAACACCATACCATACTTAGACACCCTTGTCCGGCGCGAGGGCACATGCTTGAAGACAACAGTCCATTGTAAACCTATGTGTGCTGGCCAATTTACCAACTACCGGTCAGCAAACGCGCGTAGCCATCTTCTTGCCACTGCACGAACCTTACTAACTCGCGCCTGGACCACTCTAGCTCTGTAAATGAGAGGCGCACAGAAATCGCTAAAGTCAAGTGAGACCTTACGAGGTGTGGCTATACACTTGACAGGTGTGAACTACAGGCACGCGACCCGACCACGTAGCGACCAACAGAACATCCAAGGTGGTGACTCAACCACGAGCGCTTTTATCCCATACTACCCAAACCTATCACAACAGGTCTGTAGGATCTTAAAATCACATGGGATAAAGTGCGTGCAACTCCCAGGCAGGAAATTACGAACCCTCATCTCCAAAGTGAAAACACCTGTCCCCACCCTACTACAAAGCGGATTGGTCTACCGCATCTCTTGCCGTGACTGCACTAGCTGCTACTTCGGGGAAACTGAAGACGGCTCGAAAAACGCCTTTCCGAACACAAAAGAGCGATCCGCTTAGCGGATGTGGAGCACTCAGCTATTGCCGAGCACGTCTGGGCAACCCACCACGACATAGACCCACACCGCAATGTCGTGATTGTGGATAAGTTCCGCCATTATTTGCGCCGCGCCTGGTTGGAATCGTTAAACATCAAATGCTTCAATACC
This sequence comes from Mastigoproctus giganteus, assembly GCF_048544385.1. Taxonomy (NCBI): domain Eukaryota; kingdom Metazoa; phylum Arthropoda; class Arachnida; order Uropygi; family Thelyphonidae; genus Mastigoproctus; species Mastigoproctus giganteus. The sequence goes on along the minus strand of NC_143576.1, from coordinate 47,291,484 downwards.
TCAGTGAACAGGAACAGTGGTTGTCAAGTCCACCCTATCACCGAAGCAACGATTCTGTCCATTGACAAGCGCTGGCCACATACATACACCACATACAGTGGTCTCCGACAGTTTTTAAATTCTGTACAGTGGGATAAACTGACGATGTTACCAACAGTAAATTCTAAGTGGGAAGCATTCAAGGAATTAATCGTGGATGCTACTTAAAGTTTCATGCCTATTAAGAAATATTGTTCAAGGTTTAGGCCTAAATGGTTATCTAATGAACTAATGAGACTCGTAACAGAGAAGAAAAATGCATGGGATGCATATAAATTATCAAGCGACTCAGAAGCCTATGGCAGATATAAGCTAATCTGTAATCAGATCACAAAGGAGGTTCGGCAGGCGAAGGCAGATTACTAGAAATCCTTGGCAAAAGATGATAAGAAAAACAGCAAGGATTTCTTTACTTATAAAAACTCTAAAAGGAAGGGGATGAATCTGATTGGTCCACTTGACATCGATGGTTCGACTGTTGATGATCCTGCTCAGATAGCAAACCAACTGAATGAGTATTTTGCATCTACATTCACACATGAGGAATTATTAAGGTTTGTAAATGGCAGAAGGTTATCAAATTGTAGCAGGATACTTAATGATTTTGTAATAACTGAAAGCAAAGTGGAGGAGAAATTGTTGAAGTTAAACATAAGAAAAGCACCTAGGGTGGATGGGATCTATCCAGTTATATTAAAGGAGGAGGCAAAGCAACTAAGCAAACCCTTAGCCATAATTATGAGAGCATCCTTGGACTCAGGGGAGGTTCCCACGGAGGGGAGATGTGAAATGTATCCCCAGTTCACAAAGGGGGATCGAAGGGTGACACGAGTAATTACAGACCAGTTAGTTTAACTTCTGTTCCAGGTAAAATAATGGAGTCACTGGTTAAAGATGCATTGCAGGATCATCTAGACAAGACTGCAGCAATAATTCAGACACAGCACGGGTTTGTTAAGGAAAAGTCTTGTCTGACAAATTTGATAGGATATTATGATGTGGTTACAAAGGAACTGGATGCAAAAAATAATTTTGATATTATATATTTGGATTTCAGGAAAGCTTTTGACACTATTGCGCATGGAAGACTATTGTACAAATTGGAGCAGAATGGTATTAAGGGTAAGTTGCTACAATGGATTAAAGGATGGTTAAGTGGGAGAAGACAGAGGGTGGTAATCAATGGGTGCTGCTCTTCTTGGACTAATGTTATTAGTGGAGTCCTACAGGGTTCGGTGTTAGGTCCACTGTTGTTTTGTATATTTATCAATGATATCGATGAAGGTATATCAGGCTTAATGTCGAAGTTTGCAGATGATACAAAGGTTGGCAGGGTTGTTAATGACAGTAATGGCAGTGTGCTACTGCAACAGGATCTAGATAATTTGGGCAGATGGGCTAAGAAGTGGCAACTGAAGTTTAACCTTGACAAATGCAAAGTACTGCATATGGGTAGATGTAACCCCAGAGAAACGTACCAACTGTGTGGTACTACACTTAAGGTGGTAGAAAATGAAAAAGACCTGGGAGTATTTGTGCAGTCAGATATGAAGTTTTCTGAGCAATGCAGACAGGCTGCCAGGGCAGGTCATGGGGTTTTGTCAATGATATATAAGAATTTTGCTAGCAGGGAGAAGGAGGTGATTATCCCTCTGTATAAGGCAATGGTCAGGCCACGCCTTGAGTACTGCGTACAGGTTTGGAGGCCTCATTTTAGGAAGCATGTAGATTTTCTTGAGCGTGTACAGAGAAGGGCAACAAGATTGGTGAGGGGAATGAAGGGATCCTCATAGAGAGGCTTAAGTACTGCAAATTGCAGTGGCTGGAGACTAGGCACCTGCGCGGTGATCTTATTGAGGTGTATAAGGCCTTGAATGGGTTGAGCAAGCTGAATTATGATGGGATCCTTCCACTTGTTCAGATTACGAATCTAAGGGGGCATAAATTCAAATTAAGAAAAGACAGATGTACAATAGATGTGCGGAAATTTGCCTTTACCCAACGGGTGGTTAATTACTGAAACAAACTTCCATCTGTCGTTGTGGAAGTTGATAGGTTGAATAAATTTAAGGAGGAACTGGACAGGAATTTTGGAGGGAATGGTGTGATTTTTTTTTTTTTTTTTTTTTGCTGATGCTGCATTGATAGGTTGAATAAATTTAAGGAGGAACTGCTCATACACTTGCTTTCTTGCATCACATGCCACTACTACTACTACTACTACAACCACAGGCTTCAACCTCAAACAATTAGCCACGCGCTTCACGTACCAGATTGGCAGTACACGCCTCCATTCTAACTGTCATTTCATATCAACTGAAGAAGGTTAACTAGATAACCGAAAGCTTTATGTATCTAATCTAATATATGTATATTTCCTGTTATTAAACCTGTTACAATCTATATTTTTGCATTCGTTTCGCTCTGAGCAACTGTAATTTTAATTTTAGTAGAATGAATCCGGAGCGCATAGGCCTCTTTAATCAAATAGGTGAGAAGTTGATTGGAATCTTCGTGTTTAATATGTTGAACGAAGTGTGGCGCTTAAACCACTCGATGACGAGAGCCTCATTTTGAATAATTTTTAGATTTGAAACTATTAAAGTGGTAGTAGGCACGTGTGTTAGAAATTCTTGAAGTCCCAAATTTAGCTGTTGTACTACCAATGTAACATGCTTGATAATCTGATTGACATCTAATCAAATATAGATATAATGCTATTATAATCCTGTGTCGCATACTCATATGTTGTCCTGTATGAATTAAATTTAGAACCTAATTTATTATAAGATGTAAATATTAGCTTGGTATCTGTATTCTTAAAAATCTGTCGAAGTCGTCTAGCATATTGTTGATGGTATGGAAGGGCGATAAGGGGTTTGCGTATCTTGTTCAAATGTCTATTAATATTGTCAGGGTTATTAATACTGTTATGGACTTTAGTAATGATTTATTTTATTAGTTTTATTTCCTGTCGATAATTTTTTTAGTGAGCTATTGCAATTCTGTGGATAGATCTGCTTGTTTGTGACTATTTACAGCATTATATATCTGATTATAAAGAACTGCTTTTTTTTTTTTATCTATAGAAGAGGATGGTGTGAGTAGTAACGTAAGAACTTACCTGTATATGTGTTTTGTCTGTATATTTTAATGTCTAACATTGTATCGATTTTATATATAGTGAGATTTAGAAAATTAAATTTATTATCAATTTCTACTTCGAGGGTAAATTTGAGTCTCTCATGCGTTGTATTAAATGTATTAAATAAAGTGTCAATAGTTGTTTTATTACCTATTAGAAGGACGTCGTCCGCGTATCTCATGTACAATTTGATACCTAGGCGAAAAGGTTGAAGTATTTTTGCTTCAATAGATGCGAGGTAGATTTCGGATAAAGGAGCTGAGATATCGAGGCCCATAGGAAGGCCAAAAATATGTTCATAAATATTATTTTTAAATCTAAATTCCTTGGCATTAAGCAACAGTGACGTGAGCTCTGAAATGTCATTAATAATTAAATCAGTACGTTTTGTCAAAATGTCGTCTTTAATTAATAGTTCTTTAAGAACTAGTGGCGTGGTTTCGATGTGCACATTTGTATATAGGGAGACGACATTGAAAGACGAGAGAATATCATTTTCAGATATGGTCACGGAAGTTATACGTTTGTGTGCCTGCTTAGTGTTGTATACCCTGAACCGATAAAATCTCATTAAAGGTGAAATAATTTTGACGAGGAATATGGATAGATTAGCATAAGCGGACTGTTTAAAGGAAACAATAGGTCTCAAAGGGTAATGAGACCTATGGAGACCTATGGAGTCTTGTTTATGGAGTTTAACTATTCCAAAAAAATATGTGGAAGAATATTACTGTGAATACCTATTTGTTGGAGGGTGTGTACATTAATTTGTTTATTAGCTCTGAGGTTCCGTAGTATCCCATCAAGTTTATTTTTAAGTTTGTTAATGTTAAACGTGTTGTAAACTCTGTATGTCGTTGAGTCTGATAGAATGTGTAATATTTTTTCTATGTATCTATTTTTGTCCATGATTGCGGTGGTGTCGCCTTTATCTGCCTTTTGTATTATTGGGATTTTTCATGAGGTCTTGTATGTGGGTTAATTGTTGTTGATGAATATTAAGTTTACTAGTTAATTGAGGTGATTATCAAGCTTAGTTTGTATTTCAATCATGGCATCTTTAACTGGAAAAGGATTGCTGTTAATGGCAAAATTAAATCTATATCCTAAACTAGAAAGTTCATTAGGAGGAAACGTTTGTGTAGAAATGTTAACAACCGAGTTGTTTGGGATTTTTTTGTATCTTTTTGTGAGTATATCCCATTTCTTGGTGTGTTTTTGTGCAATGTAACTTAAAGTTACCTGAATTCGTGTGTTCTTCTCATTACGTAATTGTACCAAGTCGTGGGGGATTAGTTCCTTATTAAGTTCGAATTTTTTTTTTTTTTTTTTTATGAAAACCCCAAAAACGAAAGGTATCAAAACCTATAGTACTTAGTACCGTGCATGGGTTGAAGGAGAAGTATGGGGGGAGGGGGATGCCGGAAACTTTGCTCTAGAGACTAAACATGGGTTTCACCACTTCAATTTGAGGTTAGTTCCCTTTTAAGTCCGAATACAACGCACTGAGACTAAAATTTACCCTCGAAGTAGAAATCGATAATAAAATTAATTTTCTAAATCTCACTATATATAAAATCGGTACGATTTAGGCACCAAAATATACAGACAAAACACATATACAGGAAGTTCTTACTTTACTACTGACACCATCCTCTATACATCAAAAAAGCAGTTCTTTATAATCAGATATATAATGCTATTAAATACAGTCACACATAAGCAGATCTATCCACAGAATTGTAATAGCTCACTAAAAAAAAATTATAGACAGGAAATACCCAATTCAACTAATAAAATAAACCATTAATAAAGTCCATAAGAGTATTAATAACCCTGACAGCATTAATAACCATTTGAATGTGTAATGACCACAATATATTTAATGGGTAATGTGTAATAACCACAATATGCTAGACGACTTCGACAGATTTTTAAGAATATAGATATCAAGTTAATATTTACATCTTATAATAAATTAGGTTCTAAATTCATACAGGATAACATATGAGTATGCGTCACAGGATTATAATAGCATTATATATTTGATTAGATGTCAATCAGATTGTCAAGCATACATTGGTAGTATAACAGCTAAATTTGGGACTTCAAAAATTTCTAACATACGTGCCTACCGCCACTTTAATAGCTTCAAATCTAATTTATCGTGTACATAATTAACACAACATGTTAAATCTTATAATCATACCCCACGCATCGATTCGGCTATTACAGTAGTTAAACTGAATTCCAGTTATAAAATTCTTCAAAATGAAGCTCTCGTCATTGAGTGGTTTAAGCACCACACATCGTTCAACATATTAAACATGAAGATTCCAATGAACTTCTCCCCTATTTGGAATTTAGCATGTATAAAATTTCCACGTGCACTGAAATGCATTTCGGGAACTTAACCAGTATATAACAAACTTCGCGTGTTCTCCTCTTCCCACTATAGCTAACTGAGGACGGTTTCGAAAGTCGCTCGTGCGCGGCTATTAGCTTTTATTTTAATACATGATTTTAATAAGACAGCTATAGAATCGAATGTGCACTTTCCTTTCTTAGGCAAATTTTAACATTTTTTAAAGCTCTTTAGTCATTTTTTTTTTAAATTTATAATTACTTTAAGTTACGAATAGCGACTAATCGGAATTTAAAAGTTTTATAACTACTATGTACCTGTTATAAGTTTCATCAAACCAAGCGGATTACTATGAGGTGAGTGCTGATAATTAAGCTACGCTATGCGTACGATCTAGTTGTTACATCAGAGCACATAAGGATTCCTTCATATATCATTAGTCATTACCCGTCTCCTTGACAATAGAATTACCCACAATAACTAACTCCTGTGGGACCAGCGCATTCTGCCTTGGAGATTGCCGTCTGTTGCCTGATGCACAAAAGTGAGCTGTGGCGTTGAGTTAGGCATCTGTGAGCCTGATGGGATTCCATTTTAATACCTTCAAGGTATTAAAATGGAATCTACCCAACTCTTCAAACTCTCATAAGCGCCCTTCAGAACGCAGAATTGGCGCCTAATTTCTTGACACTCTCTGCACCTGGCACACACACACCCACACAAAGACATCTTCCTTGGCTAGACCATGTACTGTTCCAGAGAGTTCTGCAATCATTTCATAAGTTGCACATTTTTTTTAGGCTGTGATGCGTTGGGGAATCGCCCCCCCCCCCTCGGTTCTCTTCCGAGTGACAGCTCCGCTGGTACTTTGTGCCCGTTTCTTTGCTGCTCTAGTCTGAGGCATGATATTGAAATTAACAATAAAAATTAATAAGATTAATAAATTTAATTAATTATTATCAATACTACACAATCGAATATATTCCTAAATGCAGTGATACGTATTACGCTGTCTAGTTTTACGTTAGACCTACCTATTTACCATAATTCAAAATTTGAATTCCCTACCACCACTCTATACGAAAACGATGGCTGCAAGATTCGAAGGAAACAACGGTTTTACGTATATTAAGTAGTAACCTACAAAAACTCTTATCTAAATTAAAAATAAAACTAACGAGCGTAACTAGAACTATAAAGCACAATATAATATGACAATTAAGTAAATAAAATCACTTAATCGTAAAGTAAATAAAATCACTTAATCGTAAAGTAAATAAAATCACAAAATAAACTCACTTAATGTTCTATATATGTTGTATACTCAAGTCATTTCTCCATTTTCCTGTACTTTATTTCACTTATTTATCATTCTATTATTTATGTATTTTGGGTTTTGAGGCAATAATGTCTCTGTAGTACATTGTTAACCCCTGGCCACTGTGCCGTGATGGGCTGTTGCAACTACTATTATGTTAATTATCATTCTAAGAGTTTCAATAAAGATTCTTCTTCTTAAAATAGCAAAACACTGATTATTTTAAACTAAAGTTTTAAACTTAAATTAGTGTGTAACTGGCTGATATATGTATCCTTTCAGGATGCCACACCGTTTCACTATTTCAACAAAATATGCTGAAATAGTCCATATAGCCTTTAACGTTTCAGTAGTTTCCTGTACATACACTGAGTGATCACTGAATTATGACCACCCCTATGAAAACTGAATGCGACCCTTTGACCACGTGAGTTACGAGAGTGCGTAGTTCTTCGACCTACGTAGCATAGATAAAGTGTCAGTGGTTCAGTAGGTAGTAAACTTCTGAGCGTGATGGGTAAAAGGAAGGATTTATTTGGACTTTAGGACAGATTGTGGGTGCTCAACGAGCTGGTGCCTCGATTTCCAAAAGGGCTGAATGGGTGGGGTGTTCGAGAGTCGCTGTATTTAAAGTGTACCAGGACTGGCGTCAAAATGGTCAAACAACGACCCCACGGAAAATTGCAAAGGTCAGCGAAAGATTGATGTTAGAGGTGAGCGCCGGGTCCGACGACGCGAACAGGCGCAACACTGTTGAAGATACAACATGGGCCATTCCGGAACAATATCTGGCTGTTTGTTTGTTTGTTATTTGGTTTTAGGAGCATTAGCAACTAAGGCCATATTGCTCCGGGGATATGCGGTGGTCATTCTCTGACCTTTCCGCATCCTCCGTATTTGGTGGTCACGGGCTCGAACCCCGGTCTAATCAAGAAGCGTGTGCTACGGACTGCTGCTCCTGCCCGCCTGGCTACGGAGGCGCCCAATATCTGGCATGACCATGCGTCGCACGCTCGGGGTATACCTGGCTATATCTGATGAGTCGCTGTGAATGGTCGCGTAAGGATTTGGCATCAACAACGTGACTCTTGATTCATCATGCACGGTATCAAAAGTTCAGGCCGGTGGAGGCGGTTGTATAGTGTTGGGCATGTTTCACGGGCAGGAACTTGGACCCCTAATGCATGTGGAGCAACATATCAGTGATATCTGCTATCGTCATATGCTTGCGTGTACACACCGCTATGTTACACCATTTTCCCAAATGGCGATAGTGTCTTCCAAGAAGACAATGCGCCGAGCCATCGGGCACTTGTTGTGCAGGAATTGTTTGCGGAACACAGTTCTGACTTCCAGCATATCGATTGGCCTCCGAACTTCCCGGATATCAATCCCATATCAATCCCACTTGTGGGACACTATGTAATGGCATATCAGGCGTCTGGATACACCAATCACCTTCGTACCTGCATTGCTGACCGCATTACACACAGCTTGGTTGGCCATACCTCCCGAACGCTTTCGACATCTTGTTGAATCAATGCCACGTCGGTTAGCTGCTGTACTGAGCACAAAAGGGCCTACGAAGTATTAGGTAGATGGTCAAATTTCAGTGATTACTCAGTGTATAGCATAGTGTTGTAGTCAAAATTTATAAAAACGAAATGAGCTTTTTATGAGTTTATTTAAATATGTACAGGTAACTGTGACGTCTACGTTATGTTACCGTTACTTTCAAAAATTAATTACAAAGCGAAATTCGTTAAAAATGTAAAAATAGAAGTTAATCAACAGTATTATTCGAAATAAAATCAACATTATTATTCGAAATAAATTAATAGTTATTAATTAAAAATGTGAAATGGCGAAATATGTTATCGTGCTGCACGTTGCCAACTGAACCAAAAAATGAGTTACTTTGCTGCGATAAATTTGGAGATTGCCACCCTTTTAAGTGGCGACCTCTTACGGACCAGTTTTAAGCCAATGTAATCCGGGGAACATAGTGCACGCGAAAACGTAAAAATAATAAAAATAAATAAATAAATTTAAAAAAATAGTGCGGGATTGCCCTCTAGTGAAGAGGATACTCTCAGGCCCCGTGCTTGCTGAATACGATGTTTCATTCTAGGAGGTTGGATTTTCTGCTAACCCCTTATGGGGGAAACATTAGAGACCGCCTCAAAAAACAAGAATAGCTTAAATACCTAACCCCCTTTGGGGTCTTACTATACTTCGATATACGACGATAGCACAGTGGTAACGTCGCCGTCCTCCCAGTTGGAAAAGGCCCGGGTTCAAATCCTGTTGATAACGCGAGGAACTTTAATGGGCTTTTTTCAATCCGTGGCTGAGTTTTTTTTTTTTTTTTTTTCTATGCAAACCCCAAACAAGAGAGGTATTAGAACCTATAGTACTTAGTACCGTGCTTGGGTTGGAGGTTGAGAAGACGAAAGAAGATATTTGTTGACATTGGACTTGAACTTCTGTAGACTGTAATTTTCAGGAAATAGGTATGAAGGAAGGTTGTTCAAGAAAACGGCAGTTGAATTAATAAACGATGAAGATGAAAAGTTGGTTCTGTGAGTTTCAAGTGGGACGGAAAATGGATGTTGGCTGATGGCGGCACGTGTTCGAACTGTTTTGAAAGAGTGAGCGGGAATTACAGAAGCCAATTCAGAAGAACAGTGCCCATGGAAGTATCTGTAGAAGAGGCATGGCATACAGCAGAAACAGTTCGTCTATGAGACAGCGAGTGGAGAGACTCTGTTCGCGATGAATCATTAATTAACCTAACTGCCCTCTTCTGAATGGAATCAAGAAGACTGGGAGAGGTTTTGGGGCAGAACCCCAGATGTGAGAACAATATTCCATGGCAGGACGGATTTGCGATTTATACAGAGTGAGCAGCTGTTTGGAAGAAAAGTAACGCTGAGAGCGAAAGAGAAATGGCGCCTCCGTAGCCAGGTGGGCAGGAGCAGCAGTGCGTAGCACATGCTTCTTGATTAGACCGGGGTTCGAGCCCATGACCAACCAAATAAGGAGAATGCGGAAAAGTCAGGGAATTGACCACCGCATATGCCCGGAGCAATATGGCCTTAGTTCCTAATGCTCCTAAAAACCAAACAACAGTGAAAGAGAAAACCAAGTTTTTTAGATGCAGAGGAAGCAATATTTGTAATTTGCTTGAGCCAAGAGAGATTACAAGTCAGAGTAATCCCCAAAAGAGATATATCATTTTGTCTAGAAATCGGACTGTCACCAAAGATAAGTATAGGTGCAGAAGAATCCTTTTTGTGAGATATAAGGCAAGACTGAGTTTTAGAAGGGTTGAAATCAACTAAGTTGTCTTTGCCCCACTGGAGAATTACCTGAAGATCGGCATATAAGGAATTGGCAGCAGATTTTCGAGAACTTGAAGCTGATTGAGCAGGACAAGGTTTCTCAAAATGGAAAGTTGAATGCAATGTGCTATCATCGGCAAAACTATGGATAGGATTTCCAGTCAATGGAAGAAGTTCATTGATATACAAGAGGAAAAGGGTGGGGGAAAGAACTGAACCTTGGGGGACACCGGTATTAGTGGAGAGGTTAGAGGAGAGAGAGCCATCTACCATCAACCTCAGTGAGCGATCAGAGAGAAAAGTGGATAACCAATTACTAAAAACAGTTGGCAAACCATAAGATGGAAGCTTGTTTAGAAGACCTTTATGCCAAACACGATCAAAAGCCTTTGAGATGTCAAGAGCAACTACTTGTGTTTCACCGAACCTTTCCATTGAATTAGTCCATAAATGGGTAACATAAGCCAGAATATCACCAGTGGATCGACACTGACGGAATCCATACTGGCGATCGTTGATCATACGAAAGGTTTCTAGGTAGTTTAAGAGTTGGCGGTTAATTGATTTCTCCATTACTTTAGAAAGAGTAGAAGTAATTGCAATGGGACGATAATTGGATGGGAGGGATTTGTCACCCTTTTTAGGAACTGGCTGGATATGAGCAAATTTCCAAGCAGAAGGAAAAACTCCTTTGGAAGAAGAAAGTGAACAAAGGCGGCATAGAACAGGAGTAAGTTCAGGAGCACAAAACAAGTGGAAAAATACCATCGGGACCTGGAGCTTTCTTAGCATCAAGATTCCTCAAAATCCTTCTGACATCCTTTTGACGGAAGACCACATGAGGCATTGAATGGATTGTGTTGGGAATGGTGGGATGTGTTTTATCAAGATCATTAATACATGAGTTGGAAGAAAAATAGGATACTAGCAGGTCAGCTTTATCGTTGGCTGAAGTTACAACAAACCCATCTGGTTTGGACAGAGGTGGGAGCAGAGATGAACAAAAGTTGCGGTCAATAGCTTTGGCAAGAGACCACAATGCTCGGCTACCATTAGGGCAAGAAGCAAGTTTTCTACTCTTAGTCTGTTCAATCTCTAGTTTGGACTGATTAATAACTGCTTCACAATTGTTGCGAGCTTTGGTGTAGGCAGAAAATAAAACTGGAGAATTAGAAACAAGCCAATTACGATATGTATTCCAGGTCCCGATGGTATTTTTCTCTTGAACAGCGTTAGCACATTTATTGGAAAACCAAGGTTTAGATAAAAGACGAGATTTTAAAGTGGAGTGTGGGATAAAAGATTCCATTCCTGCAAGAATAATTTCTCTGACAAGATCTGAGCAAACGTTGACATCAGAAGTTTTGAAACAATAATCCGACCAAGGAAAAGGAAAAAGAAGTCTCTATCAGGTCATCCCATTTTGCATTCTTGTAATGCCAAACAACACGAGGTTCGGAGAAGCCATGGGATAAAATTTTCATTGGAGAAGATCCAATCACCAAATTGTGATCTGTAGTGCCTAAAGGACCTCTCACTTCGACCGTTTACTGAGAAGGGTTGTTTGTGAGAAAAAAAAATCAAGCGTATTGGCTGTATGATTAGGATTGTCCGGTATTCTTGTAGGTAAATGAACAATCTGTACAAGGTAATTAGTAATTGCAAAAGTCTCAGCATCTCGACCAGCTGGGTCGGTGTGACTAGAAAACGGAAGCCAGCTGGAGTTGTGAACATTAAAATCACCAAGGAAAATTACCTGACTGGTAGGAAAGTTGGACTGGAGAGAGTCAAGTTGCAAAGAGAGAGGAAGTCAAAGAGCTCCGAGTGATTAGTGGAGTTGATAGAACGGTAGAGACAAACAATGAATTTGACACAATGATTGTAGAGAGATTTTTAGCCAGAGATGATCAAAGAGAGGAGATTCCAAATTGCTAAGTCTCTGACAGGAAATATCAGAACGGACATATGCACAAGTAACACCTTTGAGATGAAAGTAATCATACAGCAAATAATTTGGGCATCTGAGATGAGCAGTAGTTGAATCAACCGATAACTGAGACTCTGTCATAAAAAGAACATGGAGTTTGGCAGACTGCAAGTGGAAATGGACATTGCTGACATTAGAATTAAGACCACATATATTTGTGAAATGAATTAGGAAGTGCTTGGGAGGTTTAGATCTTTTCGCAGATAAGCTTGCTCTGTTAGTTTGACAATTCATTGTGTATTCAATAGTAAGAAAAAGTGGGTCGGACATGCTGTATGAAGTAATGAAATTTTTGGATATGGCGTACACGTAGTAAGAATATACCCAGATCCTTGACAAAGCGTGGCCTCGACAATGCTCCCCGCATTGTCGAGTATGCCAGTCACTATCTGGCATACTAGCTGATCCGGAAGCCTCCTAGAGAGTTACCAATAGATTCGGTCCGGTGTACTAACTAGCGGACGGCCTGCCAACACCGTTTTAGAGCTGTACCCTCGAAATGTAAGGAATATTGGATCTCGCCACGATGTTCATCATAACCTCAAAAGTCATCAATCATACTGCATGATGGAAGAGATAGGGAAGGGTTGACCGGGACTTAGCTCTAGAGACTAAACATGGGTTCCACCACTTCAAGTCTCCAATAAGCAAAGTGGTGGTATTGCACCGGTTGATGAGAGTCATCTACCAGCTAGTACTGCCTGGTAACATAGAGGGGCGGCGTTCCTCCATGTGGTGTGGGCGCCACACCTCGACCCCTGCTTACGTCGGTTCACTCCTGGGTAGTTACCCACCATGTACTTGTGTATGGAGGTTATACCCAGGATTACTAACAGTCCTACTATCGTGAAAGTGCAAGCAGAGGATTTGGCTGTCCGGACTTCGCGCCGAAATTGGGTCCACTTGACTTGAGTGTCACCTGAATATCAGTTCCATCAGCGTTTTAGACTCTCAGGTAGCAAGTACAGCTTGTCTGGAATATCTGAGAGAATGTATGTGACAACCTCGAGGACCTCTGTTAGTCGGTCTCAGGCGTAAGTAGCAAGATTGTTTTTCCAGAAAAGCAGGCAAATCGACAAGAGAACACACGCTATTGACAGACACGTTACATAAATAGGTATATAGAAGAAATTCTGGGTGACTCTGATAAAATAAGTTGAATAACCCCTTCTGAGGTAGGATAAAATGCAAACCCATCCTGGGGTAGTATCCTCCAGAATTTCCCCCTAAATACTTAATGTGGGACAGGGTTTTAGCACGCCTGCTGACTACCAAATGGCGCTTCACTTCACAGGCTCCTAGTCCTGCATTCTTTCTCTTTCGCTGGGTTGGATAGGCTCCCCATCCTAGGAGTTCCCCAACTCTTCACCCCTCCCCCCTCTAGTGGGGGGATGCTTCTTTCTTCATCTTTCTCTTACTGTTACTCCCATTCTACTCCTATCTCCTCCACTAAATTTTATAATTTTTTTGTTTATTTTTATTATTTTATTTTTTTTACTTTGCCTCTGTCAGGAAGCTCAGGTGACCCTGGCAGAGACCAGCCAGAGAACTATGGACTACCTGGCCTAATTCACAGGTGGTAACGGGCAACGTAGAGTCCCGTTAGGGGCCGAAAGCCAGAAGCACAACAGAACCCAACATTACTCTAACACAAAACAACACACTATACCTACTTCTGGCATTCAGAGTTCTGTTTATTTCACATGGGAAATGATGGCTCCGTTGTTGAAAACCACCGTTGTTGCCCCAAACCAAAACACTGTGCCACTGTGTTCATAAGTTAATCACGTATTTTCCGCCTCTTAGCAGCCATCTGATGAAAACTAAGTGCGCCACCCCTCCCCCATCGGACACGACAGGTTGCCAAAGTCTCAGTGTAAATGCCTCTTCGCAGACAATATTTCAACCCTGCGATTATTACAAATAGGTCAGCTGACAATTTGCCTGAAATGATCTGTGAGGTGTCGGTAGCCACAGTACGGCAAACCCTGATAAAAAAAAAAATTAAATTGTTTTTTGACCAGGACAAAAAAAAAAAAATGCTTTTTTTTAAATTATCATATTTGTAACTCGTTCAAACAAAGCCCCAGAGGCATAAGTCAGAATTGGAACAAACATATACAGTATAAGGCACGACCTTGTATACCCCATTTAACTCTAACAACCCTCCAGAACTTGGCATATAACAGTTTAACTTTTGATTTCAAATGTTTTACGTGTTCCATCATAAAGAGATGCTCCTCCAAGTGCAAGCCCAGGTAGCTTATACACTTCTAGTACGGCTTAACCTACCCCTTAAAGTCACTGTTTTTCTTTAGAAATGGTGAGTGTAGGCGATGGCCGTAGTGTCCAAGTTACTCGCAAGAAAGGCATCAAAAACCATTGACCATATTTAGGGGACTAGTGTGAATTCCTGGGGACAACTGCTCTGAATCTGAACAAATATAATACTTGTTCAAATTTTGAACATACCAGAATACTAGAGCTAGTCTGTAATCAGGTGACAAAGGAGGTTCGGCAGGCGAAGGCAGATTACGAGAAATCCTTGGCAAAAGATGCTAAGAAAAACAGCAAGTATTACTTTACTTATATAAACTCTAAAAGGAAGGGGATGAATCTGATTGGTCCACTTGACATCGATGGTTCGACAGTTGATGATCCTGCTCAGATAGCAAACAAACTGAATGAGTATTTTGCATCTACATTCACACATGAGGAATTATTAAGGTTTGTAAATGGCAGAAGGTTATCAAATTGTAGCAGGATACTTAATGATTTTGTAATAACTGAAAGCAAAGTGGAGGAGAAATTGTTGAAGTTAAACATAAGAAAAGCACCTGGGGTGGATGGGATCTATCCAGTTTTATTAAAGGAGGCGGCAAAGCAACTAAGCAAACCTTTAGCCATAATTATGAGAGCGTCCTTGGACTCAGGGGAGTTTCCCACGGACTGGAGATGTGCAAATGTATCCCCCAATTCACAAAGGGGGATAGAAGGGTGACACGAGTAATTACAGACCAGTTAGTTTAACTTCTGTTCCGGGTAAAATAATGGAGTCACTGGTTAAAGATGCATTGCAGGATCATCTAGACAAGACTGCAGCAATAATTCAGACACAGCATGGGTTTGTTAAGGGAAAGTCTTGTCTGACAAATTTGATAGGATATTATGATGTAGTTACAAAGGAACTGGATGCAAAAAATAATTTTCATATCATATATTTGGATTTCAGGAAAGCTTTTGACACTGTTGCGCATAGAAGACTATTGTACAAATTGGAGCAGAATGGTATTAAGGGTAAGTTGCTACAATGGATTAAAGGATGGTTAAGTGGGAGAAGACAGAGGGTGGTAATCAATGGGTGCTGCTCTTCTTGGACTAATGTGGAGTCCCACAGGGTTCGGTTTTAGGTCCACTGTTGTTTTGTATATTTATCAATGATATTGATGAAGGTATATCAGGCTTAATGT
The DNA here is from genome assembly GCF_048544385.1 of Mastigoproctus giganteus. Taxonomy (NCBI): domain Eukaryota; kingdom Metazoa; phylum Arthropoda; class Arachnida; order Uropygi; family Thelyphonidae; genus Mastigoproctus; species Mastigoproctus giganteus. The sequence continues at coordinate 47,275,816 of NC_143576.1, read as the reverse complement.
CGAAGTTTGCAGATGATACAAAGGTTGGCAGGGTTGTTAATGACAGTAATGGCAGTGTGCTACTGCAACAGGATCTAGATAATTTGGGCAGATGGGCTAAGAAGTGGCAACTGACAAATGCAAAGTACTGCATATGGGTAGATGTAACCCCAGAGAAACGTACCAACTCTGGGGTACTACACTTAAGGTGGTAGAAAATGAAAAAGACCTGGGAGTAATTGTGCAGTCAGATATGAAGTTTTCTGAGCAATGCAGACAGGCTGCCAGGGCAGGTCATGGGGTTTTGTCAATGATATATAGGAATTTTGCTAGCAGGGAAAAGGAGGTGATTATCCCTCTGTATAAGGCAATGGTCAGGCCACGCCTTGAGTACTGCGTACAGGTCTGGAGGCCTCATTTTAGGAAGGATGTAGATTTACTTGAGCGTGTACAGAGAAGGGCAACAAGATTGGTGAGGGGAATGAAGGGATCCTCTTACCAAGAGAGGCTTAAGTTCTGCAAATTGCAGTGGCCGGAGACTAGGCACCTGCGCGGTGATCTGATTGAGGTGTATAAGGCCTTGAATGGGTTGAGCACGCTGAATTCTGATGGGATCCTTCCACTTGTTCAGATTACGAACCTAAGGGGGCATAAATTCAAATTAAGAAAAGACAGATGTAGATTAGATGTGCGGAAATTTGCCTTTAGCCAGCGGGTGGTTAATTACTGGAACAAACTTCCAACTGTCGTTGTGGAAGTTGATAGGTTGAATAAATTTAAGGAGGAACTGGACAGACTTTACTGGAATTTGGAGGGAATAGTGTGATTTTTTTTTTTTTTTTTTGGCTGATGCTGCATAAGCTCATACACTCCGGAGGACTTTTGCTACTTGGTTTCTTCAACAGAAACGGTTCGCAAATGCTGACTTCCAGCGGGATCGCTGTTCATGCGACCTCCCGTTCAACGTCCTCTATCGCATGATGAAGGCATTTCGGACCTTGCAATGCTATGTGATTCCGATTCGTCTTTGTGCCCCCTACACCTCCTGCAAGTTTGTCGCACTGGTAGTGAATCACCCTGTATAGGTTCTTTATTTTTGGAGTTATACTGACTATTCTCTTCCAAAACCCTTTTCTGGTCTAATGTTTGTAAACTAAAATCATCAATTAAAAATAATTCTGACAAGATCTACCTGACAGACCCAGATCAAGTTGTCATTTTACCCCCAACCCACCTCAGAAACACTATACATCACATCCCCAACAAACTTTATCAGTAACAATTTTATTAGTTAAGAAAAGGAGTATTACCTCTATGATGTCTTGTAGAACGCTTCGGTGCTGATACTCTCCGTTGTTGAAACAACTACACAATTGTTTACATGTATTCCACACCCTCGTAGACAAAATCAATGATCCAATGCATCATGGAATCGGAGGCCCACAAACCCCAAGCCCGACTCTCAAAATACGTTGAATCATCAACCCTAATCCTTGAGTGAAAATTGTATTCTCATAGTCATTTATTTTGTATGTAATACATGTAAACTATTTGGGTAGTTGTTTCAATGACGGCGAGTATCAGCACCGAAGTGTTCTAAAAGACATCATAGAGGTAATCCTCCTTTTCTTAACTAATTGTTGTAGAACGTATTGAGCCACTGCAGCTCTGTTATCTATTAAGTAACAATTTTATATATTGTACTCCAGGGATCTGCATTACCAGCCAACTCCACAAAGTTACGCCAAGCAGATTCTTCATTTCCCTGGAGTATAATGACCTTAAATTACAGTGTTTTTTAAGTTCCTCTATCATAATTAAATTATCGACTCTGCGGGCACTTTGGTATTGCTTCCGAGCAGCCTGTACGCGTGACCTCAAGCACTTAATGCCTGATTTCTTCCTTTTCCTGATAGAATTGTTACTGGCTTCTTTTAACACTCCCGTAACAACCTTGGCCTTATCCTCTGCACCAAATTCATTCCAATTTGTTGTTCTCTGGATCCTAGAGGATTCTATCTGGATTCTTAGAGATTCCTCAAAAATATTCCATTTAACAGTTTTGATAGCAAACCTCTATCTACAAGTTCGGGTAGAATCTGTGACACCGTAATTAGTAACCATAGCATCCCAAACCTTCTAATCAACTAATGAATTATTATATATTATTAAAGTTGAATCGGACCTTGTTGTTATATTGCTAAAGTTGAATCGGACCTTGTTGTTCGCCATTGTGAGTACAGTGTGTATTCATTTACCCGTTGGAGCCCACATACTGCGAAAAGTAAGCGGTCAGCTCTTCACCACCCTACTTAATCCTAGCCTGAAGGAACATTCCTGGGTCAGTAAGTACTCTGCTTTTACTTTGTCAGCAACCTTGCCATATCTCTCCCTGTAGTGTTTAGTGAATTTTGGGTACAATGCCGTCGAAAAATATGCAACCCTGCTCGAACTGCGAAAAACTTTCCGACTGCCTAATAAAATGTTCTTCATTATCATGCCAGCTTCTTTTTTGCAATTTTTATAGTGGCATTAAAGATCTAAAACGGACAGCACAACTTAGGAAATCAAAATGGAGATGTGTACTCTGCCTCTATTTTGCTTGCGGCAGATGTGTACTCTGCCGCAAGCAAAATAGGGATTCGTCAGATACAGCTGACATATTGGCTGCTCCCTTAGTGCTAGTGCACCTGCCTCCCTCCCCCACATCACAAAACGATTCCTTCCATCCATAAGCTCAACTCACCCAGAACCTCCACCCTGGTTTTCGCCTGGCCTCCATGTGACCTTTATCATCACCGGCCATGGATCCTTCCAACAAAAACTGACCGCCATGGGAATCGAGAATGATCCACGTTGCCACTGCGGCGAAGAGGAGTCCTGGGGGCACCTCATTGTATGAGTGCCCCAGCTACGACAACATTAGGCTTAAATTCCTCACCACGATACAGAGAAACCCTCGTAATCAAGAATCCACTCTGCTACTCGAGGAACATACCTATAAGGCATTAACCACCTACGCGCAGGAAACATTTGCTCTTCGGCGAGCTAAGATTGCAGAACTCAGAGCCCAAGAACTAAACCGGACCGGCGTGGGATAACTCTCTATTCCCCCGGAAAACGCAGACATAATCATGCAAACCCTAATAGGGTAGGATCTATTGCAGGCACCATCCAAGGTGCGGGATGCTGGCACTCCTTGGAGTGCGGGATTTAAGTCATCGCAAACCCGAAATGGGTAGGATATACTGCTGGCACCGATCTAGGTGCGGGATTGCTGGCACTGACCTCAGTGCGGGATCTACAGGCACTATGCCATTGACAATTACACAGGGGCACCTGTCCCCTGTGACTTTTTAAACCCACACTCTTTCCTATACTTTGCCCAATTAGGGTGGATTTATTCTCCACTGTGAACCCACCCAAATTCATTCCCCCTCAAATCCTCTATTCTTCTATGCTCCTCTCTCTCTCCCTTTTTTTTTTTTTAATCTATTACTTTTTTACTTATTTTTATTAATTTATTTTTATTTTATATATATATATTTTTTTTTTATTATTATATATATATATATTTTTTTTTTTTTTTTGGTCTCCGTCAGGAAGCTCAGGCAACCCTGGCGGAGGCCAGCCAGAGTATAATGGGCAGCCTGGCTCACCTCCCAGTGGTGGTGGCGAGCAACGTGGGGTTCCCTTAGGGGCCTTGCGGCTAAGCAGCCAGAGACAGAACAACAGACCACAGCACAACTCTGTCACAAACCAGACACCACACTTTTTCTGGCTTTTACAGAGATTCTGCAAATTCTTCACAGAGTACTATGGTGCAGATGTGGGAAACCACCGGTGGCGCCTTCCACAAAACACTATGCCACTATGCCACTATGCCTCCCTCCCCCACAGTCTCTCCCTCTAGAATGCTGAATGTTGTTAATGACGTCACCACACATATCAATTCCACTCTCAGTAAACCGGCTACGAACAGCAAGTTTTTGCCTGGGGTTACTGATAATTATTCTCAAACGAAATCACAGGCTGCGCTTTTTGCGGGTGTAACACTGAGAAACTTGAAACTATTGAAGGCATTCTAAGAAAGCTGTATTCAGAAAATAGCTCGCTAAGGTAACGTCTGAGGTAACAGCTTGAAGATTATCAACGAAAGTCCTTGAGCGTACTACAAGGTCTCTTGCCCGTGAACACTAGGCTCCCTTGTCCTGGCCCACTGGAACGCCCATCTCCCACACCTGAGTCATCGCTACTACCCGAAACGGATATAGTTACACTTTCTAAAGACAGCGCCAATAGCGCCATGCTAATATCAACGAAACGGAACTCTGACATTGCAGGCATGAATGGAGCACAGCAAGGCCAGATGCCCGGACCTCAACTGACGCAAGCATCCCCACGCCAACGGTATTCCAGAAGCAGCAAAACCACCTTGATTGGCACGAGAGTAGTTAACACTAGCCTCAGAATACGAGATCGCCAAGCCACCAGCAATACTCATGCAAATATCTTTATTAGCAGGCTGGATCCGTTGACAAAAGTTGAAGAAATTCAGGCACTGTTGATGGAACTAGGCATACCCGGTAAGCCTTTCAAAATCAATACCAAGCATCCGTCTTATGCTTCCTTTCGGATTCAGATTGATGGGCCTAATTACCAACAATACCTCAATGCAGAATACTGGCCCAGAGGTCTGTTGGTAATGCCATACTATGGGACACCAAAGACCAAGAACTTATCAAGCCCAAACCCATGCCACAACAATGTATAACAACACCAGCATAGCTACCTGTGCTCTCTAGCGGAGTCTCCCAAATTATATCCGAGAGCGGGTGCAACTTATGGATGTCTAACGTGGAGATGACGAGCGAACATCGGACCGATCGCATTCCAGTTAGAATATCCAGTAAGAGAGCACATCGAACGCGACATCGATCCCGGGACGAGATTTCAGATCATTATGTGAAAAGCAAATACTGTTCCAAGAGTAATCTCATCATAGTACAACCTTCTGTCGAAGTAAAAATTCGATGTTTCCTACAAAACATCAGGAGTGTCAAAAACAAGCTAGATGGCCTACTTGATTTGCTTTCCTGCTCAGAATACGACTTCGTCATTCTGATTGAAACCTGGCTCAGAGATGAAATGGAAATTGCTGCCTTCACATCTTGGCTATCACACGCTGGCTGCTAATAGAATTGGGAGACGAGGTGGCGGTGTAGCAATCTGTCAAAGGAGTTCACTACCCCTGATTAAGGCATCCACTTATCCAGGAGGTGACATAGAAGCTGTTCTTGGAATCTACCGAATTGCTGGTTTGTCGATCTCTGTGTGTGCCGTTTATTTACCTCCTCCAGTTTCTGAGGATTCTGTCCTTAATCTGACAGCATGGCTGTCATCCACAATCATCGGCAAATGCTCATGATCCTCGGAGACTTTAACCTTCCACTGCCAGCCACAAAGAAGCTCCTAGATACTCTGTCATTGAACATGTCGGAAATGGGCATTGGTCTTATTCATGTTCCTCCCTCACACGGAGATGCCACCCTACAGCGCATCTTCTCAAACTGTTTAGTAGAGGAAACCCTGACCATAACTGAGAACTTCCTCCCGTCCGATCATGTTCCGATTGCTGCGATGATATCTCTGCAGACACCTAAGGATGAACGTACAAAAGTACAAACTACGAACACTGTCAGGAGAGTATACAATCCAAAATACATCAACATTGGAAAAGTTACTGCCCTTTTCCAACTTTACCCATGGAACATACTGGCTGAGCTTAACATAAATGAGGCTGCCTACTGGCTTTCGAGATGGATGGAATTCATTGCAAGGTCTGCAATGTCCAAAACTTGCATCCTTAGTCCCCACTCAAAGCCATGACCTCCTGACCAAGGCCTTTAGGGAAAAACAGGCGGCCCATGCCTCTTACAAGAAGTCGCCTTCACAAGAGCCATACGCCAAATTTTCCAAAGCAAGGATGGATTTTCAGAAGAGGAAACAATTTTCTATTGACAATTTCATGAACGGCCGGCTATCCAGGGGAAAACTTGTGTGGTCCACTAGTCATACTTGTCCAGAAATGGCGTGAGCATGTGCTGCGTTTTAAGCGAGATCACCATGTGTCCGAAGCATATCCTTGGAACGAAGCGTTTAACATTTCTTCACCTACTAGTAATACAGAAATTTCCGAAGAACAGCTAATAAAAATAATAAATTCACAACCTGACAAGTCCACCATAGGAATTGACGCAATACCACTGTTTAGTCTAAAAACTGGTTCTAATTTCATCAGCAAAGAGCTCTCTCAACTCTATAACAAAGTACTCAAATTTGCACAGATGCCTTCAAGCTGGTGATCATACAGAGTCGTGGCAGTTCCGAAAAAGCTTCATGCGAAAAGACCGGCTGACTTCAAGTCAATATCAATTGCCTCTCCCTTCCTGAATTGCCTCGAGAAGTGCATCTCTAATGATGTAGCACTCGCAATCTTTGCGCATGGGCCAGATCATACCCATTATGCCATGCCTAATAGATATACCGTAACCTGCCTACAGTCATTATCACAGAAAATACTTCAGGCCTGGAATGACAACGAAGATATCTTCACACCATTTTTCTCGACATGAAATCTGCTTTCGACTCAGTCCAAATAACACCCCTTCTTGCCTTACTTGAGAGATTCTACGGGATATCCGGAAATATGCTCGAGATCCTCAATAATTTGCTATCTAGGAGAATGCTTCACTTCAAAGGCGATGGCATTAAAGTCACTAAAAGCGTCGAAGTAGGGATCCCACAAGGTGGTTGTCTCTCAGCCGTGTTATTTGCAGCCATATTGGTTCCACTAATGGATTAAATTCCAGCGTTCCTATCGTATCTGATGATATTGTTTGCTACTTGCCATGCAAACGCCATGTTGGTGATTCACAAAAAAGACAAACTGCCTCGGCTCGGAATCTGTAAACAGCTACCTATTCTGTAACTATGCTAAATTTTTTGGCCTGTTAGTCAATCCAAAGAAGTTAAACTATCTCATCTTTACGCCAAGTCGGATGACTTCTACTGATACTGCATCTTCTCTACTTCCAGAATTGGCAGGAAATCTCCTGACTCCCACAAACAGTGTCAAATTCCTTGGAGTAATCCTTGATGCCAACCTCACCTATAAAAAACAAATCCAAGCTCAGTGTTCCAAAGCCTTGAGAGCGTTCTGCCGAATGAAAATTGATCTGTACAAAACGCACAATAAGCAAATAATCAAGAAGTACCTCGCAACTTACTTCCGTAGTGTACTCTCCTATGCCGTGGAAGTTTGGTCGGCGGCACCACCCACCACCCACCAGCCTCAGGAAACTATGGGGCCTCGAATTCTGGGTGCTGAAGTGGGCCAACTTGTGGTCGCACCAGATCTACACAACATCTAAATCTACTCTCTGCTGAAACCTGCAATATACACCCATAGTACACACAGCCCACGTGCTAAAAATAAAGTCATTCCTTCATCAGCTAAGCTAAGCTAAGCAGGATCACATCAACATCTAGAACACGGTTGGTTGGCGTTTGCCAGGCAGACATCTCCGTAGTACCCCCTCCTTATGCTTAAGGCTCCAGCGGTTACAGAATTTCAAGAGACACTTCCCTAATGTGACTCTGGACACTCTCAACTCGCTCAACATCGACATCAACCTGTGGACTATAGACAAGGCATATCGAGATGGCATCTTGTCCCATATTGCTGTTTGTAAAGGACATTTATGTAAGTGCCGATCTTAGTAAGTTAACCGATGTCATTTCATGTTCTGCTCAACTTGTAGTCCTTTTTCGCTGTAATTACTACTTCATTTTTACATTTTGATTATCATCTTTGCTTTGATCTATTAATTATTATTTAGTTATTATTATTATTTTATTTTATTTATTTATTTTTTTTTTATAAATCAAAATCACTTGTATAAAAAACAAATTGTAAGATTCCTCTGGCTTTCTGTGTAAGGAATCACTATTGTATAAAATTTATGTTAATAAAGAATCTTATTATTATTATTATATTAGGGTCACCCGTAATGCATTACATAAACCCGTATTTGTGTCTGTAAATTGCTGTTCTCTGGTCGATTTCCCTGTTTTGCTGACGAAAAATGCCCAGTTTCTGGGGAAAGAAACCTTGCTACTACGCCTGAGACCAACTAACTCAACCACGGAGTGAAAAAAACCCCATTAAAATTCCTCGGGATTGGAAGTCGGGCCTTTTCCACGCAGTGTTACCATATGTATGGCGCACTATGGCCATAGATGCTGATGCGCCAAAAAAATCCCCAACCAACCAATCCACGCAATGTGGGGAGGACGGTGATGATACCACTGTGCTACTGCGCAGGGAGCCAATATGGTGGCCTTAGTATCCGGACACGTTTTATCGCTCTCCTGATTTTTAATGGAATTTAGTTTAAAATGTGCACATAGTTCAAAAAAGTGTTCAAGCTAAAAGAACTTAATTGTAGGATTCTCCTGACTTAATTGTAGGATTCCCTAGGTGAGACTATTTTTATATTCTACTGGGAATTTAGTAATCTACCAGCGTTTTTATCTGTATCCTTTGTTGCCAGACCTACAATGGTCACCATGTGGCTGGCGGCAGGGCCGTAGAGAGGTACTGGTATAAAGCAGTGGCCATATGTCGGTAGTTTTCACTTGACTGGGGAAGTTCCCAAACCGTGTTAAAACCGAGCAGGAAGTTTGCTCCACCAAACTGTGCTGATAACTGCTGTATGTATATTAAACCAGAAGCAATGAATTCAATGAAACCCACTCCCCTCTTGTCATAAACTTTGCCTGGCTGACTGTGATCTCCTTACCTATGTATCCCACGGAATTACTAATGACACCATCGCCTCGGCGCCCCCAGGAAGCCCCTCTGGGAAATGATCCTGCTCTTCTGGGAGCATTTTCACACTAGGCTCTCCCCCCCCCCCTTAGTGACCGAGGGGATAGCCCAAAACTTCAATAACCACCTGTGTGCCTCCAAATTCAACCAGTGATTTGTGGAGGACATCGTCCGACAGCATTTTCAGTGCCCTACCAGATCATCCCAACACAGGCCCGATAAACCGAACTGTCCCGGTTATCCGGAATTCGCTAAATGGAAGGAAAAAAAAGAAAAAAAATATGGAATCCTTGATGCAATCACAAAGTGACGACCTCGACATTATGGACGAGACAAAGAGATGGAGGACACCTGATCAGGGGCCTCTCAAGCCAAGCGAAAAAATTACAAACGAGTGACCCGCTCCCAGACCGAGTCTAGAGAGCAGCCCGACTCCACAGCATCTCAAAGAGAAACAAACAACAGGAACCACCCCTGAACCACACTCTTCCAGAGGGTTCCGTCTATGAGAAAACACTCATTTTAAAAACAGCTCTTGAAAATATATTCAAAGAGAACCCTAACAGAGTCTCCTCCGAACTGAGGTCTCAAATTGTGACAATATTTCACAAAATGGAGACAATTCTCCATGATACATACTTAGAAAGTGAGAGAATAGCTACACGGCTACAAACGTATATGGAATGTGGGGGCAAACAAAATACGACAGCGCGCCCCCACATATACCCAAGCACTGAGGAATATACCAAACGAGACAGAAAAAACAAACAAAGTGGAAATTCAACAAAAGAAAGTATTATTGAAAACCCCGAACATCGTCATACTGAGACCCACTGGAGAAGAGAGGCCCTCCAGTGAACAAATAAAGCAAAAAGTCATAAACAATCTCAAAGAGGACTTCGAAGACACTAGGATAAAGTCTATCCGGAAAACAAGAAGTCCTGGTATCGTAATTGAGACGGAAAGCAAGGAGGAAGCCGAGGAAATAATAACAAACCCCAAGGTTTGTTAATATTCAAGGTTTGTTATTATTCAAGGTTTGTTATTATTCAAGGTTTGAATAATAATAAACCCCACCTGGGACTCATGACAGAGACGCCAAAAAAAGAAAGGCCCATCAATAGTTATTTTCAATGTGGACCAAAATCTACAACCACAACAACTCACCGAAGTATATAGAAGAAACATAAAGAGCCACCTACCGAATCAAGAAGGGGCGGCACTGCTGACCCCAAAATGCAGAACCCAGTCCAAAACAAATGGAGGATATAACTGGACAGTTGAGCTGACTCCGCCCACCTGGCAGGTCCTAAAAATCCAAAGCAGGATTTTTATCGAGTGGAGCTGCCTCCGTTTTAGAGAGAATGTGGCCATACCGACGTGCTTTAGATGTTGCAAATATGGCCACACCACTCCCACCTGTGCCCAAAAGGAACCAACCTGTGGCCACTGCTCAGAGAGGGGACATGATTTTAAGAACTGCCCCAACAAAACTAAGGAACCCATCTGCACCAATTGCAAAAGCCTCAGAATGGATCACAACCATTCCATCCGAGACTCAAACTGTTCCACCTACCTCAAGGTAAAAGGCGCCTACCAACAAAGAATCGATTATGGGAATATAACATAAAAAATACAATTGCGGCGTAATAAAGATACGCCAACTAAACGCCCACCGAGCTCCAACGGTTGTTGAGCAGGTACGACTCCAAGCAAATGAGGATAATGCCGACATTATCATAGTCCTAGAACCGCATACCAATCAGAAACAAGTAAGGAGATACCCGATCAATTATAAAATTGTTCGAAGCAACGAAGACACCCCTTGGGTAGCAGTACAAGTAAGAAATCCAGAGATAACAGTTACAAAGATGCCACAACTTTGCACGCCCTTGGCAGCCTGTGCCCATATAATATACTCCATAGGCAGCTACTACATAATAGTCCTCTACTGTAGGCCTGGAGTAGAAATGGACTTTGCCACAACATATCTACAATCAGTACAGATAACCCTGGCAGGGCATAAAATCTTGATTGGAGCGGATGTTACATGCCGATCACCTGTTTGGCACAGTGCCACAGCGGACCGCAGGGGAAATTCAAACGGACGAAAACTAGAAGACTTCCTAGCAAATTCAATATTTGCAGTCATAAACCAGCCAATCTGCCTCCCAACGTATTGTAATATGCTATGGGAAGAAACGATCGACATAACTTTAACGTCCAGAAATATAGATACAAACGTAACCCACTGGACTGTACAAAACGCGTGGACCACCGAACTATCACTTACAGCATACAAAGCACAGCATACAAACCTCGTGTTTTTTGACATTACAAGAATGCAAAATGAGATGACCTGCGAGACTCGTTTTCTTGGTCGGATTATTGTTTCAAAACTTCTGATGTCAACGTTTGCTCCTCAGATCGTGTCAGTGAAATTATTCTTGCAGGAATGGAATCCTTTATTCCACAGTCCACTTTAAAATCTCGTCCTTTACCTAAACCTTGGTTTTCCAATAAATGTGCTAAGGCTGTTCAAGAGAAGAATGTTGCATATCGTAATTGGCTTGTTTCTAATTCTCCAGGTTCATTTTCTGCCTACACCAAAGCTCGCAACAATTGTAAAGCAGTTATTAATCAGTCCAAACTAGAGTTTGAACAGGCTGAGAGTAGAAAACTTGCTTCTTGCCCTAATGGTAGCCGAGCATTGTGGTCTCTTGCCAAAGCTGTTGGCCGCAACTTTTGCCCATCTCTGCTCTCACCTCTGTCCAAACCAGATGGTTTTGTTGTCAATTCAGCCAAGGATAAAGCTGACCTGATAGCATCCCATTTTTTTCCAGCTCATGTAATAATGATCTTGGTAAAACACCTCCCACCATTCCCAACACGCACCATTCAATGCCTCCTGTGGCCTTCCGTCAAAAGGATGTCAGAAGGATTTTGAGGAATCTTGATGCTAAGAAAGCTCCAGGTCCCGTTGGTATTTCTCCACTTGTTATCAAAACCTGTGCTCCTGAACTTACTCCTATTCTTTGCCGCCTTTTTTCACTTTCTTATTCCAAAGGTGTTTTTCCTTTTGCTTGGAAATTTGCTCATATGCAGCCAGTTCCTAAAAAAGGATGACAAATCCCTCCCATCCAATTATCGTCCCGTTGCAATTACTTCTAGTCTTTCTAAAGTAATGGAGAAATCAATTAATCGCCAACTCTTAAACTACCTAGAAACCTTCCGTCTGATCAACGATTGCCAGTATGGATTCCGTTTGTGTCGATCCACTGGTGATGTTCTGGCTTATGTTACCCATCTATGGACTAATTCAATGGAAAGGTTCCGTAAAACACAAGTAGTTGCTCTTGACATCTCATAGACTTTCTATCATGTTTGGCATAAAGATCTTCTAAACAAGCTTCCATCTTATGGTTTGTCAACTGTTTTTAGTAATTGGTTATCCAATTTTCTCTCTGATCGCTCACTGAGGTTGATGGTAGATGGCTCTCTCTCCTCTAACCTCTCCACTAATACCGGTGTCCCCCAAGGTTCAGTTCTTTCCCCCACCCTTTTCCTCTTGTATATCAATGACGTTCTTCCATTGACTGGAAATCCTATACATAGTTTTGCCGATGATAGCACATTGCATTCCACTTTCCATTTTGAGAAACCTTGTCCTGCTCAATGAGCTTCGTTTTCTCGAAAATCTGCTACCAATTCCTTAAATGCAGATCTTCAGGTCATTCTCCAGTGGGGCAAAGACAACTTAGTTGATTTCAACCCTTCTAAAACCAAGTCTTGTCTTATATCTCGTAAAAGAGATTCTCTGCACATATGCTTATCTTTAGTGACACTCCGATTTTTAGGCAAAATGATATATCACTTTTCGGGATTACCCTGACTTCTAATCTCTCTTGGCACAAACACATTACAAATATTGCTTCTTCTGCATCTAAAAAACTTGGTTTTGTCTTACGCTCTCGGCATTACTTTTCTTCCAAACAGCTGCTCACTCTGTATAAATCGCAAATCCGCCCTGCCATGGAAAATTGTTCCCTCATCTCGGTTGGTGCCCCCAAAACCTCTCTCGGGCTTCTTGATTCCATTCAGAAGAGGGCAATTTGGTTAATTAATGATTCATCTCTAACAGAGTCTCTTCACTCGCTCTCTCATAGACGTACTGTTTCTGCTGCATGCCTCTTCTACAGATGGGCACTGTAGAAGAGGGCACTGACTTCCATGGGCACTGTTCTTCTGAATTGGCTTCTATAATTACCGCTCTCTCTTTCAAAACAGTCCGAACACGTGCCGCCAACAGCCAACATCCATTTATTGTCCAACTTCAAACTCACAGAACCAACTTTTCATCTTCCTCGTTTATTCAACTGCCGTTTTCTGGAACAACCTTCCTTCATACGTATTTCCTGAAAATTAAAGTCTACAGAAGTTCAAGTCCACTGTCAACCAATATCTTCTTTCGTCTTCTCAACCTCCAACCCAAGCATGGCACTAAATACTATAGGTTGTAATACCTCTCATGTTTGGGGTTTACATAAAAAAAAAAATAAAAAAAAAAAAAAGGAATCAGGCTAGAACAGTCGCCACAAAATTCTTGTCAGACAGATTCGCTATCGGGAAAGCAATATGGGACGCCTACTGCAATATCTTATCCACCCAAGGGAGACAGTACATGGAAGACTTGGACAGACGGGAGACCGAAGGCGAAAGAATAGACCCCAGCCAGTTCGCACAAGATATTAACCTGCATAATCACTAATGCAGCGGAAACGGCCATGAAAAGAAAAACTTCGATGACAGGAGCCATGCCATGGTGGACCACGGAGCTGCAAAGAATGAGAAGACAAGTACAGGATAAAAGAAAGCAGTATCAAAGGACACGAAGAACATGGCCCCAGACGGAAGTCGCGGTACTGAGACAACAATATAGACAGATTCGAAACTTTTGTACAGAAACCATTAAGAAAAACAAGAAAACATCCTGGGAACGACTTGTGCAAGTAACGGGAAATACTGAACCCTGGGGAGTGGTGTATAAAATCACCACAAACAAACTCCCCATTTAGTTTGTGGTGATTTTATACTGCCATGTTGTCGTGAGCAAGGAACGCTCATTGCAACATGGCAGGACTCAATAAAGAACATACTCAGCAATCTAATCCAACACCCACCAGGCATACTAACAGAGGACCAGAAAATCATCTGCCAAGCAAACGAAGAATATGAGACCCAACAACTAGAGCCCCCTGTTACAGCCAACGAACTAGGAGAAGCCGTATCACAAACCAGGAACAAAAAGTGCCCTGGCCCCGATCTCATCGAACCGGAAATGATCAAGAAAGCAGCGGAGGTTATGCCGGACCTCCTGCTCCGACTGTACAACACCTGTATCAAAGTGGGCCAGTTCCCCATCAGCTGGAGGACGGCCAATCTAAAACTGATCTCAAAAATCGAAACAGACACCAGGAAAAAAATCCCAATTCATATAGACCTATAGCCTTATTGTCGACACTCAGCAAGCTTTACGAAAGATTATTACATAAAAGGATCCACAACCACTATAATGAGGCAAACCTGAATTCACCCAAGCAATACGGCTTCAAATCGGGATCTTCGACCATAGATACCATCCAAGGCCTAATCACTAAAGCGATGCAGTGTACCAAGAAATATTTCCTGGTCATAGCCGTCGACTTTGCCAAGGCGTTCGACACCCTCTGGTGGCCGAGCGTCCTTGGCAGGATCAGGGCAGCGAGAACACCAAGCAATTTGTACAGGAGCATCAAAACTTATCTCTCGGACAGAAACGTCTAAGTAATAACGCCCTACAAGAAGTTGACCTGGCCAGTCTGCAGGGGCTGCCCTCAGGGATCTGTCCTGGGGCCGCTCCTGTGGAACATAGTGTTTGATGAGTTCCTTATCATGGACCTGGGGAAGGTGGAGGCCCAGGCCTTCGCAGACGACCTCGTGCTGACGGTCCCGGCGGATTCCAACAGAACCTTGAAACGCTTGCAAACCAAGCCCTTGAAACCTTGCAGGACTGAGCAAAACTACATACCTTAACAATCAAACTGTCAACGCAAATTAAATATCGGGGACTGATCATCGATCAGAACTTATCATTTAAACCACACCTAATCCATCTAAAAGAAAAACTGCGGAAATACACAGCGCTCATTGCCAGAGTTACACGCAGGGAGTGGGGACTAAACAGGAGGACCCTGTCCCTGTATTATAAAGCCATCTTCATCCCGATAATAACATATGGAATTCTCATATGGTACAAGAAAGCAAGAACAGCAGTGAATAAAAGGATACTGGACACGATCCAACACAACATATTATTAACAATAACAGGAGCATGTACCACGATTAGTACGAGTGCCCTACAGGTCCTTGCGGGGACCCTACCCTTGGATTTAGAGGTAACCCGCTGCGGACTTATGTATCTACTAGCCAAAGGAACCCAAATCACCTACAACAGTCTTACCATTGACATCCCCAATAACAGAAAAAACGAGAAACAAAAAATAGTGGACCACCTCGTACAAATTTGGCAGAGAAGATGGACAGACGTGGAAAAAGGAGCGATAACAAAAAAAATTATTCCCCAAGTAACCAAGCTGTATCCCAAGGCTCCCGCATGGCTCTACCCGGGCCTAAACACTACATTTCTACTCACCGGCCACGGGCCTTTCAAGGCCAAATTAAATGCCTTGGGCATAATCGAAGAAGCACACTGTCTCTGCGGTGAACTAGAAACATGGCATCACGTTATGCATCAATGTGAAATATACGAAGACATCAGATGTCAAATGACCAAGTGAATTAAATTCACCCCTAACACCCAGGAACACCATCTTCTGGATACACCAGAAGAATTTGCCGCTTTGCCCAGGACGTCTTCTCCAGAAGAAAACTAAAAATAGCCATCCACCAAGGCCAACAGGAGTAATGAAAAACCAAATGTAGACACCAAGGAATACGAGAAACTAAGGACGGAGATATCAACCAATGGGATATGCCACCATTAGATGACCATTGGAATATGCCACCCAAAATTGTGAACGGAACGCCACCCGTTTAAAATAACAGAACCCACCTGATAGGAAAGTAAATAAAAGAAAAAAAGAAAAAAAAAAGGAGCTATCACACAATCAAAGAAGGAGGCTGAACCAAAGAAAGAGGAACACAAGGATGGGGCTTGCCCCATGAATGACAATGAGGAGAAACAGACGTGAGACAAAGGCCATATTGGAGACCTGAAGAGGGCACTCTAGCCCCCCTTCACTTATAATTCCTAACTCCCCGGGAGGAGGGGACGGCCCCACGGTCGCCCCTTTCTCGCCATCCCCTGTTTCCCCTCTGGTAACACTGAAACTGGGGCCGCCTTCTCTATTGGCTCCATACTTCTGCTTTTTTCCCCCTAGTCTTCTGCCTCCCCTCCTCTATCTTCATGCTAGCGAAACTCCCACACATCAAAATTAATACATCAAAACCGCCATACGCCCAGCATTCGGCCTAAAAAATTAAAGCGATAATACCCCCACGTCAACGCAAATAATAAAAATCACTTTATTTTATTTATTTTTTTATTTTTTTTTGGTCCTAGCCGCCGAAATTTCAGGAAATTAAGCGGCAGGACCTGCCAGAGTAAACTAATTCTACTGAGTTCCTGGCCTGCCTCCACGGGTCGTAAGTGGGGCAAAGTTGGATCCCACCAGGGGTCCAGCGGCTAAATGGCCAGAAGAACAACGGTACACGACATTACACGATCCAAGATCCATACACTTTTAAATCTCTGGCATTTACAGTGTACTGTAATACACCACAACGTAAACTACGCGGAGAGGTGGGAAACCCCTGGTGCCGCTTGACCCTAAAAACACTTACACTTACACTTACTCTGCTACTGCGCAAGTGAAGAGGTCAAAAAGACAGTACTCGACCCACTAACAGAACACTTCAGACATGCCAAAATTAAGTCCATCAAGAAAACGCGTAATATCGGTGTTATCATTCAAACCGAAACAAAGGAGGAGATTGACAAAATAATCCAAAACCCAAAAATCCCGACTCTGGGGCTCCTAGCTGAACTCCCTCCCCCCACAAAAAAGGGCCGTGTATCCTGGTATAAGGCACTGGAAATGACAGCTCCCTTGAGGAGCTTCGGAATGAGATATACCGTAAAAATCTCCAAAGAGAACTTCCAGACGATGAACCAGACAGACACAACTCCGAAGTACAAAGCAAATCCAGAATCGGCAGCGTCATTAACTGAGTCTTTGAGCTGTCTACGACCGCATGGAAAATGATAAGCCAACGATCCAGAATCTACATAAACTGGGGCAGCCACCGTTATAAAGAACATGTGGTCATGACCAAATGCTACAGGTGTTGTCGCTTTGGCCTTACAACACACACCTGTAAACAAACCCAACCAACTTGTGGCAATTGTGCCAATACAGGGCACGATTTTAATTCCTGCCCAACTAAAGCTGAACCTCCAAAATGTGCAAACTGCAAAGCTGTGAAACTGCCCTCAGATCACTCCATCCGGGACAAAAAATGTCCGGTCTACCTCAAAGCCAAAAGCACCCAACAACAAAAAACCGACTATGGGGAGTAACTGGAAACAATTCAACACAACAATAGTAAAGTTTGCGCAACATAATGCGCAAAGAGCCAAAGCTGTTGCAGCACAACTAGTCAAGAAAGCAAATGAAGAGAATCTTGATCTACTCCTTTTACAAGAACCATACACCCACAACCGAGAAGTCAGGGGATAGCCCCTACAGTATAAGATTGTCCAAGTGAACGGAGATGGGCCGCCATCATTGTCCGAAACCCAGACCTCACAGTGACAAAGCTTTCAGACCTCTGCACAAACTGGGCTGTATGTGCAAACATAATCTCACCGCTATAGGAATTCTACACAATCTCTCTGTACTGCCAGGTGAGTACATCCTCTCAGCCAGGAGCCAGATGTACCTGGAGAACATCCGGCTTCATCTCCCCAATGCCAGAGTGACCATCGCTGCTGATGCGAACTGCAGGTCCCCAACTTGGCATAGCGGTGCACCAGATCGCGATGGCACTACAAACGGCCAGCGACTTGAGGACTACATCTCCAGCAGCAACCTTGTGATTTTAAATAGACCTAATCATCTCCATACCTTCTCCAGCACCATGTGGGAGTCAACCATTGATGTCAGCCTTGCCAGTTGCTCCATCGCTGGACACCTCTCTTCTTGGAGAGTTCAAGACCACTGGACTACTTCAGACCACAGGGTGCTGACCTTCCATCTTCGCCGCTATCTAGTCACTCAACCAATCGCAAGGCACATGCCCCATAGATATGCCATCCATAAGGCTGACTGGAATCTCTTCAAGTATGTACTGACCAGATCAGCTGACAACTTTAACTACAACGACCTTAGCCCAGATCAACACTAGCATTAGATAGTAAAATTTATAACGGAAGCTGCAAATGCAGCCATTGAAAAGAAAAAGCCTGCTTATAAAGCTGTCCCCTGTTTGTTATCTGAACTGCAAGCACTAAGGCACCAAGTTAATACCAGCCGAAAACGTTTTCAGTGTGCTCGAAGATCCTGGCCTCAGGCTGAAGTTAATATCATGAGACAACACTACCGTGGGGTCAGGAATGAGTATACAGCCAAAATCAAGCTCCGAAAAAGGCGCTCCTGGGAAACTCTTGTCTCCACGGAAAGAAACACTGACCCTTGGAGAGTGGTGTACAAAGTCACCACCAACAAACTCCTCAGAGAAGAAGGGGTCTCGGCCACTAAACTGCCACAAGGATCGTATACAAGAACCTGGAAAGGCTCGATCAATAATATCCTGGACACTGTCTTTCTTCCACCGGTTCACCCCCAGACTCCGGAACAGTTAAAACTCTGTGAAGAGAATGAAACTTACCAAACGTCAACCATAGAAGATCCATTTACCCTGGAGGACCTCAACACAGCAGCATCCAAAATGCCAAACAAGAAAACACCGGGTGAAGATCAAAAAATCTGTTGAAATCATACCACATAAAATCCTTGATCTGTTTAATCACTGCTTCTCAGAGGGCACCTTCCCCTCTGATTGGAAAACTGCCAATGTCCAACTCATACCAAAAAATCCGACCAAACCTCAAGCCCTCTCAGGGTCCTACTGGCCCATTGCGCTGCTATCAATGCTGAGTAAACTACTCGAACGACTTCTTCACTACAAAATAGAAACACACTATCAGGAAGCTGGACTCTCATCACTGAACCAATATGGGTTCCCGAAAGGGCACTCCACTGTGGATGCACTCGGAAATATCACCGAAGCGGCCAAAAACTATGATCGCAAATACTTCCTAGTTATATCCATCGACTTCGCTGGAGCCTTTTACTCCCTATGGTGGCCCAGCGTCCTGGAAAGGCTCTGAGCCACCATAGGGGGTCAAATACCTGGTAACTTCTATCAATGCATCAAATCCTATCTTAAGGACAGAGAAATCACTGTTAGTGCCCATACTGCCGTCTTTCCAAGCCGGTCTACAGGGGTTGCCCCCAGTGGTCTGTCATAGGGCCTCTCCTCTGGAATCTGGTCTTGGATGATTTTCTTAACCTTGACCTTCAGGGTATCAGAACGCAGATGACCTGGTCCTGATGCTTGAATCTGACAGCAGGGCACAAATGGAAACTATTGCAAACCAAGCAATTTTCACCCTACAAGAATGGGCCAGCCAAAATTTCCTCAACATCTCGCCAGAGAAGACAAGCTCAATTCTCCTAAAAGGCTCTCTAGACCTAAGAGGGCCCCCACAAATCAAGGTCAGAGGGACGACCATAAAGCTCAAAACTGAACTCAAATATATTGGTTTCGTTCTGGACAAGAATCTCTCCTACACACCGTACCGCTGCTATCTACAAACCAAGATAAGAAATTTTTCTGCACTCATTGTTAGGGTTACCTAGAGCGACTGGGGCCTGAGAAGGAAAACAAAACGCTCTCCCTCTTTTACAAGGCCATCTTCGTCCCGGTACTGACCTACGCAGCGGGTGTATGGTATAAAAGGGCAACTAGTAGTGAATAGACGCAAGCTAGAAACAATTCACCACTCAATTCTGTTAACGATCACTAGAGCATGTTGTACAGTCAGCACCCACGCACTCCAGGTCCTTGCAGGTACTCATCCCCTGGACCTAGTAATTGTCCGCTGAGGGCTGCTTTTTCAACTGTCAAAAGGGAGAACAACCACCTGCATTGGCTTCACTACAGACCCAACAAGCAACAAGAACCTGGAAAAGGTACGACTCATGATATTCCTGAAACAATCCTGGCAGGACACATGGCCAGCCTCGTCAAAAGGCACAGTTACCAAAAAATTCATCCCTGAGATTAATCTGGTATATTCGCATCCTCCGGCCAGGTTTTCACCTGGTCTACACACTACATATCTCCTGAATGGACATGGCTCTTTCAGGAAAAAACTCTGACTTTGGAATCTCGGATACGATGAAATAATATTTTCTATATGCCTAAATGGGTCGGGCAGGAAATTTTGATGTAGTTAAATTTGGACGCGTAGGGCTGAAAATGCTGTAAAAGTCAACAGTAAAGGGGGTGTGAAGACTGGAGGGAAGAAAAGGAAGTAAGGGGCCGATACAGAGGATGACCCCGCGATTTCAGTGGAACAGGCCCGTGCTCCACCAGAGGGAAGAGATTTGGGGAAGGGAAGGAGTGGGGGAAAAGCCCCCTCTCCCCACGGGAAGGGAAAGAAAGCACCGTTCAAGAGAGAAACAGTGTATGTTGAGTCATATGACTACCTTGGATGTCCTTTAGTCCAGGTGCCCAACAGGGCAAGATTCTGGTCTTCTTCTGGTCTTCTATGGTGTCTTTGAACAAGTTGAGTCAGAGTCTTAGTTGTGTTTCCATTACTCTGGGCCATTGAGGGATGGCTGTTGTCTCGTGATTGATATTGTCCTATTCATGGATTTGTGAAGTTTTGGAGTACCTCCGTTCGATGAGAGGGTAGGGTCCGTTGTCTTGTGAACAGATTTTGCGCAAAAAAAGTGTGAATGCTTTGTAGGTCTCTTCTCTTCCTCTTGTAGAACGATGTCCTCCTGGTTTCGAAGAAGCGAGTGAATCTTGGTGTATAGTTGACATCTAAAGTCCTCGTATTGGTCACACTCGTATACCAGGTGCTCCCAGGACTCCTCCTGTCCACAGGAGCACCGCGGAGTAGCTGAGATTCCAAAGTCATATAACCTCTTTCTAAATGAGCCATGTCCGGTCAATAGGTTGGTAATTTTGAGTCCGGGCGAAAACCAGGCTGGGGAGAGTGGATAAACTTGTCCTACATCCGGTATAAACTTCTTAGTAATGGCGCTTTTGTTAGTGAGGTTCCAGCGATTTTGCCATAGTGATTTCACGTGTTGCAAAATCCGTCTGTTCTCCGGTTTTGGAGTTTGTTGGGTCTGTGGTGAATCCTATATGAGAGACTATTTTTCCTTTGGAATGTTGGTACAGCAACCCCCAGCACGCAATCTCCAAGTCCAGGGGAAGACATCCCGCTAGGACCTGGAGCGCGTGGGTGCTCACAGTGCAGCAAGCTCTTATCATTACGAGTAATATCGATCGGTGTGTCATCTCTAGTTTTTTCTTGTTGACAGCTGTGCTAGTCTTTGTGTACCAGGCCCCAGCTGCATAGGCTAGTGCTGAGATAAAGAATGCCTTATAGAGGACGCCAAGGGCCCTCTTCTTCAGGCCCCAATCTTTCCTAGGCTCGCATATCTTCTTATTTTTGTTCTCAGGTAGCAGAGATGTGGTGTGAAGCTAAGGTTTCTGTCAAGTATCACTCCGAGGTATTTTATTTCTGTTAGCAACTTTATGGCATTCCCGTTTATCTGCGGTGGTCTTCTAGGGTCAAGGAATCCTTTGAGAGTATTGAACTTGTTTTTTCTGAGGAGATAGTAAGGAGATTTGTACTAGCCCAATTTTGCAAGTCCCTAGTGGCCCGGTTTGCTATGGTTTCCAGTCGTGCCCGGCTGTCAGCCTGCAGCATCAGAACCAGGTCATCCGCATATGCCTGGGTTTTAACATTTGGAATATCCAAATTAAGGAACTCGTCTAGGACCAGGTTCCACAAGAGCGGTCTCAGGACAGAACCCTGAGGGCAGCCCCTGTGGACCGGCCTAGAAACAGAGGCGTATGGAGTGGTAACAGTGATTCGCCTGTTTTCAAGATAGGATTTGAGGTATCGATGTAAGTCTCCTGTGATATGAGCCTTCCGGAGCCTGGCCAGAACAGCAGGCCACCAGAGAGAATCAAAGGCTCCTGCGAAGTCAGTCGATATTAGGAGGAAGTATTTTGTGTTGCAGTTTTTAGCTGTTTCAATAATATTTTCTAGAGCCTCTACAGCCAAGCGCCCCTTCCTAAAGCCATATTGATTAGGCGACATGAGGTTTGATTCTTGGAAGTGGTTCTTGATTCTTTGGTGGAGAAGGCGCTCGAAGAGTTTTCTGAAGATTGAGAGCAAGGCGATTGGCCTATACGACCCTGGCATTCCTTGTGGTTTCGTCAGATTTTTTAAAATGAGTTTTATTCATGCCGTTTTCCACGAGGCCGGGAAGTGGCCCACCGAGAGACATCGGTTGAGTCCCAATATTGTGTTCGGTATATTTTCTACCACCACCTTGAGCATCTCGGGCTCAATTTGATCTATACCATGGGTCTTTCTATTTTTCATTCTCGCTGCCGCTATGAGTTCCATTGGTGAGAAGGCAGGTTCAACAGCTGTGATTGTGTATGTGTTATTGTTCTCACATAGTTTTCTTTGTTCCTGGGTTTGAGGCTCGGTTGCAGGAAGGAAGATATGGTCCAAGATATTGTCTATAGAGGATTTCCATGTTCTGGTATAGGTTCCCTGAGCTGTCTCGTTTGCCGTTACGACTTCCCCTCTGGGGAGTTTATATGTGGAGACCCGATACACCACTCCCCAGGGGTTAGCATTTCCTTCTGTATTTACTAGGTTTTCCCATGAGGCTTTCTTTCTTTTCTTTATTTCAGCTGTGTAGTCATTTCTGACCTCACGGTACTGTTGCCATAGTACATCGACCTCTGCCTGTGGCCAGGATCTACGCACCCTCTGAAATGCCTTGCGGGCACTATTTACCCTTTTCCGGAGATCTGTGAGCTCTGGCGACCACCAAGGAACGGCTTTGAGGGAGGGCATCTTCTTCTTGATGGCTATATCAGCCGCTTCTGTGATTATTTTTGTTACCTCTCGCTGATGCCGGTCTAGGTTGAATTCATTGGGGTGGAAGTTTTCTGCTTTCTCCGTCAGCTGCTTAAAAAGTTTCCAATCCGCTTTTGATATGGCGTATCTTGGTAATAAAAGTCGTGTGACATGTTGCGTTTGGAGTGGTCGGTGGAGGTTGTAAGTTAACACTCTGTGATCTGAAGTGGTCCAGTGTTGTTGTACCTCCCAAGGAGAGAGGTGTCCTGCTTTGGAATGACTTGCAAGGGTTAGGTCGATATTAATGTTCGAGAAGGTGTGGGGCTGGTTTGGTCTGTTTAGAATCGATAGGTCGCTGCTTGATATGTACTCCTCTAGGCGCTGGCCTTTGTTTGTTCCTCTCCGTTCTGGTGTCTCACTGTGCCAGGCAGGTGATCTGCAGTTTGCATCAAGGCCTAATATAAGTTTGGCGTTTGGTAGTTGTTGCTGCAGATTCTGAAGATATTGTATTGTAGGGAGTATGTCTTCTCCTGGTCGGGCATAGATGGACACTACGTAAAATTCCCCTAGGGATGATGCTATATGGGCGCAGACTGCCCAGTTTGTGCACAGGTCTGTTATCTTAGTTACAGTGAGGTCACGATTACAAACAGCGATGGCAGCCCAAGGAGTTTCACCATCCACTTGGACAATTTTAAACTGTAGTGGGTACCCTCTAACTTGATATTTATGTGTATAGGGCTCTTGTAGAAGAAGTAGGTCCAGCTTCTCTTCTTTAGCTTTCTTAACTATCTGTGCTGCGATAGCCTTGGAGCGTTGCGCATTGTGTTGTGCTATCTTCACCTTTGACATGTTATAGTAGTTGTTATTACTTTCCATAATTGATTCTCAATTGTTGCGCACCCTTTGCTTTAATGTAAACAGGGCATTTACTGTCCCTGATGGAATGATCCGATGGTAACTTCATGGCCCTACAGTTTGCACAAACCGGGGTTTCCGCTTTTTTTGGGCAATTGTTATATTCATGCCCAGTGTTGGCACAATGACCACAAGTGGGTTGCGACTGCTTGCAGGTGTGAGTCGTGTGGCCAAAGCGACAACACCGGAAGCATTTGGGAACAGCCACATGCTCTCTGAAACGGTGGCTGCCCCAGTTTACATAGATTCTGGACTGTTGGCTCAGGATTCTCCAAGTGGCCGGAGACAGTTCAATGATCCAGTTAGCAGAATTTACATTTCTGGGCTTTGTTTTATACCTTGGTATGATATGTTGTCGTGGCTCATCGCCTGTGGGTAGCTGACGGCAGTTTTTGGTATAAATCTCCTGAACAAGTTCTTCTGTGGTCACGTCTTTGTCGATGCCTAATATTAGTATGCTTGGCCCTTTCTCTTTAGGAGGTTCAGCTATGAGGCCTAAGGAGGGTATTTTAGGATTTTGTAGTATTCCCCGTAGATCTTCCTCTGTGTCAGTCTGCATTATAACTCCAACGTTTCGTGTCTTTCTGACAGATCTAATCTTCGTGTGTTTGAAGTCATCCTTAAGCTTTTCGATTACTGTTTGTTTCACTTCCTCACTCGTTTTGTGGACTTCGTTTGACGTTGGTTTCAATATTACTAGGTGTGGTTTGGTGATCGGGGTTTTCTTGGGGGCTATTCCAGCCTGACCAGCAGGACGATTTTCATTTGTAGCGTTGATGTTGTTCCTCAGCGCCTGTGAATAAGTGGGAGAGCGCTGTAGCATGTGGTTAGCCCACTGTTTTGGAGGACCTCCAATTTTGCTGTGGCAATTTTTTTCTCTAGCTGAGTTTGTACCAGGATGGTCTCCATTTTCATCCAAATGGAGACGATCTCTGCGCGGAGAACATCTGTAATCCTGTTGGTTGGTTGGCTCCTTAAAGAGACTCTCCAGGGCAGTTCGCAAAGCAAGAGACTGCTCCAGGATGGTTCCTTCCGGGAGAGCTGGGTCCATAGGGTTCTCTTGTAGTTTATCCCATGGCTTTCCTGAGGCTTTGTCATTTTGGATTCCTTGTTTTCACTTTGGGAGCGAGTCTTCCTATTCCCCAAGATTAGCCCCAGGGGCTAATCTTGGGGAATAGTGAATATTGGTGATTATCTTGAGTGATTGTTTAATTTGATTGAATTAAATTTTAGTTGATAGTTACCATTTTGCTGTTTCTATTGTTGCACGAGTTGTAACCTGATTAGCTGCCCTACGTCCTCGGCGTCTGGGGTGGGCGGTTGGGGGTTTACCCCTAGCCGGCTGAACGGGTGTTTTGAGGTAGGAGGTGCAGAGTTGGTCAGGAGTTAATTGCATTTTGTGCCCTCAGGATTGTATTTAAAAGTTTCCTGGGACCCTGACTCGTTTGACTTGAGTAGGGATAGATTTTAAATTGGTTTGGATAGATTTCCAGACTCTGTTGTTAGTTTAATATTTTGTGAGTTAATATTTTTGAGTTCGGGTCTGTTTAAAACTTTTGGCCGCCAGACTCCTTTATTAAGAGTTGTATATAGTTGGCTAAATTGCCTTTTAAAAATTTTAACATGGCTAGTAAGAAGTCGAGCGCTGGCTCTCTTCCTTACGATAGAACAGAAACAGATTCAGGAAGTGAAGACTCAGATGATAGCTCTGTGTATGAATTTGATGAAGAACAGGATAAAAGTGCTGTTGCTGAAAAAAGGAAGTCTAAGGATTCTGTTTCTAAGAAGCAAAAGCAAGTTATGAGAGCAGAGTCAACAAAAACTAAGGTGACTAAGAGCAGTCAGGTGGTTGATTCACCTAGAAGTGCTAAGAGAACTGATATGTCTGTGGATAATAAGGAGCAGTTGTTTCAAAATATGAAGGTTATACTAGGAAGTATAAAAGAAAGTTCTGAAGATGTAAGTGCTGCAAAAAGATTGGAAAAAATAGCTGAATCTCGTTCTAATTTGAGATATATCCTTTTTCAACGGGAGAATCGAATAACTAGTAAAGTATCAGCCCGAATTTTGGAGTTATGGGATGACCTAGAGATGGTTGTCTTAGAGCTTGATATTAATGCTCGAATAAAGAGGGTTAAAAAGGACACTCAAGGAATTCCTAGAGAATATGCAACTGTAGTAAAAGATAAAGTGGAGAATAAACCGAAAGTTGCCATTATCTCAACCAAGAATGAGAAACATAAGAGCAGTGAAGATGTGAGAAATGATCTAATAAAGAATGTAAGACCGATACTTCATGATGTCAAAGTGAGAAATTTAAGGGCTGTTCGTGATAAGAAAGTGGTGATTGAAGTTGAAACAGAAAAAGATCTAGATATGATTACAAAATGTGTGAAGTTTAAAGAACTTAAATTGAATGCTGAAAAAGTGAAGAAGCAGAATCCGAAGATTTTGATATATGATGTTGAAAAAGACATTGATAAGAAGGAGTTATTAGAACAGCTATGGTTAAAGAACTTGAAAGATTATGGAATAAAAGAAGACCTGTTTCAAGAAAATCTGGCAGTTATATCTGTGAATAAAGCCAAGAAGAGGAATGTTAATAACTGGATTCTTCAAGTCTCCAGTCCTGTTCATAAGCAGTTAACAAGTGTGGGCAGAGTATTCTTGAATTGGTCCGCTTGTCGAGTTCGTGACATTGTCACAGTAACTCAATGTTATAAGTGCATGACTTATGGCCACATTGCCAAATTCTGTAGGAATGAGGTTTTTTGTGGCTATTGTGCAGCACATGGGCATTCTTTTAAAGATTGCCCAAATAAAGATAAAGTCCCTTGTTGCGTAAATTGCAAGCGCAAAAAAATTGTAAGTGATCATGTTGCAGTAGATCATGGATGTCCAGAGTTTAATAATGCAATGGAATTAAATAAGAAGCGTACTGATTATTATTAGAAGTTAATGACATTATTTGTCGATAATATATCAGGATGTTTTGATGTTGAGGTGCTGTGGCGGTGTCGTGGACTTGGCGAGTATGGGACTAGTGTGTGGATGTTCTATGTGTTGGGAAGAGATCTGATTTTTTTTTTTTTTTTTTTTTTTTGATTTGGTAGTTGTTGGCGCATCGGCTTCTGTGGCCATATTGCACCTCCCAAGGTTTTTGCAGTACTTTGATCCAAGCCCGAGGCGAGAATCGAACCCGCGACCTTTGGGTTGCCGGGCAGGTACTTTACCCACTCGGCTAGCCCGGTCGGCGGAAGAGATCTAGTGTGAGATTTGAGTTAGATAGCCAAATTTGTATAATATGATTTTAGAATTTTAGTTAACCTTCTGAGCGAGTAGAGGTCTTCCTCCTCGAGGAAGGGGCGGCAACTGGAGTCGCATGAGATACTAAACTATCTTCATGCGATGACAGGCTAATGACCGAAAATTTGTAAGTCATTTAAACAATGGAATGGTTAAATGTATAATTAGGACATAGTTTGATTTGAGATTATAACACCAAAAATTTTTAAAAGTACAAAATTTTCTTTAGACTTCTGTGCAGATAGGCATATTTGCCTAGGTGGCACGTTGAGGTTCCGTTGTTTATATATGTACTTCCGCTTGGAGGCGGCAGCTCCAGATTGCGTGGGTTCAGAGTCCTCGTAGCAGTCCACTATGGCCGGGTCATCACTGTGAGCTGTCTGCGAAATAGGCGCTCCAGAATTTCCTGATATCTCTTCCTTTTCCATCATTTTCGTATTATCGGGTTCACTTCGGATAACCGAGTCGGTATTGTTTTCATTCAAGAGAGGAATGAAAGGGACGTCGAATGACACTAGCTAGGTGTTTGTAGTGCAATTATTAGCCTTGAAGCAGAGCAATAAGTTTTTGGATTGTCCCCCTCCAAACATAGTGAGGGAAAGGTTGTTCCAACATCGACCCAGAAGGATACTGTTACTTTCTGTATGATGCCCGTGAACATTCGCTTCACAGAGAGTGAACTGCAATCAATGTCACAGCTAATAAATGCCAGATGACTAATCCCTGCGTCGGAGGGGAATACTACATATTCCACAGTACGGGTCAGTACAGTAGCTTGTCTATTGTAAGTCTATGGCAGAGGGGGGGGAACTCGATAGTCATGATTTCTTCGAAAAATAGTTCAAAACAGTCAATTTTTTATCACATTCAGTCTCAAAATGTTGGGACAGTATCACGGTCCAAAGTCACTCAGGTTGAAGCTCCCTCCCAAGTCAAATGCAGGATCCAAACGCGTTGACCGGGAATATTTGGTCATCCTCCCTATTTCCTTGTTGTCAGCGGCAACAAGGAAATAGGGGGGGTGACCAGTTGGCATGGTGACCTGTCTGCCAACAAAGGGAACAGGTAAAAAACGCTTGTATTCTGCTAAATAACCCAGTAGATGTAAAAATAGTCTCACCTAGGGAATCCGCTAATGTTTCTTTAACACTTAATACACTTTGCCTGAAACAGAAAGCACTTAAACCACATGCATAGACACAAAATCAGGAGCTGGAAATAACGTGTCCACGCTGAACGGCTGCCATTACATTCGCTCCGCCGCCTGCATGTCAGCATGGTTTCTTAGCATTAGCATTAGTAGAGGCATATGATGCAAGAAAGCAAGCTTATTCAGCATCAGCCAAAAAAAAAAAAAAAAAACCACTACTCCCATTTCACCCCTCCGTTCGTTCGAAATACCTGTCCAGCTGAGCCTTACCAAGCTGGTAAGGCTCAGCTGGCTGAGCCTTACCAAGCTGGCTGAAAGTCACCGTGTATACGTGTTTATCAAACTGGGTGGAAGACACCTGGCTCTCACTTACGTGCCGCCTTCTATTACGCTGCAGCGGGCAAGGCCGCGTTAAGTGGGAGGCGAGCACCAACTTAGGGGGAGAACCCAAGGCTGAGTGTGAAGGGCTCCCTTGACCGTTCGCCGCCTTTTTCCGACAGCAGTATGCGACAAATTTCGCGCGGGCTTGATAGCTTTTTCAGGCTTAATTGGGAGAGGCCTGAGCAGCTCTGGCAAATTTGGCATTTGCATTTCGAACATTTAATATTGAATGTTCAAATAGAAGACTATTGTCACCTTTGTTTAATTTGATTTCTTTTTTGCATAATTTGCAGATATCTGCATTCCCCTTCCATAATTAAGCAAATAAATGAAAATGAAAACTACGTATTCGGAGCTCACACACAATTTCACCTCATTAGTCACTGTTGCAAACAAAGCTTTCTCCTTACGGGACCTCCTGCTGCTGTAGAGGAATTGCTGCAGGCAGTAAGGTGACACGAAACGGAGCAAGGACGAGGGAAACGTTACTGGTCAGCGAAGCACTTAGCGAGTGTTCACTAACTGCCATTATGCTGTACAAAGGGTACTAGGAAAGTTTTGCAATATGACGCAACAATGAATCACAGGAAGCTGCTTGTTGCTGCATGTTGAGACACGTTCATACGTGCATAGTAGCCGCCGCGCCAAGTCGATGGGCTCAGTTATTCATTAGTAGTGAGAGTGTAAAGTGCTTGCAATGGCATCGTGGTCACGAAATGAGATAAGGACAGTTTTGTGGTATAATTTCGTGCGTGGTTTAACCATAGACCAGTGCTTAGAAGAAATGACTCTTGCACTAGATGATGATTGTCCACATCGTACAACGATATTCACGTGGTATAGAGAATTCCAAAGGGGAAATTTCACTCTGAAGGATTCTGAGAGGCCGGGAAGGCCAAGAACGTCAGTTACGGAGGAAAACGTTACTGCTGTGAGGAAAATGCTTGACGAAAACAGGCGAGTGACCTACCAACAGATAGAGGATACTTTGGGCCTAAATGCACCAGCAATTCGTTCGATTCTGCAAGATCATTTGCACGTGAAGAAACTTTGTTCTCTCTGGGTGCCGCATCAACTGACTGAAGAGCAGATGACACGACGTGTGACTTGGTGCCGGGAGATATTAATAAAGTTTGATAAGGGACAATCTCGGTATGTGAACAACATCGTGACAGGTGACGAGACTTGGCTGTACTATTACGATCTGCCGACCAAGGCTCAAAACAAACTTTGGGTCTTTGATGATGACGACACACCCGTAATTGTCAGAAAATCCCGATCTGTAAAGAAGAAAACGATAGCTGTATTTTTCAAATCGAGTGGAATTGTGGAACGTGTCGTTTTGGACACGCAGAAGACAGTCACAGCTAAGTGGTATACTGAACAATGCCTGCCTAAAGTCATTGGATCTATGAAGAACCTGCGGCCAAAGTCAAGAATGGACACCTGGTACCTCCATCACGATAATGCTGCAGCTCACCGCGCCAAAGCCTGCACCGAATATTTGACCATGACAGGACTGAAACTTCTCGAGCACCCTCCCTACAGTCCAGACCTTGCTCCCTGCGACTTTGCACTGTTCCCGCATGTGAAAATGAAGCTAAAAGGGAGGCGGTTTTCCAGTGATGAGGACCTTCTACGGGCTTGGGACAACGAGTGTGCTTTACTCCCTAGTGAAACTTGGCAGAACTGGTTTAAAGATTGGTTTCGGAGGATGGAGAGGTGTATTGAATGTAGAGGAAATTACTTTGAAAAAATTAAATAAACAAAGCTGTATTGCAAAACTTTCCTAGTACCCTTTGTATAATAAATAACTACTGTAAAAGATAGCGTCCATCTTGGAGAAGAGCATTGTCGCAAAGCCAAAAAGAGAAATTAGTAAAATACTTATCTTTTGCTGGAGCAACGCTGCTGAAACTTCATGCACAAGTAGACAGGCATTCAATGATTGTTACTTGATCACTGGAATATTAGTAAGCGCCACCTGGCGACCGACCCTGCCCATATGCAGTACTTTACAGACAAAATACATATGGGTAATACAACAAAATACTACAGATGTAATCAATTACGGGAGACCCTAATATAACTATAACTAGGGGGCTTTGCCCCCCCCCCTGCTCGCTGCGCTCGCTTCTTTTGATAAAATAAAATACTTACAGAAGCTTTCGACTCTGTGTGTGTCTTTTCCTCAGCTATGAATAAATATATACGTTACTATATCTATATAATATCGGTGTAGATACACCATAGACAACTCTTAAAGAAAAACTACAATCGTAGCGTGAAAGGCATGATTTCATCTGTATCTCATATTGTGCTCATCCTTCACAACGAGTTACCATGCATTGCACTACCTCGAATAACTAACGCTGCACTAATAGAGAAGACTATTGTCACTTATTCTCGGTGGTTTCAAAGCTAGTTGGCTTTTTATTGGTGGGTGCCTTTCACACTACGATCGTAGTTTTGCTTTAAGAGTTGTCTATGGTGTATTTACACTGATGTTACATAAAATATAATCTTAAACAATTAAAATATTATTCCTTGTTGCATTTAGTTTATTTAAATAAATACGTTACCAATGGAAATCAAGAATGGTACCGCGTGGTCATGTTATATAAACATAGCACGTGACCACGCTTAAACAGTAGTTTGTTTTACCACAGTAAAACAAGCTTCTGTAACGTATTTTTGTATTTGTTACGTATTAGCACGTAACCCCCATCCCTCTTCTCCCATTGGCTGAATAAATATCGTTAGGAGAAAAATTATTTTCATATATAGAAAGATAAAAATAAATGCCCATATGCAGTACTTTGCATTTGTCAATGTGAAACATCAGTTGCACCTCCTGAGCCGATCTGCCTAACTTTTCTAGATCCTGTTGCAGTAGCATACTGTTGTCAAAGATGAATAAAGAATGTATATAAATTAATAAAAGTTCTTACCTTTGGTTGCGCTATATGATTACATTGGTGTGCATAACTTAAGGACCAACACTATTTCTACAACCACAAAATCTAAAGAAACAGTAACAGCCTGTGGCGATTTGAATAACTGTGGCCGTTCAGTAGAAAGCTGGTGCACATGCAAAAATTTGAATCGTGATGAGATGGCTCACATAAAAGCTCACAGATAAAAGCAGCAGTTCAGCAGTTATATGCAAATTACCGAACGATGAGCACGATTGTTACAGAGATTCGATTGATTTCACACAGTGCTACACTCAACGAAATGGCCAGTAGACAACATCTGGATGACTTTACCCGGGATCGAAGCTCGAGGAAGGTCGAAGTGCGAGGAGTGTGGCTGCAGAGTTCGGTATCGCCCATAGTCTCACGTGCGTCGTCGGCCTTCAGAACGAAGGACCAGCGGTGGTCGTCCACGAAAAACAACGCCCAGTGATGACTGTTCTATACTCCTACAGACCAAGAGGGACCGACACAAGACAGCGGGATCCATTGAAAACCAGCTGCCCAGAACGCAGGATATAGCGGTTTACTGTGGGCAGGCGACTCCGCAAAGGTGGACTGTTTACCCGACGGCCAGTACGCTGTGTTCCTTTAACACCTGCACACTGGAGTCACCGTTTACAGTGGTGTACCGAACGCAAGGACTGGACACAGCGCAGTGGGGTAAGGTACTCTTTACTGATGACAGTACATTCAGTCTCACCAGCGATTCTGGATGTCAGCTAATCTGGTGAGAGGTTGGCACACGGTATTACTCACAAACATCACTGAAAGGGATCGATATGGGGTCGAGGTGTTGTCGTCTTGGGAGGCGTTATCTTGGAGGGACGTACACAACTCCAGATACTGGAAGGCGGTACTGTAACCGGTGCTCGCTACTGTACTGTACATCGCCTGCCGTTCCACCGATCTAAATCTCATCGAACACATATGGGACGTTCTGGGAGACAGCTAGTGGCACATTCACACCCACCAGGAAATGTTCACCAGCTAAAAAAAAGATGGCGTTGACAGAGGAATGGACGATGTTACCGCAAGAACTTATCAACAACATTATTCTAAGTATGGACAGGCAGTGCAAAGCCTGCATTGACATTAGGGGTCAACCAAAATGGCCGCCTTCTTACTCACACGTGCTGTTCATCGCTCCGTGAAAATGTGTCTGGATTATGCGTTTTAAGTTTAATATGGTAATTAAATTGTGTACTGAAGGAT
Source organism: Mastigoproctus giganteus (assembly GCF_048544385.1). NCBI lineage: Eukaryota > Metazoa > Arthropoda > Arachnida > Uropygi > Thelyphonidae > Mastigoproctus > Mastigoproctus giganteus. Next base: position 47,242,754 of record NC_143576.1, on the reverse strand, counting down.
TTATCTACATCAGTGGATCACAGTGGTGAGATTTGTTTTCAGTTTTATTGGGTGAGATAGTGCATTTCAACTCGTTTTTAATTCAACGCTGGCAACAATGTGTCAGCTCACCATGGCGGCATTGTTCTAGCGTTGGAGAGAGTGGCATTCCACTTATTTCCCTGCCACCGCGGTTGAACTGCACTCTTGACTGGGGAGGGTGACCCCCTGTGTTATATATTGAATCACAATTTAACAGAAAGCTTTTGAGAACTAGAACCTGTAGTGTCTGCTAAGGAAAATATGTTTAATCTAAATTTTAAGCATTCGTATATTCCAGTTAATTAACAGTCGAAACCAACAGCAAGCTTAATGTTCATTCAACGCAGCCGAACCCAGTGATATTCTGCTTAAGGCAACACGTCACTTAAGGCAAGGTCAGGTGGCGACAGGGTTAGTGATTGTTTCTCCCCCACTCCCACCCACTGCTGCATACTTTCTCCTGTAGTCATCGAACGGAAGAAGTTCACTACCACTACTGAACAATGATTTCTAAATTTCTAATGTGCTTCCCCCACCACCCACCCCACGTGGAACCTAAAATGTTAAAGACACGATTGATAACCATGCACCATAGACAGAATTAACACCACCGTTGTACTTGTTGACCCAAAACCTACTAAAGGTAGTCCCAGCTCCCTGGTGTTATCCCCCCCCCCTCCTCAGTGACCTGCGGGGGTTAGCTGAAACTTTGACACGCCATATCTCGGCTTGGACTTGTGCTACGAACTTGTAGTCAACGCTATTTGCAATCTTGTGAATCACTTTCCACAACGATACGCATTACATTCGTTTATCTGGAATAGCTCGGTAATCCGAAGTTTGGTTCAAGATGCCACAAGAAACTGATAGCAACACCGCCCAAATAAACACTGCTCCGCAGGAAACAGCAGGCAGTACTCTATTGGAAACTGTGCAGCTTGAGTATACAGAGGAAACGAACTCCGCACCCAAGCGGAAAAATAATAAAAAACAGGTCGTCGAACAGAGTGACAGAGAGACAAGAAGCCAGCAAGGAACAAGAGGAAGTCAGAACATCCTCTGCTCTCAAGCAGAAAATACCAACAATGTAAAGGAGGACGAAAATAGCGAGTCGCTAGATCCGACTCTCCCAGAGGGGACGGTACTGGAAAAGACCCTCGCCCTCAGAACAACGTTAGAGAACCTTCTGAAAGATACCAGCAACAGAATAACTACTGGACTTCGAGGAAAAATAGTGTCCATCTGGACAAAGCTGGAGACAGTCCTACTACAAACCAACCTAGAGTGCGAAACAGCTAAAGCGAAACTGGAGGCCTTCCAATCCGTGGGAGCAGACCAAATGTCACAGCGCGCTCCCTCGTATGCGCAAGCACTGAGGACCCGACCGACTGCTGACCCAACTGCAACTGCGACTACAGCGATGAAACGCAGGACCCTCCTGCCAACACCACATTTGGTAATACTGCGCCCGACCTCCACAGACGAAAACAGTAGCAGCGAACAGGTCAAAAATCTAGTGGTCACAAAGTTGGCAGACGACTTCAGAGATACCAAAATAAAATCGGTAAGGAAGACCCGAAACGTAGGGATTATCATCGAGACTCAAACAAAAGAGGACGCAACAAAAATCCTACAAAATGAGAAGATTCAAACACTCGGACTTGAAGCCCTACACCCTAGACGCAAAGGACCTAGCATCAGAATATATAACCTCGACAATGATCTGACACCAACTGCTCTCCAGGAGGAACTGTATTACAGAAACCTCCAGCACGCACATCCGGAAGAAGAACCCGCCAACTTGATTATTCCCAAGTTCAAGACGAAAGCCAGAACAGGAAATGCTTGCCACTGGGTCGTCGAGTTGTCACCAGCGGCCTGGGTCACGCTTAGCCAGACCGACAGAGTGTTTATAAACTGGGGCAGTCACCGCTTTAGGGAACACGTTGCTGTCCCTAAGTGTTTCAGATGTTGCCGGTTTGGGCATACCACTCATACCTGTGCCCAAACCCAACCCACTTGTGGCCACTGTGCAGAACGTGGCCACGACTTCAACACGTGTCCGAATAAAGACAAGCCGCCGACCTGTGTAAATTGCAAATTCCATAAACTACCAGCAGAGCACTCAGTTAGGGATAACGAATGTCCAGTGTACTGTAAAGCAAAGAGCACTTTCCAAATGAGACTAGATTATGGCCACACGCCCTAAATCCTATAACATCAACAGGGTAAAATTCATACAACTGAACGCACAACGGTCCAAAATAGTAGCGGCGCAGCTCACAAAGAAGGCGAACGAGGCAAATCTCGACATATTCCTCCTCCAGGAGCCATATGCATATCGCAAGGAGGTCAGGGGTTACCCCCTGGCCTATAAGATAGTGCAGGATAACAGAGAAACACCCTGGGCTTGCATATTGATTCGGAATCCAAATATAACGGCAACAAAACTAACCAACTACTGCACATCCTGGGCTGCATGTGCCCATATTATCACGCCCCTGGGTGAATTTTATGCGGTATCGCTATACTGTCACCCAGGTGAAGATATACTACCAGTAACCAGATATCTGAGGAGCCTCCAGACAGACTTCCCAAACAGTAAAATTGTCGTGGGAGCGGATGTGAATTGCAGGTCCCCAGCGTGGTTCAGCGAGACCATGGATAGACGTGGAGTACAGAACGGGCAACAACTTGAAGACTACTTAGCAAATAGTCCGTACACAGTCCTCAACCGGCCAAACAATCTGGCAACGTTCTCTAGTTCGATGGGGGAGGCCACAATCGATGTCTCTCTGGCTACCAGATCCCTCGCTGGCCACCTAACATCGTGGACCGTCCAAGAAAGCTGGACCACGTCGGACCACAGGGCCATCACGTTTGAGCTCCAGCGCTCCCTTAGGCGACACCAAGCAGTGAGGCAGGCACAGCCAAGATATGCCATAGAGAAGGCGGATTGGCCACTCTTCCAAGCCACACTGACCACAGCAGCCCAATCGTTGAACATCATTGGACTCAGCCCGGATCAGCATCAGATGACGGTCGCTGGTCTCATCACTGAAGCTGCCAACACCTCTATCAAAAAGAAAAACCCAACCCCGGGGGCTGTACCCTGGTGGTCTCCAGAGCTACAGAGGCTTAGGCAGGAGGTGCACAGGAGAAGGAAACTCTTCCAGCGGGCAAGGCGCTCCCAGCCGGCAGCGGAAGTGGAGGCACTGAGACAGAACTTCCGAGATGCAAGGAACCTATACACGGCAACCATTCGCCAGCGTAAGATGCGCAGTTGGGAACACCTTGTTTCTACCACTGGGAATGATAACCCCTGGGGTGTGGTATACAGAGTAACCACAAACAAACTCCCCAGGGGTGAGACCATACCAGCGACGAGGACACGGCAGGGTACTTATACCCGGACCTGGCAGGAAACAATTATTAACATCATGGATACCATGTTTCAAGACCATCTTGCCCCCTCTACCCCAGAGCAGATAACCCTCTGTGCAGACAATGAAACCTACTACACGACTGCAACAGAAGAACCTTTCACCAAACTTGAACTGGAAACAGCTGCCATGAGGATTAGAAACAAGAAGTCTCCTGGTTCTGATCTTTTGGAGCCAGAGATTGTCAAGAAAGCCGTCGAAACCATTCCAGAGGTGCTTCTTAATCTATACAACCACTGCCTCAAAGAAGGCCTGTTCCCCCAGGCCTGGAAAACTGCAAACTTGTGCCTCATTCCCAAAAGTCCCAACAAACAACTGGACCTTCCGGGGTCATACAGACCCATAGCACTGTTATCAGTCCTGAGCAAGCTCTTTGAGCACTTATTAAGAAACAGAATAGGGATCTACTACACTGCAGCCGGCTTGCAGTCACCCCGACAATATGGATTTAGGAAGGGATGCTCAACCTTGGATGTCCTGGAAAATATTACAAATGCTGCAACTACCTCAGATCAGAAATACTTTCTGGTCATAGCAATAGACTTTGCTGGGGCGTTTGACACTTTATGGTGGCCAAGCGTCCTGGCCCGACTCCGGAAAGCCAACCTACCATCAAATCTGTATCAAGTCATCAAATCCTACCTGTCGAATAGGTTCGTGACAGTCAGAGCACCATATTGTTCAGTAACAAGAGAAGTATTCAGAGGATGCCCACAGGGCTCAATCCTGGGCCCACTCCTATGGAACTTGGTTCTAGATGGCTTTTTGAACCTGGAACTCGGCGACGTCGTTCCCCTAGCCTATGCGGATGATGTGGTTCTGATGCTGCCTGGGGGATCTAGGGCGCAACTGGAGAACACCGCCAACAGAGCAATAGAAACTCTAGAGGACTGGGCTAACAACAATAACTTGAAGATCTCATCCTCGAAGACAAGATCTATATTATTAAAAGGAGCCCTAGACACCAGACGACCCCCTCAAATCAAGATACAAGGTAACACAATCAAGCTTACCACCGAATTAAAGCACCTTGGAGTCGTACTAGACAAAAACCTGAGCTTTACACCACATATAGTGCACTTAGGGAAGAAAATTAGAGGATACTCCGCACTTTTTGCGCGAATCACACGCAAGGAATGGGGTTTGAGGCGGAAAACCCTCAGCCTCTACTATAAAGCTATTTTCCTGCCAGCGATTACATATGCTTCTGGAATATGGTATCGCAAGGCTACCACTGCAGTGAACCGGAAAAAATTGGAGACTACACAGCGACACATACTCTTAACCATCTCGAGAGCATGTAACACTGTAAGTACCCACGCACTCCAGGCTCTAACGGGATCCCTCCCTCTGGACCTGGAGATTGTTAAGCATGGGCTACTCTATCAACTGACCAAAGGCAGAACGGCAACATGCCTCGACTACACCATAGATCTGTCAAATGATCCCAAAGTAGAAAGGAGCCGTCTCTCCGCTTACCTCCAACAAACTTGGCAGGCCCGCTGGGAGACCTCCAGCAAAGGTGCAATAACTAGAAAATTTCTACCCAACATACGGCTGGTATACCCGAATTATCCACCGTGGCTCTCACCAGGACTCTACACCACCTACCTGCTGACGGGACACGGGGCCATTAGAGACAAACTACAAGGATTTGGACTGAGTGATACACCGTTCTGCCTCTGTGGTGAACGTGAAACGTGGGAGCACCTAATGTACAGTTGCCCACTATATGAGGACCTCTATTGCAGGTTCATTACTAGAACACAGCTTAACCTCCGTAATCAAGAAGACCTCGCCATAACTGAAGCTGACACATACAAGGCATTCGCGCAGCTGGCCCAGGACCTCTTCACAAGGAGAAGGACGCTCCCACAGCCTCAACCACTGCAGTAAACAACCATGCCGTGCAGGCCAGCAGAATGTCTACACAACCACGGAAACCTTCCCAGATACTACCATGCAAGGGCTCAGAGAAATGATTGCAGCACATTGCTGCCACCTAGCCATATGGCGATCTGGGCTGGCAACCTTGACCAGCCTGCTTTCACTCCTATTCCTTGGCAGGGGGGGGGAGATGGCTCGCTGTCTTCTCCTCCTCCTGCCATCCCCCTTTCCCTCTGGTGGGGCATGGGCATGCCCCACTGACTGCAGGGGCCATCTACCCTATCGGCCCCTTACTTCTCTTTCTTCCCCCCAGCCTTCAGTCTCCCTACCCTTCTCTTTGACTATTCACCGCGAAAGCCCCACGCATCCAAATTTAAATTAGCACCAAAATTATTGCCCGCCCCATTAGGCCTCTAGAACTTGTCATTTTAGCGTACAATCCCATGGTAATTTCGGGGAACAAACCCCACATACCAACTTAATAGCGATTTTGCAATTATACCACCGCGATTATCTATCTTTTTTTTTTTTTTTTTTTTTTTTTTTCTATAGGACCCAGCCGCTGAAATCCCAGGAAATTAGGCGGCGGGACCTGCCAGAGTATAATAAATTTCAAGGTACACCTGGCCAGCCTCCTCGTTGGCATAGTACGGACAACGTCGGGTCTCATCAGGGGCTCGACGGCCAATAGGCCAGAAGAACAATGGGCACAACATACTACACAACACATGATCCACACACTTTTAAATCTCTGGTCTTGACAGAGTACTGTCCCTCGATACAGCGAACACTCGCGGAGATGGGAGAAATTCCTGGTGCCGTTTGACCCTCAACATACTTTGTACTTTGTACTTTGTACTTGACATTAGGGGTGGCCATATTTCCTACTGAAGACTACCGCTTCCCTTTGTTCCATCTTTGGTAGTGATGCATCTGTGTTATGGCAGCCAGTGCTATGTTGCTATTTTTGAATAAAGTCTCTCTGTACCGTTTTGTTTCCGTTATTCTGTCGGTGTTGTTTCTTTCTTCATTTCTGTACCTCACAAGGCTCCTTTGGTATGCTTTTCCCATATCCAAGCCACTCCTGTGAGAAGCTACAGGTGAAAACCTGACTGGTCCTTAAGTTTTGCACACCAATGTATTAAGATAAGACCTACTTCTCAGGTTATCATCCAGGTATCTACAGTTGTCTGAACTCAAGTTTCATTCTATAGTACTTCTACATTTGCCATTATACTGTTTATGCGGAAATTTTATCGCAGTACTTGTTAATGCTGTTACACAAACTAGAACAGCAATCACAGTCCCTGCTACAGCTTCTGAGTTTAGACTAGTTGATCTATTGTCATTAAGAGAAGGTAAAACATCCTTGGTAATTTCTACTTCTGAAAGTGGAGGAAAATTTGAATCACTGTACACATTATCACTAGCTGACTATGCAGAATTACAAAATAGGAAGTATGACTTGCTATTTTGAAAGAAATCAGAGCACAGTTTATAAATCTCACATAATACAACAAAACAGTAAGGTTCTGCTTGATTCCTTGGAATGCTAGAATCCAGGGAAATGAGAAGGCTGATCAAGCAGCTAACTCACTTGTTGTGGAGGATCCTCACTTTTTGACAGGTGAGGATCCTCATTGTCCTGTCCCACTAGCGAAACATATCCTCCTTGACTGTCCATACAATCAAGCTGCCCGATTGGCAAGTTTTTAACCTCCTCTAATAAAAAAAAAATGCATTAGATATGAATCATATTCTTAGCGATAAAGCAGATCTACCTGACCTATTTAATTTTCTAAAGCAGGTTCATTCATACAAACTTTTCTAACACATACCCAGAAAAATATTACGTTTACATAATTTCTGTGACAGTAAAAATTTGGTCTTAGTTTCCCTTTTGAAAACCCCCCATCAAAACCAAAAATTCATGTCCCAAGGCAATGGTCAGGCCACACTTTCAGTACTATATAAGTCTGGATGCCTCATTTTAGGAAGGATGTTGAGCTGCTAGAATCAGTACAGAGAAGGGCAATGAGACTGGTGAGGGGAACAGAGTTGCTCTTAACAAGAAAGGCTTACGTTTTGCAAATTGCAGGATCTGGAGACTAGGCACCTGAAAGGTGATCTGATTGAGGCATTTTTTTTTTTTTTTTATGAAAACCCCAAACACGAGAGGATTAGAACCTATAGTACTTAGTACCGTGCATGGGTACTAAGTACTATACGATTGAGGAGATGAAAGACGATATTTGTTGGCATTAGATTTGAACTTCTGTAGACTGTAATTTTCTGGAAATACGTATGAAGGAAGGTTGTTCCAGAAAACGGCAGTTGCATGAATAAACAAGGAAGATGAAAAATTGGTTCTGTGAGTTTGAAGTTGGACAGTAAATGGATGTTGGCTGGTGGGGGCACGTGTTCGGACTGTTTTGAAACAGAGAGCGAAAATTATAGAAGCCAATTCAGAGGAACAGTGCCCATGGAAATATCTGTATAAAAGGCATGCAGCAGAAACAGTACGTCTATGAGACAGCGAGTGGAGAGACTCTGTTAGAGAGGGGTCATTAATTAACCTAACTGCCTTCTTCTGAATGGAATCTAGAAGCCTGAGGGGGCAGTGCCTTCTAGAAGAAGAGGGCAGTTAGGCAGTTAGTTTTGGGGACACTGCCCCAGATGTGGGAACAATATTCGATGGTAGGGCGGATTTGCGATTTGTACAGGGTGAACAGCTGTTTGGAAGAAAAGTAACGCCGAAAGAGAAAACCAAGTTTTATAGATGCAGAGGAAGCAATATTTGTAATGTGCTTGTGCCAAGAGAGATTAGAAGTCAGGGTAATCCCCAAAAGAGATATATCATTTTGCCTAGAAATCGGAGTGTCACCAAAGATATGCAAAGGAGCAGAAGAATCCTTTTTGCATAATATAAGACAAGACTGAGTTTTAGAAGGATTTAAATCAATTAAGTTGTCTTTGCCCCACTGGATAATTATCTGGAGATCAGCATTTAAGGAATTGGTAGCGGATATTCTAGAAGTTGAAGCTGATTGAGCAGGGCAGGTTTTCTCAAAATGGAAAGTGGGATGCAATGTGCTATCGTCGGCAAAACTATGGATAAGATTTACAGTCAATGGAAGAAGGTCATTAATATACAGGAGGAAAAGAGTGGGGTAGAGAACTGAACCTTGGGCTGATTGTGTGGAGAAGAATTAGTGGAGAAGTTAATTAATTAATTAATTGCGAAACCAAAGTTTAGGTAAAGGACGAGATTTGAAGGTGGAGTGTGGAACAAAGGATTCCATTCCTGCAAGAATAATTTCGCTGACACGATCTGAGCAAACGTTTACATCAGAAGTTTTGAAACAGTAATCCGAACAAGGAAAAGATGAAAAGAAATCTCGCAGGTCATCCCATTTTGCATTCTTATAATGCCAAACAATACGAGGTCGGAAATAGCCATGAGATAAAGGCTCTATTGTAGAAGAGACAATCACCAAGTTGTGATCTGATATGTGGGGGGTGGAATTTGTTATTTTGTGGGGAATAGAATTCTTTATTATTATATCTTATTTCTGTTATTAATAAATCTCTTTAAGCTTTCAGACCCACCTCTCTTAACTTTGTATTTCCCAGTTTAATTTCCCCCTAATTTACCCCCCTCCACATTAACACCTGACTTGTATACTGCACAGAAGATCACAGATTCTGGGGGAATAGTAGTTCGTGTATGTCTCCTCTGGACTGGATGAGTATTCAGAATGACTCATACTACACTTGATAAACATATACAATATTGTTTATTCACAGTATATACATTAAAAGAATATATCATACATCATCAATTGGGTATTATGTTAATTACTAGCATTATATGTGTGCTAAGATGTAAACATAATCACAACTCATATATCATGTCTCTTCATGTCTTTCTGCCTTTTCTCCTTCTGGTTTAGGTTACATCTCATAACATTCTCTTGTCTTCTAACAATTTAAACTTCCCAACTTTGATTACAGCAGTGAGCATAACACCTATATGTGCATTTTCCTAGATTTATAAATCCCCGCTATAATCTTTCTTTAATTATCCCTTCCAAAATAATTACATGTGCTTAGAACATAGTCTCAACTTAAAACATACTAGTCTCGAGTACATATATCTAAATCTTCCTTGCTTATTAACTTATCTTTGTGATGAAGTGCATATATCTATATCTTATGAACTTTCTCCTTCCCTTTATGCTAAACAATATCAAATCAACTATCAACTAATTTAAAACATTCCTTAGAGTCCTTTCCTTCAAATCAGGCTTAAAACTATTATCTGGTACTTACATAACAGCTTAGTGGATCCTTCTTTACATAACCTTTTTCTCAGCTCAGGGGCGGCCATCATCATCAATATAGGGCATCATCAGACTCCTACTGGAATTAGTCATCGGCTAAGGAACTGCTGCTCATCTACAGGAATTCTCCTTCGTTCAGGAACTCACTCTTTTCTCCATAAATGGGTTGCTCTTGCCCGCTTTGGGTGTCTGATCAGCTCGACGATACTCGGGTGTATAATAAAATTATCAAGACTCTCCTTACTGCTTTATCGAGAAGCCAGACTGTATAACTCTTCCTTATCTTTCTATACCGAGACTTTTCGATCCTTATCACTCAGCTCCAGCATATGTGTTTCCATCTTCCATTGGACATCTCCTTCCTATTTCTACTTTGCGGCTGACCTCTCCCAGAACTTGCCTAACAAATTGACTTTGCGACAAACTGCTTCAATTCCTACTACCACATTCCAGTGGTTCACAAGAACTCCCACCTTCTTCAAAACTTCTTACAACTCCAGAAAACTCTAAAACTCTCTCACTGCAAAAACTCCCTTAAATTAAACTCCCTCTGTCCGCTACTCTCCAGCGATTCTCCCGGCACTTCTCGGGATTTCTTTCCAGCCGCACATCACTCAGGCACACCCACAGGAACTCTCCAACTTCCAAAAACTCCCAAACTGTCAAAAACTGGAACTGTGTCTCCTCCTGTTCCATCTCCTTTTTGCTTCAGCCACCCCTTCTATTCTGATCCAATCGTAGTTCGTTCTTCATCATCCCTTTATTCTCATTCGCTCTCTCCCACTTCCGTCGTTTTCTTGGCCCTTCCCTTTCCTGGGGAAACATCCGACTTCTCGAAATTTCTAGAAGCTTCGATGAACTTCCGGACGTCTATAAATTTCTAGATATTTCCTTGTGATCATTCCAATGCACTTACCCCTTATTAGTCCACTCTGTTTTTTCTCTACCGCTCCTTGAAATCAGTAAGTGCTCAAGGAGTCGGTTTGTTCGGTTTGTTTTATCCAGCAGCTAGTCATTTCCACACGGTGTATGCCGCATCCAGGATCCCCTCCACCCTCTTAGTCTTTAAAATTCTTCCTCTCCACAAGGGGGAGTCGGTTCCCTTGTTCTTTTCTTCCAAAGAGCTGCCCACTTTCTGTTTATAGCGACTTGAACCGCCCTTACGGTGCTCCCTTTGTACTTTTGTGCCCTGTCCAGCTACCCCCCATTGTTACGCTAATCCTCCCCTACTTAACTGTACGGTACAGAGCGATCGAAATCTAAGCTGAAAATCATGCTATGTAAATAATATTATTTAATATATAAATATTTTCTTGTTATGTTATAATATTTATTACATAACATTCCCTAGGATAAGTGTAAGAATTGGGTTCTTACACCTAAAGGACCACTCACTTCGACCGTGTACTTAGAAGTGTTGTTTGTGAGAAAAAGATCAAGTGTGTTGGCTGTATGGTTAGGATTGTCTGGTATTCTTGTAGGTAAATGAACAATCTGTGTAAGGTCATTAGTAATTGCAAAAAGTCTCAGCATCTCGACCAGCTGGGTCGGTGTGACTAGAAAACGGAAGCCAGCTGGAGTTGTGAACATTAAAATCACCAAGGAAAATTACCTCATTGTTAGGAAAGTTGAACTGGATAAAGTCAAGTTGCAAAGAGAGGAAGTCAGAGAGCTACAAGTGATTATGGAGTTGGGAGAACGGTAGAGGCAACAGATGAATTTCGCACAATGAGGTAGAGAGATTTTAAGCGAGAGAAAATCGAAAAAAGGAGATTCCAAATTACCAAGTCTCTGACAGGGAATATCGGAACGGACATATGCACAAGGACATCGTTGAGATTAGAACTGAGACCACGTATATTTGTGAAATGAACTAGGAAGTGTTTGGGAGGTTTAGATCTTTTCACAGATAAGCTTACTCTATTAGTTTGACAAAGCTTTGAATGGATGGAGCAAGCTCAATGCTGATTGAATTCTTCCTCTTGCTCAGACTGCACACAGTGATGGCGCATAAATTCAAATTGAAGATGGACAGTTGCAAAATAGGTGTGCGGAAGCTTGCCTTTAGTCTGCCTGCCTTTGATGATTTATTGCTCGAACAAACTTCTATATGTTGTTATGGAAGTTGATAGCTAAAATAAATTCAAAGAACTCGAAAAACTATTAGAGGAATGGCTAGATGAAATTAGTAGTGTTGAGTTTTTTTTTGTCCGATGGTGTATAAGCTCTTTCTTGTATCATTGGCCACTACAAATGCTAATGCTAAAATATGTTCAAAAACTCAGATATGTGCATAAGAAGTTCTCAGTTTTCAAATATCTTAGATTAACGACAGAAAACCAAGACTGTCGTTAAAGATTAATTTCCTACATTCCCATTTAGACTTTTTCCCTGAAAACTTGAGAGTGGTCTCCGATGAACTGGAAGGTTTCGCCAAGGTATTTCTCAAAGAGCTGATCAGTAATTAAAATTTCTCATTTCGTTAAATTTCTTAAATCTTCCTGGTATCTTTTTTCCAGAAAAGATACCAGGGGAAATGGAGTCCAAATATGTCGGCAGACTGCTGTTGGAATCTCGTACGGGAGACACAAATGGACAATTATAAAAGGCAAAACAAGACAAAATTAGTGTTTTGTTATCAGATAAACATTCTTGTAAATAGAATGAGGTTAATAACTTGTTCATTATTCAATATTTAGTACTGTATGTAACGCTTTCTTAAAATATATGAAAACGTTTTTACTAGAAATATTTTTACTGTAATCCCTTCTTCCTTAAATTTGGTGGGTGTTACAACAAGATGGTTGACATATTTGAATTCATCAACCACAAATCTACAAGAATCATCAACCTGAAAATTAACAGGAAGCGAAACAAAAAAAATTCTTTTTGCCGACTAGTGATATAATATAGTTCAGTTAATAATATACATTTGATGTATTTCACCTTGACAATTTTGAAAATTTCCTTGATCATTGACTCCTTTTATTTATTATTATTTTTTTTTAATATAAATCGCACTTAAGCATTTATTTCAGCAATATCCAGGACACCCATACTATCAGTTAAAAATTGCGCTAAGAAATTTTATAATAAATATTATATATCTAATATATACATTATGAAGTGAAGACTGAAATCTGAGGTGTGTACTGTCACAATAAGTCCTTCCTTATGTTCTAGATCCTTCGAAATCATGTTATGGTGCGAGTAGGAGGAGGCTGGGATACGCTTGAACACTACTTGGACAAACATGATCCTTGCCAATGCAGATCAGGTGAGTATTGGTTCTTAATATGCTGATCAAAGAGTATCGGAAATCCGTGAAAACGAAAACTAACAGGAAAGGGAGATTCAAACCGGATTATGTCAGCAAGAAAAATATTTTCGTTATACATTTGCACAACCACCTTGCACACCAACGTTCATAATTAGTTCACAATAAGAATATAATATTTGCACACAATTATTGCATCATTCCTGCTGTTCTTTAATCACCTCTCTGACTTCATTGCCACAAAAGCCAGAAGAGATGCTACTTTTCAAACTAATCTCCCCAAGTCTCTCTAAGAACTCGGGGTGGGGAGTATCCACGTGCTAGTCAAAGAATTTTCAGCTCCTAGAAAAGGATAAGTTTTGAAGAATTTTGCCATTTTATTGACCTAATTTTCGTTTTAAATCGTATTCATTAAGCAGCTTTATAGTCCTAGTCACGCTCATTATTATTTTTTTTTTAATTTACCTAGAAATTTAGTAGTTATATACGTGTAATATACGTAGAACCAATGTGTCATTCGAATCTTGTTGCCATTGTTATAGTTGATCCTTGAGGCTGTCGCAGACATTTTCTCAGGTATGCCAAGCTGCGCTTGCTACCTAGGACTCTAAAATACTGATGGAACTGATATTCGATGGAATTCAAGTGACAGTCGAATGAACCTTATTTCGGCAAAATATGGCAGGTGTGTAACATCCAAATCCTTTGCTTGTACCTTCACAATGGTGAGACTGCTACTAACCCCCATGTTCAAATTCTGAAATACGGCACCTAGCACAATGTAGGCGACCACTCAGGAGCGAACCAACGTAAACAAGGATTGAAGTGCGCCGCCCACACCACATGGAGGAAAGACATCCGTCTGTGTTACCAGGCAATACTTAGTGATAGTTTATTCTCATCAACTGGTGCAATACCACCAATTTACTTATTGGAGGTTTTAACACCGTTTGAACAACGTCCGGCGAACACCGTTTTAAAGCTCGAAACGTAAGAAAGATTTGATCTCGCCATCGTAACCTTAAAAGACATCAAAGGGGTTGCTGGAGCTTTGTTCTAGAAACTAAACATGGTTTCACCACTTCATACAACATGTCCTCGTCGCATTGTCTTACTGCTGAATACAACATGAATTGTCAAACTAATAGAACAAAAATATCTGCGAAAAGATCTAAACCTCGCAGCAAACAGTACCTCGTTCATTTCACAAATATATATAACCTCAGTTCTAATCTCAATCATGTCCATTTCCATTTAGTGGCATAGTGCTACTAAGTGGAAAAGGACATCATAGATGAATAACTATGTGAGGTGGAGAAGTTATAACCTCAGTGTGCACTACCTTTGATGATTCCTGTTGCATCTATCGTTCTCACAACTCCACTAATCTCTTTGAACTCTTTGACTTCTTCTGTTTGAAACTTCACTCTCTCTAGTCCAACGTTCCTAACTGAGGTAATTTTTTTTTTTTTTTTGGTGATTTTAATGTTCACAACTCCAGCCGGCTTACGTTTTTTAGCCACACACAACCAGCTGTTCGAGATGCTGAATCTTTTGCAATTACTAACGACCGTGCACAGCTTGCTTATTTACATACTAGAACACGAGACAACCTTAACCACGCAGCCAACACTCTTGACCTCTTTCTCACAAACCCTTCTAAGTACACGGTCGAGGTGAGTGGTCTTCTAGGCAACTCAGATCACAACTTTGTAATCTTCTCTTCTCCTAAAGAATCTTTCTCTCGTGGCCATTCTCAACCTCGTATTGTTTGGATTTTCAGAATGCGAAATGGTCGGATTACTGTTTCAAATATTCTGATGTCAACATTTGCTCATATCGTGCCAGTGAAATTATTCTTCTATAGTCTTAATTCCACACTCCAACTTAAAATATCTTCCTTTATCTAAAACTTTCTTTTCCAATAAATGTGCTAAGGCTGTTCAAGAGAAGAATTTTGCATTTCGTAATTGATTTGAGTAGATTGGACGGGTATCGGACGACATCGACAGCCCTCTCTCCCACGGCCCTGACCTAATTACATACACTGTTTGTTTGTTTGTTATTTGGTTTTTAGGAGCATTAGCAACTAAGGCCATATTACTCCGAGAATATGCGGTGGTCATTCCCTGACCTTTCCGCATCCTCCGTATTTGGTGGTGACAGGCTCGAACCCCGGTCTAATCAAGAAGCGTGTGTTACACACTGCTGCTCCTTCCCACCTGGCTACGGAGGCGCCTATACATACACTGTCACAGCATCGTCAATAAAATGATGTCTGGGGGTAGATATGATTTCTGATCAGTCAAAAATATCAATTAAGTGACGTAATGGGATTCCAGTCACGTTTGAGCACCAGATGTGAAATTAAAAAAGCTAGTTTGAGGAGCTGTTTACAATAAAGCTATGAGGAAACTTCTTGTCTATTACGTAGATCCCATACACCTTTGTAATTGGATCTGCCTGTCCAACTACATTTTAATCCCATTTGATTGGAGGGTCATTAACGTTTTCTCATTCGTGGTTTTCTCCAAAGAGGGTATATATAATTTTTCTAATCGATACACATTCAATATGCTTTGCGAGTGCATTTTTATATAGTGACTTCAGTTTTGTTTTCGCTATGTCTCGTGTAAATTTGCAGTTTGTGTTGTGAAGAAGAGTTTGATTCCATGTTTCCCTTAGTGAGTTCGATCCTGAAATCTCCATAGAATCACAAATACCGTTATTTCTTTATCTGCGGATGTGTGGGACGTTATAAAATCGCACTCTCTACTCTGAGAAGATGCTTACATTATGGTAGAAAAGCAGACTTTATCCTTGGTGGGGCTTGCCAGGTAGTAGCAAGCGAGGATGTTGTTTGTTTCTCCCTTCAAGATAAAGTTGTTGAAGTCGACATTGATGCCATTTCTACCCTAATTTATCGTGCTAGCAGCATTAGCAGTCATCTAGAAGTTTTGCATGGGCACAGGCATGTTTTCAAATATTGGCAGAGATTTTAACATCGTCTCTAAAGCAAGTTTGTGTGAAATTGGGCTACGATTGTCAGTCTACTTAAGGTACTTAAGTGAGATGGATTAGCTTTTCATTCTCAGTGAGTTAATAAAAAAAAATGCAGTCCTTTTGCATTATTCGAAGAACTTAAGCTTACTATTCAAGACTCGACAAACCAATTGCAGGGATACAATGGTTTTTTTTTATTTCTTGCTGGCCCAGCATTTATTAAATAAGGCAATGTTAAGCTAAGTTTAATATGTCATCATTTATTATGACAAATGTAAATTATCATATTTACTATAAAATTTATCATTTTTACACCCGAATTATTTTTTGTAATGAACAATATGCAATTGATTACACAAAACGAATTTTCTATGATTATATATATACATTGATTATACAGTATATGAATATGTACTATGTTTAAACTATTTCAGTGTCAGTTTATAATGAATGAACGACTGTATAGCGTTTATTACTCTCCCGCAAAGCCATGGAGCTTTGCGGGGCAACCTGCCTTTCAGAATGCCGTTAGCCTCAGACCGTCTATTATGAAACAGTGGTGTCGGTCACAAGCTGTTTATACACTACATAGATATGTGAAACATCGTTTCAAACGGTTATGAACGGTTGTGAGCGGTATTGCACACCAGTATCAATGTGATCTCGTTGATTTGATTTCGACAGCAAAGTTCAATGATGGATTCAAATATCTTTTATCTGTTCTGTTATTGATTGCTTCAACCATGGATGGTTCTCCTAAAAACTAAGCGCGGATTAGAGGTTGCACAGGCTTTATCAAAGGTGTTTCGTGCTGGTTCTCCACCCTACTATTTACAGACCGATAAAGGAAAAGAGTTCTGGAATAAATTCTGAAACATGTTCAGAATTTAATGAAAAGGTGTTCATCTGTTTTCTTCGTATGTCAACACAAAAGCAAGCCTAGTTGAGAGGTTTCATCGTACGATACGTGAGAGAATGTGGAGACATTTTTCTCACAAAAATAGATATGCATCTAGATACTAAGCATAGAACAATAGGCATGGGGCCGGCTGATGTCACTTTTTCTAATGAATCAGAGGTGTGGAGGCGCTTATGTGACACATGCCTACCTCTTGGACGTTGACGTTTATTCTTTGTCAAAGGTGATGTTCTTTGCATTTCAAGCCAAAAATCAAATTTTATTCGGAAGAATTGCAAAAAGTAGACCATCCCGAATTTTATGTCATTGATCGAGTATTGAAGAGAAGAATGTATCGTGGCAAGAGGCAAATTTTGGTGAAATGGCGATCGTATGCAGAAAAACTAATCCGAATTGCATCGTTTATAATAATTTTATTTGCAGTAGGATTAATTACAGTGCTTGTATTACTGATTGCAACGCCCTCTGTGGATATCGATGTAGGGAATTGTACATTTTCCGAATGAATTAGTTCCAGCAAACGGCTCAGCGTATGCGGCTACTGTTGCCATTCGTGTTTAGTTCGCATAATTCTACCTGTATTCCGACGATAAAGAGAATTAACTTGGAACCACATGAGTTAGACAGAGTCGATTCGTTGCAGAAGTCAGTTGAAAAAGCGTATAAGCTTTGCCACCACCACCAGTCCTGAAATTTTTATTGTGCCATCTGTTTCAAAGAACAGTCAAGCAGCTCCAGTTCTTGCTTGGAATATCGGACGGTGACTTTCATAACACGAGACGGGATGCATCTAGATACTAGAGCACTTTCTTTAGAATGGCAGACTAACTTTCCTCCCCCCCCCTAACGGATATAGACTTGCCTGACTGTTTCTCATATATCACTTTACTTGAAACAAGAAAGCAGAGTTCAGACCCTACAGAATCGCTTCTTTTGGAAATACTTGAAAACGCGGTACGTTCTCATTTCCAGAGCCACACAAGCAGATGTATAAGCTGTGATGGAAGCAAAATAATTATTCATTTAGCCATTGCCTTTTCGAGAGTGGATTTGACAGAAGTTCTTTCACTGTGTAAGAGTCGATCACTGTTTAAGTGTAAAGATCACTACAATTTTTAGAAGGTTGGCTGACGGACTGTGGAAACTTACGCCAATTAGAAAGAGCGATGATCCCGAATTATTTTAGTTATGGAATTCCTAAATGCTGCCTAGTTCTGCCAGCATGGACGTTTTTCCAGAAAACTGATAGTCACACTATACTGTGAGACTACCCCATCCTGTCAATCTAGGACCTGAGGAGTGGACTGTGGGCCATTTTACCATCGGAATTCGACAATATCGACGATGAGTTTAATAATATTATTGTCGAGGAATTTTTTTGATGTCCAGCATGCAGATTTTGAATGTACTGTGAAAACGCGCCTGTGTTTGCCTGCAACGCAAGAAGCATTAGTAGAGCAGCTTTCGGATGCAATACCAGACGCACCGAGGTCATACAATTTTTTGCGCAGAGCTTATTAATCGAGGTGTGCTAACTAGCATTTTGTTATTTTTGTAAAAGGTGAATATTCTATTTACATGCCAAATGATCTGCACACTCTCTTGGAGCATCCCCATTCAGGAGACGGTTTGCTTCCTATCGACGAGGAAGACTATCTCCGTGATAGAAAGACACGCAATAAAAAGAGAAAGATTGAGATTTCTGACAATGGATGGCAAACTGCAGGTACACGTCTATTATTACATCCGATGCCCCCTGCTAAAACTGCATTTGGAAAAAAAATTATATTTGTAAACAGCTGAAAGCAACGATCAAGAAAAGAAATTAGTCAGCATTCCACGTGGATATTACTGAACTGTAAAAGAACTACTTACCGCTCTCTAAAATGCCACCGGATGTTTATTTGCACAGGGTGCAGACAGAAAAGTCAAGATCAGTGTATCCGACGATGTGTGTCTATATTTTCCCAAATCCCATCCCATCTTGGGCAGCTCCTAGGCTTTGAAGAAGATATAAACGGACCCGAACTTAAAGGCACTGTTAAAGGCAAATATCCGATTGATATTAGAATTGGTGTCTACGGATTGTACATATATTCTAACATCATTTCTCCTCACATAGTGGGCGACATTTATTTGCCTTTTCTTAGATTTATTCCTGCCACATACGATAATTCTAATACTATCACGAAAATATAGACCTCGATCGATTATTATCCCCTTGCAGTAAAAGATTTTCAAAATATTGAAGTTGATATAAGAGCTGACACTGGTGAGAGGTTGACATTTCGTTCAGGGAAAACTGTTGAAGCTTCACTTCAGGTGAAAAGATGGCACTGTCTCCTTTCCATGAATACTACAGTCTGCAAGCTGGGTTTGGAATTCCAACTGTATTTCGGGGTACTGCCTTTCAGAGGGGTTACGGACTGGGCGGACTGTTTAGATTAATATTTAAATTCACTACACCTTTAGTAAAACCGATAGCAAAGACGGTCGGAAGAGAAATTTTAAGAGCCAGTGCAGGGATGTTTAGAGATGTCATTAGTGGTCAAGACATTCGCGAATCCGGTAAGGTGCGGTTTAAAGAAGCCGGAAGTAATTTCATACATAAGACTGAAGATTTCATCGATCGATAGGTAGGGAGCAGTATAAAACGGAGATCTCGTCAGAGAAGAAAGGTCATTCGTACCAAGAGGCGCAGAACAAGAGATATCTTCGATGATGGCTGAGTGCCTTTTTTCCGACCTGGATTTATTTTGTGTCTGCCCAGTCAACTTGTCGCACGAAAAGAGCACATATGCCAGCTATCAAACTCTATCGAGTTTGGATACAGGACTTCTCGATTTTTACGTCGCCGGCAGCCAGCATTACTTGGATCTCTCAAGAACATTGCTTTATTTGAAAGTGAAAATTTTAAGCGAAGATGGAACGGAGCTCAAAGCCGAGGCCAAGGTTGCCTCTGCATTCACTTTTCAGTCAAGTTGGTTTGTATTTACAAGATACCCTAGTAAGCTAATCGTTAACTTGTATCCCCACCGCAGTTATTTGGAGACCCTACTGAACTATGGAAGCGACGAAAAAAAAACACATTTACCCACACAGAAGTATTACCGTGACAGTGATCCTTCTGCCATAACATTCGAAAACATGACCGCTAAAATGGGGCTTCTGCAGTGACAGAAAGTCGTTGCTGGATCGAAAAAAGCAGTCGAATTATTGGGAAGACTGAATCTAGATCTCTTTCATCAAGTTAATATGAAATTGAGATTAATTCTTGCTAAAAGCAAATTTTCTTTAATTTCGACAGAGCCCTTGCAAAAGTTAAAAATAATTTTTGAAGACGCGATTCTCGATAACCTAAGTATGGATCACATTCCGAATTGCGTAATTATCGGTATTGTTAACAGCGTATTATATAATGGAAATTACGATAAAAACACTTTTAATTTCGAACATTTCAATTTAAATTTTCTAACGATTAATGTCGATTCAGAACAAATCCCAGCTAGACCTTTCACACCAGATTATGCAGAAAAACACTATACTCGCAAATACTTTGCGCTTTTTGGCGCCTTATGCATTTCGCACTCCGAAGTTCCGAGAGATGTGAAATATCACCAAAAAGGGACTAAACGAACTACTAAAATAAAACAAAGTAATAAAATAATAGACTGACCATTATGTCCCATATTGACGAAGGACTACGAGGCCAGTAATGGTCATGGAATCGCTGTATTTCAATCGCTAGACAAATCGTCGCAAAGGCGAACCGATCAAAGGACCAAACCACCCCCATCCCCCAATCGAACCACAAATGCAGAGGATTTGCATATTCTGCATTTGTGGTTCGATCAGAGGTGGTTTGGTCCTTCGATCGGTTCGCCTTTGCGACGATTTGTCTAGTTATTGAAATGCAGCGATTCCATGACCATTATTTGCCTTGTGGTTCTCCGTCGATAATGGTCAGTCCTATTATTTTGTTACTTTGTTTTATTTTAGTAGTTTGTTTAGTCCCTTTTTGGTGATATTTCATGTCTCTCAGAACATATTAAAATTACATGGGGGGGGTGCCGCTGAATTTCTATATAATTGGCCTTGTATTTTAAATTTTAATATGGATTTACTATTAATTGGATTTAATTGAATTTCAAAATTATTTGGAGGCTTTCAGCTACAATTTCTGTCTTGTTACCTTTACTTTCCCCCTCCCTGTTGATTTAATTTTTATATTAAATTTTCGCTCTACAGTTTTGCCATACTCCTGGCATATGTTTTAATTTTATATTAATTATCGGTTGCACATATATATATGCACATATATATATTCTTTATATATATATATATATATATATATATATATATATATATATATATATATATATATATATATATATATATATATATATATATATATATATATATAAAGAATGTTTTTAAAAAGGTACAAAACACAGACATAGTTAAATTGGTTTTTATTTTTTTACAAAAATACTTCAATATGTCAACCATTCAGTATTCTTAATTATGCCTATTGGAGCTGCGGCAATCAGTGGCTTGACATCGTTGTAATCTGCTGGCAAAGTTTCATTTTTTTTTTTTTTGCTTTTTTCTAAGTACATCGGACAACAGTTCACCTATATTTGTGTTTGGTAAAACACTATCGCGCACTAGAATTGCTCCTTGCGGTGTCCAAGAAACTCCGTGTTTCTTACGGAAAGTCATCAGCAATTTCTCATTAGAATGGATGCATTGCTGAAGGAATAACAAAATACTGTCTTCATCACTAACAGATGCCATTGGGATGACGGAAACTGGAGCGGGCATATTTTGTTTATTAAACACTAGGTATTTCTGTAAAGCATCTAGATAAAGTTTGGCTTTTTCGCTGTCCGTCACACTTTTACCGTTCAAAATTTCAGAGATTTCACTATCGAGACCGGTAATATTTTTCTTGTAGAACCGTTCTTTTCACCACAGAATTCATCATCTCACAAATAACGTTCCTAGCAGCAGAGCAGCCAGCTACAACAGAGTTGTGATTAAACCTTCCTCATGCTGCAATGTCAGTATTTTTCGCTTAGATGACAGAGACACTTTTTTATCGGATAGTCTTCTTATTTGAGTTCTGAATGGAGTGATTTTTTTGTACTAAGACGATGTTGTATAGCGTAAGTGTGTGTTGTTGTCATAGGGCACCAGGGGCTTCCCCCATCTCCGCGTCGCTTTCATTGTGGGTGAACCAGTTCACTGGGAAATGCCAGAGATTTAAAAGTGTGTGGGAATTGTTCGTGTGTAGTGTTCTGTACCGTTCTTCATCTGGTCATTTAGCCGTTGGAGCCCTATTGAGGCCCAATGTTGTCCCGCTAACGCCCCGTGGAGGCAGACCAAGAACCCAGTAGCTGTAGATTCACTCTGGCAGGTCCTGACGCTTAATTTCCTGGGATTTCGGCGGCTAGGACCTTAAAAAACATAATAATAAAAATAAAAAAATAATAATAAAAATAAATAAATAAAATTTAAAAATAAATAAAAATAAATAAATAAATAAAATAATAAAATAAAATATATAAAAATAAAATAAATAACGAAAGAAAATAAATAAAGAAAGAAAATAAATAAATAAAAAATCTGTGCTATCATAGGGGTAATATCGCTTTGCTAGGCCGAGTTTTTGATGTGTGGGGCTTTCGCTATGATGAAGGTAGAGAGGGGAGGGAGACCAAAGATTGGCGGAAAAAGACAGAAATACGGAACCAATAGAGTAGATAGCCCCAGTTTTCATTGGGGCATGCCCATGCCCCACCAGAGTGGGGGTGGAGGAGAGGGACATAAAACGTCCCCTCTCACCCCCCCCCCCAAGGAAGTGGGAATAATAGGTAAAGAGGGCTAGGGCTGCAAACAGCCGGATGGTTTCAGATCGCCGTCAGGCTGTTTGCAGCTGTACTGCGTTTAGTCTGTTCTCTACTCTCTATGCTGCGTTCTGTTCTGTTTTGTCACACATGGGGCAAGCCCCGTCCTTGCTGTTCTTTTCCGTGTGATCAGCACTCTTCTTGTCCAAGTACTAGTTTTCTGTCACATTCGGGTTTGTTTTCTGTCACATTTGGCGGCGATTTTTGTCAATCTCTATGTACGTTGCTGTACATAGCTATTAGTGTTTTTCTCCTTTTTTTTGTTTTTTTAATATGTAAACCACAAACACGAGAGGTATTAGAACCTATAGTACTTAGTGTCGTGCTTGGGTTGGAGGTTGAGAAGATGAAAGAAGATATTTGTTGACATTGGACTTGAACTTCTGTAGACTGTAATTTTCAGGAAATAGGTATGAAGGAAGGTTGTTCCAGAAAACGGCAGTTAAATTAATAAACGAGGAAGATGAAAAGTTGGTTCTGTGAGTTTGGAGTTGAACATTAAATGGATGTTGGCTGGTGGCGGCACGTGTTCGGACTATTTTGAAAGAGAGAGCGGGAATTATAGAAGCCAATTCAGAAGAACAGTGCCCATGGAAGTATCTGTAGAAGAGGCATGCAGCCGAAACAATAGTCTATGAGACAGCGAGTGGAGAGACTCTGTTAGAGATGGATCATTAATTAACCTAACTGCCCTCTTCTGAATGGAATCAAGAAGCCTGAGAGAGGTTTTGGGGGCATCGCCCCAGATGTGGGAACAATATTCCATGGCAGGGCGGATTTGCGATTTGTACAGAGTGAGCAGCTGTTTGGAAGAAAAGTAACGCCGAGAGCGAAAGAGAAAACCAAGTTTTTTAGATGCAGAGGAAGCAATATTTGTAATGTGCTTGTGCCAAGAGAGATTAGAAGTCAGGGTAATATCTGGGTAATCCCTCCTGGTGAATAGGTCTTGCGCATACTGGGAGAGCGACGTATATTCACCCTCAGTCTCTAGGAAGTGGTGCTCCAGTCCTTTTGGGAGGTACCTCAACCTTGTTATTAGTAGCTCTCTGAGTTCTTCATACTGTTGACAATCATAGACTATGTTGGGGTTCTCAACGAGCCAAACAGCTTCTCCTTGTAGGGTCCGTGTCCGGTTAATAGTGTTGTCATATGGAAAGTACCACGGTGGCTGCTTTTGGTATATTTTCCGGAGGTCTGGTAGAAATCTTTTTTTTCCTTCGCCTTTTGTAGTCTCTGTCCACCTTCTCTGCCAAAGATCTAGGAGGTGGGTCTGTAGCCTATTTTTTTCGTTTTTTAGGTTGCCCGCCGGGTCAGTCGTGTATCCTTGGTGGGTAGCGGTCACTCCCCTGGCCAGCAAAAACAGTAGCCCCGCCCGAACAGCCTCCAGGTCCAGAGGGAGCACTCCAGCAAGTACCTGCAATGCTGGGGTACTTACCGTGCTGCAAGCGCGCGTTGTTGATAGCAACGAGCGCTTAATAGTGTTGTCATTTGGGCCATATCTAGTGTTCTTTTGTTGACTATCAGTGTCGTTTTTGGATACCACACCGCTGCTGCGTAGGTGATTGCTGGCAGGAAGGTTGTTTTATAGTAAAGCATCAGTGTTTTTTCTTGAGTCCCCAATCTTTCCTTGTGATTCTCGTTACCAGTCCGGAGTATCCTCTGATTTTTCTTCTTATGTATTTCAGATGCGGCTGGAACGTTAGATTTTTTTGGATAACGCCCAGATACTTCAGTTAGCTCACAAATTTTATGGTTACATTGTTGATTTTAATTTGCGGGGGTCATCGTAGTTGTAGAGTCCCCTTTAGAAGGATCGATGATGTCTTGTCTGACGATATTTTCAGCTGGTTCTTTCATGCCCATTGCTGCAGCCGCTGCAGTGCCTGATTTGCCAGTGTCTCTAATTGGGCCTTGGAGTCTGCCTGTACCGTCAATGTCAAGTCGTCCGCGAAGGCGTGCGCTGCCACAGAACCCAGGTCCGTCATCAGGAATTCATCGAGGACCATTGTCCACAGGAGCGACCCCAGCACCAACCCCTGCGGACATCCTCTGTGCACCTCTCTTGTTAGTTATTTTTTGATAGTGTACGTTGATTTTCACTCTTCTTTGCATTAAATAGCTTTCAATTACCTTGTAGAGGTTAAGAGGCACCTCAGCCTCCCTCAACCTTGCCAGGACGCTTTGGAGGCCAGCAAAGTGAATCAAACGCTCCAGCAAAGTCAACAAAGATAAGCAGCAGAGCAGCAGATACTTTCGTCTACAATCCTGGAAGAACCTTAGCAAGTTTCCCAGTGCGTCCACAGTTGAGGATCCTGGTCTGAAGCCATACTAGTTTCTGGCATGTAGGCCTGCCGCTTCATAGTGTTTTATAACTCTCACATGGAGTAATCTTACAAACAATTTGCTTGCCACTGGGAGCAGTGCGATGGGTCGATATGAATCCGGAAATTCTGGATTTTTGGTAGGATTTTTCAGTATTAGTTTTAAATTTGCTGTTTTCCATGCAGTTGGGAAAAGTCCTGTTTCCAAGCATCTATTGTATAGTGTGAGGAGTAGGTGTGACTTGTATCCCACGGTTTCCTTGAGTATTTCAGGCTCAATAAGATCGAGGTCCGGGCATTTTCTATTTCTGACCCTACTAGTGTCCACGCTGAGTTCATCCAGGGTGAAGGGGGGCTCAATCGCCTGGTTTCTGTAGTTATCGTTTAACTGTCCCATGTCTGTTGCTGAGCTGGCATGGTAGCATATCTGGTTTTTGATATATTGTGTCGAGTATGTTATTCATCGACTGCTCCCAGGTTGTGGTGAGGTCTCCCTGCCGAGTCTTAGTGGTAGCAATCACCTCCCCCCCCGGGCAGTCTATTGGTTGTTACCTTGTATTCAAGGCCCCAGGGGTCAGTGTTTCCTGCTGTGGAGACCAAGGACTCCCAAGAGCGTCTTTTACTTGTCTTTATGGCGTCAGTGTACCGGTTTCTTATTTGTCTATATCTTTGCCTCAGGGCTTCAACCTCATTTGCTGGCCCTCTGGAAGTCCTTCCTACGCTTATTCATTTGTCGCCGGAGCATGGCAATGTCCCGGGTCCACCAGGGGACTGCGCCCAGCCGGGGGTGTTTCTTCCTGATAGTTTGGTTGCTGATGTCTGTCATCAATTTAGTAGTTGCCCTCTACAGTTCGTTCCGATTATTCTGTGGATCCAGGGACGGAGGTTTGTTGTTAACCGCTATAGTTATTAGCTCTTTGTATTGGGGCCAATCTACATTGGCAACTGCGTATCTGTGGGATGTTTGTATATTGCTGTTGTTCTTGGCAGCGTTGTTCTTACTTTGCAGGTGATGACCCGATGGTCCGAGGTGGTCCAAGCGTCTTCCACCCTCCAGTCGATCACGCGGTTCGCCAGGTTCCTAGTTGCTAGTGTGATGTCGATGGTGGCCTCCCAGAGGGTGTTGCAGAATGTTGGCAGCTGGTGCGGTTGGTTCAGTACAACAAATTGGGATCCTACCAGATAGTTTCCGAGTTGCTGCCCATTTGCTGTTCCTCTTCTGTCGGCAGTAACGCTGTGCCATAGTGGAGAGCGACAGTTTACATCCACTCCTATAATTATTTTTTCATTCGGTAGAGTGTTTTGGAGACAGGGCAGGTAGTTGATTATGGTCTCAATTTCCTGTCCTGGCCAGCTGTAAAGGGCCACTAGATATAGGGAGCCTAGTGCTATGATGAGCTGGGCACAGGCAGCCCAGGTCGTGCACAGTTGAGTTATTTTTGTTGCAGTGATTTTGGTGTTTCTGACTAGGACCGCTGCCCATGGGGTGTCCTCCTCCGTGTGGACGGACTTATATTGCAGCGGATACCCCACACCCACTTTTTGTGAACGTATGGCTCCTGAAATATGATTACGTCGGTGTCTTCCTCATCGGCCCTGACCCGAATTTGTTCTGCCACTATTTTGGCTCATTGCGTGTTAGTCTGGATTATCTTAATCATTGCTATATTATACTCTTTATTTCTTTTCCCCATAATCGATTCTA
This sequence comes from Mastigoproctus giganteus, assembly GCF_048544385.1. Taxonomy (NCBI): domain Eukaryota; kingdom Metazoa; phylum Arthropoda; class Arachnida; order Uropygi; family Thelyphonidae; genus Mastigoproctus; species Mastigoproctus giganteus. Next base: position 47,215,926 of record NC_143576.1, on the reverse strand, counting down.
TTTTGGTATATGCTTTTGGCTTTAAGGTAGACTGGGCACTTGGGGTCCTTGATTGAATGCGCGTGTTCTATTTTCATTGCCTTACAGTTTGCGCAGGTGGCTTCCTTGGCTTTGTGTGGACAGTCTTTAGTGCAGTGTCCACAAGTTGGAACCGTCTGGGTGCAGACATGCGTAGTGTGTCCGAACTTGCAGCATCTAAAGCATTTCGGAACCACCACTCGCTCCCGGAATCGGTAGCTGCCCCACTCAATATATACCCTTGTCCTGTCCTTTAAGACTTGCCACTCTTTCGGTATAAGCTCCACGCTCCAGTTGTTGTTTATTCCTCCTCTCGCCTTTATATGATACTTCGTAGTTATTACTTCATGTGTTTCCTTGTCTGGTATTTCCCTTTGCAGATTCCTGAGGTAGAGCTTTTCGGCCAGCTGGGCGCTTGTGACTCATAGATTATTATTGACGGTCCCTTCTTTTTGGGCGGCTGGGCCGTTAATCCGAGAGCGTCTATCTTGGGGTTTTCTATGATACTTTGTATTTTTTGTCTAGTTTCGGTTTCAATTACTAGTCTTACGTATCTGTCTGCGTGGGTAGCACAGTGGTATCGTCACCGTCCTCCCCACACCGGGTGGAAAAGGCCCGGGTTCGAATCCCGTCGATGACGCGAGGAACTTTAGTGGGCTTTTTTCACTCCGTGGCTGAGTTAGTCAGTCTCAGGCGTAGATACCAAGGTTTTTTCTCTCAGAAACTGGGGTTTTTTTTCGTCCAGCAAAACAGGCAAATCGACCTGAGAACACACGCAATTTACAGACACGAATACGGGTTAATGTAATCATTTACGGGTAACCCTAATACAGTATTTTTTTTTTTTTTTTTTAGTCTTACGTCTCTCATCTTCGGTAGTCCTTTTATTCTTGTATTTTTAAGGTCCTCCTTCATATTACTGAGTATGAATTAAAAATGAGGAATTAAAAACTTTTGTTTTTAATTCCTCACTAGAGGGGATCTTGCTAGTCTCCTTTGGTCGGAGTATCACCAGGTTTGGTGTTGGTAACAGTGTTTTCCTCTTCTTGTGCGTCTCTGCGGTTGGTTGTGGGTTTCCGTTGCTATTGGGATCCTCAGCGCTTCAGAATATCTCGGGGTGCGCTGTGGCTTTTGTTCTGCCTCGCATTCTTTATATGCTTGTAGCCGTGCTTTAGCTTTCTGGCTTTCTACATACGTGTCATGGAGGATCGTCTCCATTTTGTGAAATATGGTGACTGTTTGCGACCTCAGTCCTGTGGAAATCCGATCGGGATTGTCCTTAAAGATATGTTCTAAGGCCGTTTTCAATACGAGGGTTTTCTCATAGACTGCGGGCAGCGTGTGGTCCAGGAGCGGCTCCTGCTGTTTATCATCATTTACATATCATTGGGGCGCAGCTAGTTCCGGTTGTTCTCTTGCTTCCGCTGTGCACTCTTCTTGTAAGTGTGCTGTAAGCTCTCCTAGGTTAGTAACAGCTTCAGCATGGCTTCATTTATCAAACTGAGTGGAATGCACCTGGCTATCACTGACGTGCCGCCTTCTACTACGCTGCAAAGTACAAAGTACAAAGTACAAAGTATGTTGAGGGTCAAACGGCACCAGGAATTTCTCCCATCTCCGCGAATGTTCGCTGTATCGAGGGACAGTACTCTGTCAAGGCCAGAGATTTAAAAGTGTGTGGATCATGTGTTGTGTAGTATGTTGTGCCCATTGTTCTTCTGGCCTATTGGCTGTCGAGCCCCTGATGGGACCCGGCGTTGTCCGTACTATGCCAACGAGGAGGCTGGCCAGGTGTACCTTGAAATTTATTATACTCTGGCAGGTCCCGCCACCTAATTTTCCTGGGATTTCAGCGGGTGGGTCCTATAGAAAAAAAAAAAAAAAAAAAGATAATCGCGATGGTATAGTTGCAAAATCGCTATTACGAGATAGTCTGTGGGGTTTGTTCCCCGAAATTACCATGGGGTTGTACGCTAAAATGACAAGTTCTAGAGGCCTAATGGGGCGGGCAAGAATTTTGGTGCTAATTTAAATTTGGATGCTTGGAGCTTTCGCGGTGTATAGTCAAAGAGAAAGGTAGGGAGACTGAAGGCTGGGGGAAGAAAGAGAAGTAAGGGGCCGATAGGGTAGATGGCCCCTGCAGTCAGTGGGGCATGCCCATGCCCCACCAGAGGGAAAGGGGGATGGCAGGAGGAGGAGAAGACAGCGAGCCATCTCCCCCCCACCCCACCAAGGAATAGGAGTGAAAGCAGGCTGGTCAAGGCTACCAGCCCAGATCGCCATATGGCTAGGTGGCAGCAATGTGCTGCAGTCATTTCTCTGAGCCCTTGCATGGTAGTCTTGTTGTCTTGATCAGGTTGTCAAATGCCTGTGCTGGATGAGGTTGTCTAATCAGGTTGTCACGTCAGGTGGATACATCTGTCGGTAGTCATAGAGATTGTGACTTCAGGTAGACTCAGTTGTAAGGTTTAACTCCTTGGTTGTTTCACCATGGTGTCAGTTCATCATCTGGGAAGGTTTCCGTGGTTGTGTAGACTTTCTGCTGGTCTGCACGGCATGGTTGTTTACTGTAGTGGTTGAGGCTGTGGGAGCGTCCTTCTCCTTGTGAAGAGGTCCTGGGCCAGCTGCGCAAATGCCTTGTATGTGTCAACTTCAGTTATGGCGAGGTCTTCTTGATTACGGAGGTTAAGCTGTGTTTTAGTAATGAACCTACAATAGAGGTCCTCATATAGTGGGCAACCGTACATTAGGTGCTCCCACGTTTCACGTTCACCACAGAGGCAAAACGGTGTATCACTCAGTCCAAATCCTTGTAGTTTGTCTCTAATGGCCCCGTGTCCCGTCAGCAGGTAGGTTGTGTAGAGTCCTGGTGAGAGCCACGCTGGATAATACGGGTATACCAGCTGTATGTTGGGTAGAAATTTTCTAGTTATTGCACCTTTGCTGGAGGTCTCCCAGCGGGCCTGCCAAGTTTGTTGGAGGTAAGCGGAGAGACGGTTCCTTTCTACTTTTTGATCATTTGACAGATCTATGGTGTAGTCGAGGCATGTTGCCGTTCTGCTTTTGGTCAGTTGATAGAGTAGCCCATGCTTAAAAATCTCCAGGTCCAGAGGGAGGGATCCCGTTAGGGCCTGGAGTGCGTGGGTACTTATAGTGTTACATGCTCTCGAGATGGTTATGAGTATGTGTCGCTGCGTAGCCTACTACGCTGCAGTGGGTAAGGCGGCATCAGGTGGGAGTCAAGCAGCAGTTTGGGAGAGGGCTCAAGGTTGAGTGGGAAGGGCTCCCTTGCCCATTCGCCGGCTTTTTTCGGCAGCAGAATGCAACGAATTTCGCGCGGGCTGCGCTTGATAATTTTTTCAGGCTTATGTAGGAAAGACCTGAACAGCTCTGGCAAATTTGGAATTTGCATTTAGAGCATTTAATGTATGCACCTTTGTTTTCTTTGTTGATTTCGTTTTTGCATAATCTGCAGTTATGTACATTTTTAGAACGAGTCGCCCCTTCCATAATTGACAAAATAAATGAAAGTGAACACTTCGTATTTGGTGGCCACACAAAAACTTAATCCTCTTAGTCACTGATGCAAAGCAAAGTTTTCTCAAATTATGTGCGAGACCTCCTGCTGAAGAGTCGCTAACCAGTTATTTGCATATCAATAAATGATAAAGAGCCCACAAGAATCAGCGTCATGGTAATAAAATTATTGTACCTATTTAACAGGGTGGTACCCCTCCCCAGTCAAGGAGTGCAGTTCAAGCGTGGTAGCAGGAATTTTCTTTGTTTGCCACTCTCTTCAATTCCAGGATAATGCCGCTGTGATAAGCAGACACATTACCGCCGGCGTTGAATAAATGATGACTTGAAGCACACTAAAGTACCCATAAAAGCATAAAACAAAACTCACCACGATGATCCTTGTCCTTAAAAACCTTGGTTGCAATTAATCCTGATTATAGTAGCAGAATTTCATACTAATTAAACACAAAATTAACAGAGCGTTAATCAACACGTGCTTTCATAACGGCAGCCATCTTTTGGGCAGTAAGACGATGTTGTGAGAAGTAAAGTGTAAAGTGTATTCGTGTCAAACGGCACCAGGGGTTTTCCCCCATCTCCGCGTAGTATACATTGTCATGTGAAACAGAACACTGTTGAGGCCAGAGATTTAAAAGTGTATGGTGTTGTGAGAATGTGTGTGTGTCTGTGTCGCAATTTCGGGCACAGTTCACATACGGAAGAAATTTCATTTTTGTTTGAACATGTAATCAGAAATCGCCATTGTCTCGGAGAACTGCATGCACTCAGAGCTTTAATAAACCTTCTACCATCTGTTCTCATACTGAAATGAACAGAGTTTCAAGAGTGCCCGGGTTGATAAGCCACACTTGGTCCGGTTTCACACAAACAGTTCATTCGCAGTCTCTCGTCGTCATCCATTTGTGGTTAGTGGTTTTAAATTGGTGTAGAGGTAACCCCTCGCCCCGCATGTCTGACTTGACCAAAATGCTTGGTTTGTGAGGATATATCTACCTTGCTAAAAACCAAATTTGGGACATGTCGCGTGGATTTTTCAACAGCACCAATTAGTGACAATTTAGACATTATATTCTGGCTTCTTTACCTTTTGGAAGTAAATTTGGTGATAGCAAAAAGACAGATAAATTGCGGGGGTGCGATTCGCGGATAAAGATATCCGAAATTTGTCGCGCTGTCGTAGCTTCGTTGAACAGATCATTGATCACAAAGGTACACTATTCTTTCAATATTTTGGGTGATGAGATGGTCTCTGTTATGCAGAATTTGATATACGAGAGTTGTTTTGCCACTCTGACTTGGGCCACTTATTATTACTTATGTAAAGGGGGTGAATTAATTTTCCATCCATCCAAACGGGTAAGTTAGGTAGCTGTTCGCGTCGACTCCTCGCTTGTTATAAGGATATTGGTATTGGAAAATTTTTTCGCTGTCTCTATTTAAAATCTTTGAACTATATTTGTTCCTCGTAATCTGACTTTTCAGTGGCCCGTGTACTGTCACTCGTTTTTCAATCACTTTCTTCATCGTGTCGAAAAATGTTAGATGTTCACATGTAGGTCCAGATAGGGATATCTCTTTACATTTAGTGATGCTCGATCCATCAGATAACCTGAGTCAATAATTCTTTGGGGCGGTGGCCACGAAATGCGTTATTTTTCCAGAGGGTAATTCTCTGACGAGTTGTCTGAGATGATTGCCAATTTTGGGAGAGTAGGTGTCCCTTTCGGGAAATGGTGAATAGTATCGCGTCTCTGTCAAAATATAATGCTCGCTTCTCAAACTTTGTTAATTCTTCTAGAAGCGTGAGTCATCCGTAGGCAGTTACAAATGCTGTTTCCGTTTTTATTTGTCAGAACAGTTTGTTCTATCGGTTCGCTCGATACAAGCAGTGTTTCCTCGTTTACAAAACATAGATCAGAGACAGAATGTTTTGGGATCTGACACTATCGTGAGAGGTTTTTCTTATGAATTTTTATACTCGCATTTGCACGTCTAAGATCCTGACAAAATTTCCCCCGGAATTGCTTCGCGAATTCTCTCAGCCCTGGGTTCTTGCGAACGTCTAATATTTTTAATTTATCCCTTCACGACGATAAAAATCGTCAAGATACTCTTGTCTATGTGAGTCTTTTTTTCTGATTGTCAGGAAAACCAGAATTAGCATGATTAAGGCTTAAAAACTTGTCTATGTAATCTCTGAAAAGAGCTCTTGCCTTGTACCTGGATGAGTAATGGCACATCTCAAAAAATTTAATAATCTGATAATTTTTTCGGACTACCTCGTAAAGCTCGCAGGAAACCCAGGTCCCATCTATGGTTCTCTCACTTTCGACTTCGTGATTGCAAGTGTCCTGCCTTTGAATTTCCATGCAAGATCAACATAAAGGAAACGAGAGTCTGCCATCAAACTTTAACAGAAGCACAGGATGAAACAGATCCCGAGGAGGAAGAACTCAGGCCTTGATTAGCCAAAATAGTGGCCTGGCTCGTAATCGAAGTTATTTGTTATCACAACGGGGTGACATTTGGGATAATCCATGATGTTATTAACGAAGGGATAAAGTGAGCAGAAACTGACATGTTCCATACTGATGCCATTGGTTGCTTCCCAGTAACGACGCATACAATCAACTCGCCTTCCATAAAGATATTCACGGCTAGTAATGTGGGAAATGATATGTTTTTCCTCCTCCAAAAGCTTTTGAAATGATTCCTGTTCTCTCTCGCATTCCCAATATTCTATTAACTTATAATTGGGCAATAACTAGAGAATATGATTTCTCCGATCCAGTGTCTTTTCGAACACCTCCCCGTTTGTTAGATGTTTATATAATGGGTGCTTCATACCAGATGGAAAGCAAGCTGGATGCGATTGATACATGTAACGATAAACTTTGATGAGGAGTTTCTGTTCGTGTTGAGTGGCGTCGATCTTGTAATCTTGTAACAAACTCTAAATTCTTCAGCGAAAGTATCACAAGTCTGCAGAATGACATTATTTTTTTTCTCATACCGTTCGAAAAAAATTCTAGCTAGTCGATTTTGTTTTTCCGAAAACCTGCACCCCCTGCTGGCACGATGGACACTGTGTTCGGTTTTAGGAAGTTTGTTTGAAATACATCCAATGCGAAACTGGGCAACGTGAATGACTTTTCGAAGGGATCACTGTTCACCATCTCGATCAAGAGATTGTAGAAGGCTTTACAACTTTTGTGAAGAATATTGACATCCGATTGACAATATTCAATTATTTTCTTTCGCAAATAAAATACTTACCAGCGATTACTTTCATGCCATTCGAGGAATTCTGTCTGTTCATCTGTTTTCATATTCCCTGGCCGAAAATATTCGATCTCTGGAAGAGTGCTGACATAATCTAGAGTTATTTCGTTGACAAACCAGTATGGGAAAAATCCTTTTTTGAAATTATTACCGAATACAAAGGTGTCAGGCAGACTCCTCAATCTAGCTGATATAAAATTATAGCTGTCTATAAATTTGATCTGTTGACCAGGTAATTCCATCTTCAGTATTTTTCATCCTCTAAAAATTATCTGAGGAAATATTTCTCTGCTATACAGCTCAGAGAGCAGGAAATACATGTCAAAACTACTGCCATTGTGAGTGAGACAGGTAGTATTTTCAAAGACACACATGCCAGTTTCAGAATCAGATTGAAGCAACCAGGCCATAAATTCTGTTATACATTTTCACTGTAAAGTTGGCAATCTGGCAACTTTACAGTGAAATTGAATTATACAAAGAATCGGGTGATGTTCATCTGATATCTCCATTTCGTTGTCATAATATAACATTCTTAATGGTTTGCTAACATTTTCTGTAGAAGGTTGCGTGAAACAGGATGTCAACGCATGAGTCTTGTTACAAAACGAGCAGATGGATTTGCATTCATGAGATTTTCGTTTTTCAAAGGTCGCCGAACATTTCTTGCAAATGAACAAGCATATCACAAACAGTAGCCTTGTGTTTCTGTAGACATACAGATCTGGCAAAGTAACGATGACAGGCGTCACAATTCAAAAGTGAATCGGACCGACTGCAATATGATGTACAACAACGTTTGCATGGCATTTCATTGCTGTTCATTAGAACAGCAATGAAATGCCATAGGCTTGCTAAATACTCTCAGACACTTGGGACAGTAGTGTGTCTTATGAAAGAACCCAGCCATGCTGGAAAATACGTTGATCAGCAAATCAATTTGTTTACCTGAATACACTGGGCCTCTAAAAATAATTCTGAAGTTACTGTCAGCCAAATATACAATGATCTGATACTTTCCTTGAAGGTACCTCTGAAAACCAGCAACAACCTGGATCAACCCATCTGACTGCTTAATGCCCATGTTGGTGCATAGTCTTTTTGCCTGAAGTATCTGTGGCAGTGGACGATTGCAGTTCAGTAACTTTCAGTGTCTTTTCTCATCAAAATTTAGACCTTTCCCATATTCCAGTTTCCTGTCAGCAAGAGAAATCCCAACCACTATCGCTCGGGGTAAACAAAACTACTCTTTTCTCCATAAATATGCTTCACAGACTGCTTTTTTTTTCAGAAAAGGTTCAGTCGATATTTCTCTTCTTTTACAAGGGCCTGGCATTCCCATTGGACCAAACCCTGACCAGAAGTTGCAAAGTAATTACCTCAAGCTACAAGTACGTTAATAATTCAGTCTTTGATTGAGTGACTTTTTCGTAGGCAGTGAGGACTCTTTTTACTGTCACCTCATTGTCAGCCATGAGGGATATGTTGATTGAATTATTCAATGAAGGCGATGTTATAACGAACCTAATTCGGTTGTTCAGTGCAAGATTGTCTCTGACTTCTTTCAATAGCTAATGAAATAATTCAGCCAATTTAACATTCACCTGTGATAAATTATCGTTAGCACAGTGGTATCATCACCCTCCTCTCCACACTGAGTGGAAAAGTCCCGGGTTCGAATCCCGTTGATGACACGAGGAACTTCAGTGGGCTTTTTTCACTCCGTGGCTGAGTTAATTGGTCCCAGGTATAGATAGCAAGATTTCCCCCCAAGAAACTGGGTTTTTTCCTCCAGCAAACAGGTAAAACAACCAGAGAGAATACATAATTTGCAAACAAAATAAATATGTGTAGATATAATCATTTACAGGGGACCCTAATATCATATATATATGTATTTTTTTTTTTTTGCGAAACTCAATCAGCCTGCAGATTTATTTCTACTACATAACTGGAGAAATTCGTTTTATATTTGCAAGAATATTTCCTCTTGTTAGAAACATCTATATACAACTCTGATATTACAATCAAAAAATCAATTATCAATTACAATTGATAATTGATTTTACAAATCATCAATTACAATCAAAATTAACTTTTTAGTACGCAAAAAAAATCACTTACTTTTTAAAAGCAACACACAAAACTTTCACCTTTTTTTAAAAAAAGCACTGCACAAAGTCTTTCACTTTGATATAAAATGGGAAACCGCTCACCATATATATATACCCCCCTGATTTTTTTTACCTTTAACTTAAAAACCGGCTCTCTGAATTCCCTTCCTTCATTAATTTTGGCAGTGTTCACTAGATGGCAGCACCAACTGTCCTGCTGGGAAAAAACCCACCCCAGGTGGAGATCATTGGGTCACAGTAAAACAAGCTGTGTGGGTTAGCGCATTAATGTTTGAGAAAAAATGTGTTTTATAAACCTGCCAAGGACAAACACTCTGATGGTCTAATCAAGACAGCTAGTCTGGGTTAAAAACATACAAGACATACTAATATAGATAAACACTGGCATCTTTGACGAATTTAAGTCAGCTTCTGTCCCAGAATGAGGACAAATAGTTTTTAAAAGTTTGCTCAAAGTCTGGGGCCATGTCCCACAAGATAAAAACAGACTTGTTTTAAAGGTCAGATACAAAACATCCCGGTGTTGGTGTACCTAAGTTAATAAAATAAAGCGGCCTGAACTCATATCTAATGCAGAAATATGTGCTGTGACAGACATAATCCCTCTTTTTGATTGACGAATGTTTTTCAATTTACTGACATCAGCTGAGAAAAACAGGTTACAGCAGAAGCCTATGTGTACGTATAACTGGTCTGGAAAGCACATGGGAGAAATACTGTATGTGACATAAGCTGAACAAAATAGTCCTATATTATTAAAATAACTCCGCAAGGACACACCATCATTTGATTGATGATGCAGTGACTCACGTTCTGATCTATTACATAATATCCGTGTTATGAACATCTGTGTATTTAGGTCAGTGTCCGAGGTAGAGAGGTCTGTAGGATGTTATCCAATACCAGTCCTATCTACTGACTTGTAAGAAATCTTCAGATTCATTTTCTGCATACACCAAAGCTCGCAACAATTGTAAAGCAGTTATTAATCAGTCCAAACTAGATGAGTAGAAAACTTGCTTCTTGTACAAATGGTATTCGAGCATTCTGGTCCCCTGCCAAGCTATTGGTCGCAACTCTTGCCCATCCCAGTTCCCATCTCTGTCAAAACCAGATGGTTCTAATGTCACTTCAGCCAAATTTAAAGCTGACCTGCTGCATCCTATTTTACTTCCAACTTTTGTATCGATGATCTTGGTAACCTACCTCTCACCATTTTCAGCACATGCCCATCAATGTGTCTTGTGTTCTTCTGTCCAAAGGAAGTCATGAGTATGTTGAACAATCTCTTGAAGAAAGAAGACCCGGTGCAAAGAAAGACTCGGTGCTAAGAAAGCTCCTGGTCTTGATAGTATTTCTCCACTTATTTTTAAAACCTGTGCCCCTGAACTTACTCCTCTTCTGTTTTGCCTTTTCTTTTCAATTTGCTCATATCCTTCATATTACACTTTCTGCTCTTTGTAAAGTAATGTAGTTTTATTCTCATTTTTAAAAATTCTCATTTTCTCTTTCCCCATTTAATTTATCCATTAAAGTAATGGAGAAATTGATTAACTATATATTATAGTTTAAGCGTTGGCTTTAATTAACTGCTATACTATACTCTACTAATACTATACTTAAATGACTGCTATAATTATACTTAAACTATAACCTTCCATCTTATCAACGATCGCCACTATGAATTCCGTCAGTGTAGATCTACTGGTAATATTCCAGTACAATATTAAAAACAATCGTTTTTAATATTATCGCTTTTACATTGTGATTGTTCCTGTTATTTTCAAAATACTGTGAACAGTTCAAATTGTTTTTACCAAATTTTTGCAACTGGAATCGTCAAACTTTTACAAGAATATTCCACATTTACAAACAAGACAGTTGTATCAGTTTTTCACCTGTGAAAACCTTTGACCAATCGTCAGTATGTCTGATATATGCTGGGTTTACACAGAAAAAAGAAACTTGAAAATTTCCTTAGTTTAGAAAAAATAGGAGAAATTGACCTGCAGAATTTGGTGGTTTGCACCTTACATGAGACTTGTCCGTTTTCGAAACACATGGTTTTACAAGGTGAGAAGGTTATAATTTTGCCATATTTCCCTTAAGAACATCAGAGCCGTGCTGCGAAATCTTTTGAAAAACTAAAAAAATTCGGTTGGAAAAAAAAGGCTTGGTTTAGCGAAGAAGATGTGACAAAAACAGCATCGCGAAACGTATGAACCCTGTTGCTATGCTCGAAACACATCTTTGTACAGGAAATGAAGAATTTTGGCGCATTGGCACAACTCAGAGTTCACAGGTGGAGTGAACAATAAAATAACTGTTGCAGATTGACGGTTATTTTATTTTAATAAAATAGCTCGAAGGCTATTTTATTGTTCAGATTCTTTGACTCCGTCTGTGAATCCATAGTTCACAGACTCCTTCAGTGGCAACGGTAGCGGTGGCCGCAATTAAAATCTGTTCATATCACCAGTACCCCTAATAAGGATCATAAACGTTCAGTCCGAGATGTTACCTGTGTCTGATATGATTCATTTGAGATGAATCATATGAGCATTGGAAAATGTAAGGAGTCGTACTCAATATGAATAATACATCCTTCAATTCAAATCATAATTATAGTTCTAACACATACAATTCTTATGGTAAAATTAATCAGATTAATGGTGAAAAAACAAAAACTGTTGCAGGTGAACTTCGGCAAGTTTCTTTAGAGAAATCTATTAATATTTTCTTAATTTAGGAGCCCTATTATTTGCATGGAACGATTATTGGGTTTCCTACAACCAAAAGCGTCTTATATAGTCCACATCAACATCTTCGTTCTACTATTGTTCTTTTCAATGATGTTTTGGAAGTTTACTTTGATTGGCTGTTTAAGCTCCCAATTTGTAACTTGCGCATATATCTCTGGTCCCTTTGGAAGTATCTATTTCTTTTCAGTTTATTGCCCTCCTCGAGATGAATTGGATCGATTTCTTTCTTTTCTTTCTCTCAGAATCTTGTGCCCTGCAAATTTTAATGTAGCTGGTGATTTTAATGGCAAGTCCGTGACTTGGTTCTGTTCTTTCAAACCTCGTGGTCGTCTTCTTGAAGATTTTATCCTGCAGCACCGACTTAATATTCTTAACAAACCTGATCTTCCTTTTACTTTTTCTCTCTTTCTTTTACTTTTTCTCTGTTCTTACTCTATTTTAAACAAATTATGTTCTTGGACAGTTTGCATCGATTGGATTTATGATCATCGCTCAATTTTCTTTCAGACTCAATTTGTTCCTTCAAGTTTTTCCTGGTATATTTCCACCTCTTCTCGTTTTTCCTTGTAAAATACTAATTGGCAAAAATTTTCTAATATTTTGATTTCTGATTTTTTTATTTTTCTGAAGTTACTGAAAATATGCCTCCATGTGACTGTTTTACTCTTGTTTACAATACTCTCCTCAAAGCTGCTACTTCCTCTTCTAATAGGAAAACTAAAAAATATGTTACAACTTCTTGGTGTAACTGAGAATTGACAGTCTTGCGTCGTGAAGTTTTCGTGCCCCAAAAAATTATCAATGGAATAGACATTCTTGGCCAGCTGATTATGTCAACTCTGCGCAATATATCTTAGGAAAAAGCATCAATAGGTCAAACTTGTTTCTAAATCCAAATTTGACACCTGGAAGAAATTTGTTCATCATCTCGGTAATCAAACTACCAGGCAAATTGTTTATAAAATTGCTAAAAGCAAGTTACATGCACGTATTACTGTTATAAGTTATTATAACAATTTTGTGTTATTACTGTTATAAGTTACACTTAATCTCCTTTATGGACAGCTACTATAAATTCAATTCTGGATGAGTCTGGATTTAAAAGAGGAGGCTGGATCCTCTTTTAAATCTGCCCAGTCATTCGATTACTTAATCTTAATTACTTTACTTCCTCGGTTGCAGTTCCTTTTACGCCTGTTATTTTAACTTCTGACATCGTCAGGAATAAACCTAATCGGTGTCCTGGCGAAGGACAACGATTAGGTTTATTCTTATCTTATCGAATGAGAGTTCTTGATAAAACTTCACGCCTGCTGTCGAAATGTTCTAAATTTATATAATTAATGTCTAAAGTGGTCTGTTTTCCTAAATTCCTGGAAATCTGCCATCTTAAAAATTCTGTTGAAACGTGACAAGTCTCCTAATCTTCCCCATGCTTACTGACCTAGCGCTTTGTTATCTAATTTTGGTAAGATCCTGGAACATTTCATCTCATATAGAATCCTGACTTTGCTTCAAGACACAGATAGCTGTTCTAATAACCAATATGGTTTTCATTCTTCAGTTGGTGCTGAAGATGCTTTTGTTACTCTTCTGAATTTCATAAATGAACCGTCTTTAAAATACGTCTTGGAAATTTTTTTCGACTTGGAGGACGCGTTTGACTCTCTTTGGGGGGGGGGGGAGCACCCGCAAACGTGAACTCTGAACAACTGCCCTGCTAACCTATAGATTCTCATTAGGAATTATTTTTCAGATAGATCTGGTAAGGTTACATCATTTTCACAGTTTCTCAGAAAGCCTTACGTGGATGTCTGTAAGGGTCTATTATACCCTTGTACCTTTGTTTTGGAACCTTGTTCTTTACCAATGGTTGCTAAAGGGTTTCCCAAATTATTCATCAGTTGCAAACACGGATGATTTAGTTCTTCTTTTTTGTGGAAATTCTCGCCATTCATTAGAATAAAACGCGAATTCTGTTCTTCAATAAGTCTAATTAAAAACTTGCTATTTCTCACAGTAAAACTTTTATGATGGTCTTTAAAAGCAACCTTTCGCCAACTGTCTCTCTCTCTCTCCTCTCATAAAAATTAATGGTAAATCTCCCAGTTTTGTAACTGCTACAAAATTCCTTGGATTACTGCTTGATAATCGTCTTACGTTTCTTTCCCATCTGGATCATCTGTCTGACAAAGCGGTAAAATTTCTTTCAAACTATTGGTATTTCCTGTCAGGACTGGGGTCTGAACCATAAGATTTTTCATACACTATACAAATAAACTTATACTGCTGCAGCCTGTTTTAGACGCACTAAATTGCTTACAGTTCGGTCCAAACTTGTTTCGATCCAGCGCAATGTGCTCCTAGGGCATGTAGAACTGTCTCTACCTCTGCCCTACAAGTTATATCTGGTTCTATCACCACCTCTAGACTTATATTCAATTTACCATGGACTTTCTTTTACTTCATTCGTAAAGGCCTCCCTGCGGAATTAAATGGAATTAAAATTGAAGTGTCCTTTTCTGATTTTTCTAAACAAGAAAAACAACGAATTTTAAAAATTCTTCATATGGCAATTTCGCTGGTTCGATTCCAAAAAACGTTTAACTACAAAAGTATTTATTCCAGAAGTTACATTTGTTAATAAAACACTTGTAAATTGTTTCCTTCCAGTAATCTAGATTACTTTTAACAGGACACGATTCCTTAAATTTTAAACTTGCCCATTTCCATCTTTCCAACTCTGAAGTTTATCTTTGCGGTTCTGTCGAGGATTTTACCCACGTTCTTTTCTTTTGCCTTATTTAATGAATTTCGTTCACAGTTACTGTCACTGGTCCTGTTACTCTAGGTAAGGACTCTCTCGTCATTTCCTCTCCTACTTTCTTTCAGTCCTTTCAGAATTTCTCATGCTCTGTCTTTCTTAATAGACGAAAGTTATTGTCTGAATTATAAACCTATTTTGTACTTATCTATCAATACCTATATTTAACTTTCTTAAATTCATTCACAATTCCCAAATTCTTTCAGAACTTCATACTTCTCCCCTAAATTTGTTAAATTCTTAATTTTAAGGAATGTATCCAAATGCGTACTTGTTGCTGTCAGCCTGATAGCACAAATTTTATAAACTGTAACGTTCAACTTAACTGTTTGCTCCATATTTTCAAATTAGACATTTCATATATATATATATATTCATATTTTGCAAATAGTGATTAAGTAAGTAATTAAGTTTTATTTAAATAACACTTTGTTTTCTTTAGATTTTGTGGTAAATTATGCTTTTTATCTTCTTCAATATTTATTTGATTCTAATCACAAAATAACGTTATGAAATAACGTCATTGACAATAATATAATTTTTATATCATTATCTTGTAAAATTTATTTTGTTGAACACCTCTTAATTAAACAGGCATTAAACTGTGAAGTTTAATGAATGCCTGTTTAATCGATTTAGCGGCAATCTACATACCCCCAGCTCCAGATATTGCAACAATTGACGATGCTACCGGCTGGATAATGAGTAAGTTACACCCTTCTGCTGCTCACATTCTCTGCGGCGATTTTAACCTTCCACCCCACCTGAGTCCTCTCTTTCAACGACTAATGAACAATATCTCTCCATTAAAGTTTACGATTATCAATGAGGAGCCAACGAGAGGCA
Source organism: Mastigoproctus giganteus (assembly GCF_048544385.1). NCBI lineage: Eukaryota > Metazoa > Arthropoda > Arachnida > Uropygi > Thelyphonidae > Mastigoproctus > Mastigoproctus giganteus. Next base: position 47,200,519 of record NC_143576.1, on the reverse strand, counting down.
CCAATCGCCTTGACTTGATTCTATGTTCTGGAATTTGCAGAGTCGACATTCCACCAGAAACGTCCTTCAATTCAGATCACGACCCAATTGCATTACTTCTTGTTCTGCCTATGCCCAGCTTCAATTGCCATAATACTGTTGAAAAGAAAATCATATTCTCTCCGAATTTTCTGGATCCAAAAATGTGCCTGGAGGCAGCGCAGTCTATTCCGTGGCATGTGCTTGATGGATGTGACCCAATTCTCGCAGTTGATCTAATCAGAAGATGGATAAATACAGTCACCCTCTATGCGTCAGATTTAGTGGTGGACCAAAGATCTAGCGTGCAGTTTCCACAACAAGCAGTACCTTCACAGGCAGTGGAAAATCTCTGGCACAACCCAAGATCGAATCCTATACTCCAGAGCAAGAGCTATGTTCAACAGACTCAAGGCATCAGCAATAAAGAGATACACCGATGCTACCTTGTCTAAAGGAAAAGCGTCATACTTAGCAAGACACAGTCGCAGTCATGCAAATCTTGATCTAGATAACTGGATGGACTACATTTCATGATTCAAAACCAATTCCGCTTCTGCTGAAATTCCTCTCCAAAACTCTCAATTTGCTCCTACTGATGACCTTTCCATAATTTCCATCACAAGACAGCAACTGATATATGCTATTAACTCTCTGCGTCCATCTGGTACCGCAAGCCGTGATAAGTTACCCCATTTCATAATTAAATGCCTTAGCCCCTATATCCTAGATGCATTACTCTCAATCTACAACTCTGTTCTTTCCACACGAGTTTTCCCTGAATGAATACTCTGTGAGGCCACTGCCTAAGGTTAAAGCGCCTACAAGCCTAAAAGATTTCAGACCAATCTCAACTTCTTCCACCCTCCTCAAACTTCTAGAAAAGGTACACCTTCCAGCATTAAACAAACAGCTGACACCACAGAAGCCGAAACAGTTTCATTTCGCAGTCGAAAATAGATCCACCATAACAAACCTCGTGGCCACACAGACATCAATTCTTCAAGCCTTCGAAACTAAATCTGAATTACCTATAGTGTACGCCGATATTGAAGCTGCTTTTGAGAGCCTAGACGTCACAGCCCTTCTCAGGCTTCTGCAATTCTTCTTCAGGATTAAAGGAGACCTACTAGCTTTCATCGCCGCCTTATTGAGGAATAGAAGTGTCCACCTCACTTTGAAGAAGATCCACTTTTTTTTTGGTGTCCTGTCTGGCCTTCTCATCTCAGCCATTCTGATTCCTTTCATGAGTCCTCGTGAAGATGCTCTAATATATGCCGACGATAATAAAATTTCTTACCTTAATCTCACCGTCTGCAAACCCAATGACAATTACGTCTTCCATCATAGAGAACTTGACCGCCCTTCAACTTACTTGAAGATGTTTGGATTTAACCTTTCAAAATCTCCAATAATTATTTATTCATTAAAACAGCAACCAACAATAATTCAACCTTCAGTTTTAAGTACTCTCATCCCAGTGGTTACCTGCCATAAGGATCTCGGTGTCTATTTTGATCCGAAGCTGAAATTTAATGTTCACACAGAATACCTCCGAAAGCGATTTAACACCCTACGCTGGAGAGCGAAACAACACTTACTTCATTCCAACCACTACCAGATATCTTCAAGCCACTGTTTATCCGGCTATTTTATACGCTGCTGAATTTTGGGCATCTGCGTCGCCCTCAATTCAAAAACCGGTGTTCTCGTGTGAATACTGGACCCTGAAATGGGCCACAAATAAGCATCGCCGACCCCCTCAACGGAGCACAACTGACATGGCTGAGCAGTTAAATGTACCCAGGCTCCCGAGATTAATTGACAACAGGCGTTTAATGACTACAGTAAAAACGTACACAGGAGTGATAAACGCCCCAAACATCTGGGATTTCTGTCAGTGGCACAATCCTCCGCCATCCTTGAGGTCAGAGTCCACACTAATCCTCAGATACAACCGGTTGAAGCTGTGTAGTCGGTTCCTACCTACCCAGGCACCCCCAAAAATTCAGCCAGTGGCTGAATTTTTGGGGGTGCCTGGGTAGGTAGGAACTCGACTCCGTCTTGGAGTCGACCTTCAGAAATTGGCTACCGAGTACAAATACCATCACATGCTCCTCGAGTGGATTACATCTGTGGAACTGGATAATTTCCTCCATATGACGTTCAATCCTCATATTTTCATTATTATAATTTCATTTTTACATGTTTAATTTTGTGTAACTCATAATATCCATGTAACGGTAATTTTTTTTTTTTTTTTTTTTTTTTTTTTTTGCCAATTAATCTCATTTATAATGTAAAACTCCTGGCCATGTCGCCGTGATGAGTATTATTGTTATGTTCTAAAATATATTCTAGTAAGCTGATAAGTACAGAAAATGTATTCTAGTACATTTTCTGTACTTATCAGCAATAACGAATTTATTTATTTAATGTCTTGAGCTTATTGGGCATTAATTGCTGAACTGGACAATTATTAACGTTAAGGTTAATTCCCCTTTTTTTTTTTGAATATGTGATAATTTCTTTTGTATAATTATTTGCGTATTTGTATATTTCTGTACATTTTTGTATCTGTTATTATTTTGTATATTTTGCATCTGTATAATTCTGTATAACTTCTTTTGTTGCAAACAGTTTGTATAGCTATTTGTTTAAGCTTGTTAATTTTCTATATAATTCCTTTTCTTGCAAACAGTTGAGTCGTTAATATAAATGGTTCTTCTATTCTTTAAAATAAAATCTATCTCTACGCAAAATTTCCCTCAAATTGAATTCATGATTTAACCTGAAATGGTTTCTTTCATGTTTACTTTTGTTTTTCTACCTATGGCATGTCCTCCATCACCAGAGCGAAACACGGCGGAGTTGAACTGACATTCCAGGAGCCGCCAGTGAATAAATCGAAAATCTTGGAATGTATGCGTATCGTTTTGTGTGTTTGTGCTTTTGTGTTTCCTTGAAGTCTTGTCTTGTTTGTGTGGGGGATGAAAAACTTTTTTTTTCCTGAAAGATAAATTCCTTGCTATTTCCATCTGTTGATGAGATCTGAAAATAAAACTATATGTATTCTTAAAGTTTTTTCTTGACCCAAATTCCACCTATTTTTCAAAAGCTTAAAATTAAAACTGTTTGTTTGAATTCTTATGAAGTTTATCTGCAATGATTTTTTTTTCTAAAACCTGTGTATATACTTGATGTGAAAAATATAGTGAAACTGTCTGTTTGTACCTTTGAAACTTAATCCAAACTATTAAAAATGTTGGTAGATGGCCTGTACAAAATCATTTCTTCTGGAGCGCTAGTGGTTCTGACGTCCGTTTGTTTTGCAAAACTATTTCTCAGTGAAAACTATTTTTCAACATTAAAAAGGTTGGAATTTTAGGTTATTTTCGATGTTAATTCCTGAATAAAATAAGAATATTTTAGCATTATCGAGTGTGGTTTTTGACTACTTAAATTTCCGAAAACAAACCAAAAACACATGTTACGATTAACCATTTACTTTTGTCAAGCAATTGAAGTGTCTATGCAAAGCTGGCATGTGTTTCTTTAAGTGACCACCAAATAACAATGTGGTTTTTTTTTTTTTTTTTCTCAAAAACTTAAAATTACCAATATTAACGGTGACATCTGCTTCTTGACAGGCCAGTAAATAACATCAACAGTTTATCAATTAAAAAATATATATTGTATTAGTGATTGAAAACATTTTCATGTATGATTTCACTGTATCTGCAATGCACGAGCGTGTGTCTGTGTGTTTTCACAATCTCATGATAGACATAATGATATAAATTCCTAAAGTTAAAAGTTTAAGATTTAAAATCTACTTAAGCTTACTCTTAGTAAACATAGGCGCTGATAACATTTACAAAAGCCAAAAACTATTTAACAACATAATAAGGGTATAGTCACTAAAGCTTTTGTTTTCGAATCGCGCAGTCAAACTGAATGAAAAAGCCACCAGGATTGCTCCACTGTGGAAGCAGAATTGTGCAGTTGCTTCGCAAAGCACACACAAAACGATAATTCACATACATTTCAAGATTTTCATATTATTCACTGGAAATATATTCATCTCCATGTCAACTGTATCACAAGGCTACACATTGTGAAGCAAACAAGAAAACACATTTTTATGCTTAGCTGGATGAAAGCACAACACATATAATAGAACTTCAACCGACAGAAAGAACGCAGTTTCTTTTTAATTCCCCTTGTTCACTTGAATATCACTAGCGACAACACCCCTGTACACGCCGTTTGTAGCAGTTTGACTGATATCCGCTCAAAAAGAATATAGCTTTCTCAAAAAGAATATAGCTTTGAAGACCCGACGTGTTCGAGCCTCGTTTCCAATCAGTTTGAAGAGAACGAAATTACCCATTTTTATCTTCAAGACATGTGAATACGATTTTATGATAGATCCAAAATGTACTCTATACAAAAAAAATACACTTTCCTGATATTAGCTGGAAAAAAAAAATTGACTTATTCCAATGTATACAGAATAAAATTATACGTAATAACATATTTTCGCTGCTGTAATCTGAATTAAAATTGATATTTTTCGTTTAATTAACACCAAATGGAAAAATTCTTATTTTTCACCTGAGTTTTCATTGAAAAACACGCTCGTTTATATCGGAAACAAACACAAGGGTCTATTTTAACTACTCACACACTCTTTGCAGTCTACTGAGAAACAGATAGTAATATATACATCTTAACATATACATCTGAACTCCACACACAAATAGAGAAATACGGTTTTTTAAACCCATATATCGCTCGCACATTCCCGGAACTACTTCTCGGAGCTGTGACTTTGGAACTGATATTTATAGAAATTCGGAAATATCGCTCTGGAAATTATGAAAAACTCTCATTTTAAGGGATAAATTTTCATTGCTGACGGTTACATTTTAGTCTGTGTAACGACGAGATACTTTGGGTGACAAAGTATCTCGTCGTTTGTAACTATGGCGGTTAGGAAAGTTCGATCCTGAACTCAACTTTGAACACGAACACTGATTAGTCAGTTTTTAAAAACAAATCAAATTCTGTGATTGGTGTACATCTTTTATTCCACCTTGGGCTGAGGGGTCAGGAAATAAAAACAGCGGATTTTGGGGGGAAATATGAGCGAGTGCGTTTATTTGTAAAATTTACGACATTTCATGTACTTTTTTTCTCACAACTGTATACTTCCAAACATCAAATTTATTTAAAACTCGAATAACGCCTCTTGTTTCCAAAAATAGAAAACAGTCTGTTTTTCCAACTTAGGAAATTTTTAAGCTTCAGAAATCATACTTATTTGTTGATATACATTTTATTCTTGGGTATGATTTGTGCATGTCAGGCTGCCACGACCGCCGGCCTTCTGCACTTATATTTAGGAATCACGCGGATAGATAGAAATTTACAAAAATTCAAACAGGCCAATCACGTTGCATTTTTTTTTTTTCAGAATATCAGCTTTACACATCTGATAGTGACGTGTCTGTTTCGAAATTAAACTTCCTGTTTTTGGCTGTTAAGTTCAAAGACGTAATAACTAACAACCGTTGAAATTTTACTTAGACAGACTTCGATGTTTGGATTTAAAAGTCTCAATTAATTCGCTTATTGTGTGTAGCTTAATTCTAAATGCACAACACTCACACAGTACATTGAAACTGGCCAATCGGCATGCTCGTGTTCACACAATGAATTTAATTCCATTTAACAGATATATAGGTAGTCGGCAAAACTGCTTTTGTAAATTTTATGCGTCTGTGTTGTTCTTTTATTTTTAAGGATAAGAAGCGTTGACAGAATAAATCTTTAAAAATTAACTGCTAAAGAGACAAACGTAAGTGTTTAAAGTGATTCACAAAGTAAACTTAGTCTGATTTGTCCAACTTTGGAAATTTTAAATTTCAGAAAATACAGTGACAATATCAACTTACATTCTGTCGACTTTTAATTATCTTCAACCAGTTACTCTCGAACCAGATTTTCCCACAGCAATGGGAAAACTATCTTATCAAACCTTTAGCCAAAGTTCAGTCGCCATCGAAACCTAAACATTTCCGACCCATCTCCAACTCCTCCAGCCTGCTGAAGCTCCTGGAGAAGACCTTACTCCCGATCCTCACCAAGCAGATCATGCCCAGTAATCCAGCCCAAATTCACTACTCCCTTCCAAACAGATCAACGATCACAAATCTGCTAGCCACAACGAATACTATCTTGTCAGCATTCGAGAAAAGGCACGAACTAGCTGTGACTTACTTAGACATTGAGGCTGCATTTGATGCCGTCCAAGTAAACCAACTACTCACTCTCCTGAAATGCCACTTCCAGATCACAGGGAACATATTATGCTTTCTCTCCTCTCTTCTGAAAAACAGAGTTATAAAGCTTCATACAGGAGATCGCACCCTTACTAGATCCGTCACCGCAGGAGTCCCACAAGGAGGGGTCCTTTCCGGCCTTCTGTTCTCATCTATTATCTTCCCACTGGTTGCACATTCTCGATGTCTACTGAGCTATGCAGATGATATCAAGATACTGACTCCCATCATCCCTGGTCAAGACCTTGATCTGGTAAAAACCGAAATTAACAACACTCTCACTGCAGTCACATCTTACCTCTGCCAGTTCGGGCTCAAGATCAATCCTGCTAAGTCCGAATTCATGGTGTATTCATTGAAGCAAACTCCTTCTTCTCTCCAGCCTTCGGTCGGCAACACCCTCATCCCAATTGCATCCAGCCATCGTGATCTGGGCGTTGTATTCGACTCCAAACTTCGATTCAACGCCCACATAGACATGCTCCTCACACGTGCTTCAAGACTCCGGTGGATAGCAAAACAGCATCTCCTTCATATCAGAGATAAAAAGACAACCGTGAGATACATAAGAGCAATCATCTTTCCACCTTTACTCTATGCTGCTGAAATTTGGGCGTCAGCGGCACCATCAATAAAGAAACCACTCTTTGCCACAGAATTCTGGCTCCTAAAGTGGGCCAACAGGAAGCACAACCTTCCAGCTCTGATTCACACCACGCAGCTTGCCAACTCTCTCGGGATTCCACGGCTTCCCACCTTAGTCGAAGACCAACGCCTCCTAGCAACAGTCAAGATGATAACAGGCATAATCGCAACACCTTCATTCTGGGATACCTGTGGCTGGAGGATCCCCCCTGCTGCCCTTAGGGCCAATCCCGAGCTCTACTCGCATTCAGCGCGACTCCATCTCTCGGACAGGTTCCTCCCTCAGCAGATGTTCAAGCAAACCCAGGCACTTGACGCCGACCTGAACAAATTCGCTATTGACCGGACTTACAGGAAAAAAATTATGTCTAGTAGGACTAATCTGCATTGACATGTGTACCTTGCATCTGTTCCTGTCTGATTGAGCTGGTGCTCTTATCTCGATGTCAAGTCAGCTCAATCAGACCTAACTCTCGTAAGGAGTTCTCTCCTTTGTATAAAATATGTTTTCTTTTGTAAAATTACCTGTTTTTGTAAATTAATTGTTCTATTTTCCCGGAAGTTGCGGGAGGTTGTAAAAATGTAAACCCCTGGCTTTTTGGCCGTGAAGGGCATTAAAGATTATCTCTCTCTCTCTCTCTCTCTCTTTTCTTGTGTGCAAAGTTTGTATGCTTCCTGCTCGCATATAATTTCAAGCTCAATCCCCACCTTTGAAATCCGAGAGAGAAAAAGGACAAAATGTGGTTCTTCTTATTATGAAAGAAATTATTTGTGACGTTATGAAATCGCATTACGATTAAAAACATAAGTGGACAGTTCGAGCCATCAGGTTCTCTCTCTAAATTTGTGGTTTTAGTAGTTAAACAAGATGTGAAGTTAAAGTGTAAATTATCAGCATTAACGAAGACATTTTGGTTCTCACCACAAGAATAAAAGTTAAAATTGCACATTCACAGGTTAGAGGAGTTGTCTTGGACTCTTAATCTCTATAGTCGGGAAGGAGTTGGGGATTTCCAATATCTGTGCAAACCTTTTCCTCTTTTTTAATTTGGTTTAATGCTTGTTGTTGTGTTTAAACTGAAAAAACTTTCAAAATTGAAACGTCAAACCTTTGTTTTTCTCCATTTTTTGAAAACCATACATAACACAAGAGTATATGGAATGCAGACACTGCTGAAGGACATCATGAGTTTGAAGAAATTCAAACGGCAGCAAACTACAATAGTTCAAAAGCGCAGGATATGTGTCGGAATATCAAAGGTTGACTTCTTACACACTTAGTATTATTTTCAACTTGAACTTGCTACTACCACAGAAAAAAAAAAAAAGACTAAAGTCATAACTTTGGTAATTTTCATCTCACTTTCCTTCTTGTGTTAACATTAGCGAAGAATTCTTATTCGGTTTTAAGGATAAGAAGCGTTACAGAATATACTTTAAAATTAATTGCTACGCTTTTGGAGAGATTCACAAAATAAACTTAGCCTGACTCTAGTTTGAGTTTATAGAGATAACAAAGTTTGCATCGTGTATCTGTGAACAAGACAGTCGTTGCGAATGCATGATAGCATTAATTTACATAGTTTTCTTTAAATTTATATCTCTTAAAAATTATAATGTCAAATAATGTTATATAATGTTTTTTTTCTACAATTTACCCGTCATGGTAAATTGTAGAAAAATAATACTACTGCCTTTTTACAACTAACACTAAAAGGCAACATAAAATTAACGATATAGATATGACCAAACAGCTAAAGTTCAAGCTGAAATCAAGTATGTAAAACGGAAAAATAGAAAAACTGAAAAACAGAAAACTAAAAAAAAATTGACATTCATGTGGATTTCAGTTTTTTTCCATCGCATAAGGAGCTAGCGCTTTTGTTAACAGCAGCAAGGAACTTTGTCAAGAAGAAAATGCTAAGTTAAGGTTTTTCACCCGCATAATGTCGATAAGTTTTTCATCCCAAACAACAGAGCACTAACTTTAAGTGCAGTCTGTGAATCAGACGCACGACTGATGCCTTTGCATTAGTCTCAAAGGAAAGTCCAGATTCCAAAGTTTCGTTATAATCGAACAAACACGTTCTAGGATAATTATTTCTGAAATGATCCTTTTCAATCGTTGGTTTTGTGTCTACTATGTTAACTTTTATATCTATATATATTTTTTTTTAATGGTACGATGATCTTTAAAGGGTAAGCGTGTTTCTAAGAGTAATTTACTTTAACTTCACACAACTTCAATGGTCGCAGAAAGTCCGCTGTCTTAGTTATCTTTCAGATTTGTAAATTACATAAGATTTGTAAATTGTACAAATAAGATGTGTAAAGTACATAAGATTTGTAAATTGCGCCCATTCTGTTGTGAAACACTTGCGGCTCCCGTTGTGTTTGGATGTTCAAATCTATTTTTCAGTTTTACATAGATGACTTTCATCAAACGGTGAAATACCACCACTTTGCTTATTGGAGGCTTGAAGTGGTGAAAACCATGTTTAGTCTCTAGAGCAAAGTTTCTGGCAACCCCTCCCCCCATAATTCTCCTTCAACCCATGCACGGTGCTAAGTACTATAGGTTTTGATACCTTTCGTGTTTGGGGTTTTCATAATAAATAAAAAAAAAACCAAAAAAAAACCTGATTTCCAGCTTGAACTGTGGGCTGTTTGGTCAAATCTACATCGTTTAATTTTATGTTGCCTTTTAGTGTTAGTTTTAAAAAGGCAGTAGTATTGTTTTTCTACAATTTACCATGATGGGTGTGGACATTATCATTTTTAAGAGAAATAAATTTAAAGAAAACTATGTAAATGAATGCTACCATGCTTTCACAATGACTTTGTTATCTCGATAAACTCAAACTAGAGTCAGGCTAAGTTTATTTTGTGAATCTCTCCAAACCAGTTAAGCTTAGCAATTAATTTTAGAGTTTATTCTGTAGCGCTTCCTATCCTCAAAACCGAATGGTAAGAATTCTTCGCTAATATTAACGCAAGAAGGAAAGTGCGATGAAAGATGCGGGGCGGCGGCGAGAGCGACAGAGCGGAGAGGGCGGCGGCCCTCCCATTACAACATAAGCATCTCCAAAATACACCTCCCCAATGCATTGCCACATAATTAACGTTAAAAATATTCACAAAAATTCACTATGACGTCACAACCAGTACATTCTAAGATGACATCTAATTCAAACCTAATGGGTGAACCCGCACAGCCACAACGAAAGATGCCAACTAACTAATCATAGCAACCCATCAGATTGGTCCACTTGATATCGATGGTTCAACTGTTGATGATCCTGCTCAGATAGCTAACAAACTAAATGAATATTTTCCATCGACATTCACACATAAGGAGTTATTCAGCGAGGGGAATGCCAGAGGTGTATTCAACTCTGGCAGTAAGCTAGATAATCTTGTAATAACTCAGAGTAAAGTGGAGGAGAAATTGTTGAAGATAAACACAAGAAAGGCACCTGGGGTGGATGGAATCTATCCAGTTATATTAACGGAGGCAGCAAAGGAAGTAAGCAAACCCTTAGCCATAATTATAAGAGCTTCCTTGGACTCAGGGGAGGTACCCATAGACTGGAGATGTGCAAATGTGACCCCAATTCACAAAGGAGCATCAAAGGCTGACACAAGTAATTATAGATCTGTGAGCTTAACTTCTGTTCCAGGAAAATTAATGGAGGCACTGGTTAAAGAAGCACTGCAGGATCATTTAGACAAGACTTCAGTTATAGCTCAGACACAGCATGGTTTTGTTAAGGGGAAGTCTTGCCTGACCAACTTGATTGGATACTATGATGCAGTCACAAAAGAACTGGATGCAGGGAATAACTTTGATATTATATACTTGGATCTTAGAAAGGCTTTTGATACTGTTGCACATGGAAGACTGCTGCACAAATTGGAGCAGTGTGGCATTGGAGGCAAATTGCTGCTATGGATAAAGGGGTGGTTGAGGGGGAGAAGACAGAGAGTGGTAATCAATGGACACTGCTCATCGTGGACTAATGTTATTAGTGGAGTCCCTCAGGGTTCAGTGTTGGGTCCATTATTGTTTTCTGTATTTATAAATAATATTGATGATGGTATATCAAGCTTAATGTCCAAGTTTGCAGACGATACAAAAGTTGGCAGGGTTGTTAAGGACACTACTGACGCTATGCTGCTGAAACAGGATCTGAAAAGGTTGAGCAAATGGGCTGAGAGTTGGCAAATCAAGTTTAACATTGACAAATGTAAAGTACAACATATGGGAAACAGCAACCCCAGAGCAACGTATCAACTCTGTGGCACTACACTGACAGTGGTAGAGAATGAAAAGGACCTGGGGGTAATTGTGCAGGCAGATATGAAGTTTTCTGAGCAGTGCAGACGAGCAGCAAGAGTAGCTCATGGTGTCTTATCATTGATGTACAGGAATTTTTCTAGAAGGGATAAGGAGGTGATTATTCCCTTGTATAAGGCAATGGTCAGGCCACACCTTGAGTACTGTATACAGGTCTGGAGGCCTCATTTCAGGAAGGATGTAGAGCTGCTGTAACGAGTACAGAGAAGGGCAACAAGATTAGTGAATGAAGCAAAGGGTTGCTCTTACGAAGAAAGGCTTAAGTTTTGCAAATTACAGTGTCTGGAGACTAGGCACCGGCGAGGTGATCTGACAGAGGTGTATAAAGCCTTGATTGGTTTGAGCATGCTCAGTGCTGATGGAATTCTGCCTCTTGCTCAGAATAATCACCTGAGAGGGCATAAATTCAAATTGAGGAAAGACAGACGTAGGATAGATGTCCGGAAATTTGCCTTTAGCCAGCGGGTAGTTGGTTGGTGGACAGACTTCCATCACTTGTTGTGGAAGTTGATAGCCTAAATAAATTTAAGGCTCAGCTGGACAGGTATTTCGAGCGAACGGAGGGGTGAAGTGGAAGTTTGTTTTTTTTTTTTTTGGCTGATGCTGCATAAGCTTACTTTCTTGCCTTTACTAATGCTAACCCCATCCCCAAAATCAAAAATAATCTGAAAATTAAATTCTCTGAAATTATTACTGACGCCATCTATTGAGGGAAAAACAAACTAATGCCAGGAAATATAAACCGATTTTTTTTTACACCCCTATGTGTACCCTCACTCTCTTCGCAATCGATTCTTGGGTCAATTTCGTTCAAACCCTATTCCGATACTGCTCATTTCACAAATATAGGTGGTCTCAATTCTGATCTCAACGACGTACATTTGCACTTGCAGTCTCCCAAACCCCATGTCCTTTTTCTGACCGAATATCAGTTATCGGTTAATTCAACTACTGCTCATCTCAGTTGCCCAAATTATTCGCTGTATGATTCGTTCGCCTAAAAAGGTGGTACTTGTGCATATGTACTTTCCGATATTCCCTGTCAGAGACTTTGTAATTTGGAATCTCCTCTTTTCGATCTTCTCTGGCTTAAAATCTCTCTACCTCATTGTGTCAAATTCCAATTTTCCTAGCAGTGAGGTAATTTTTCTTAGTGATTTTAATGTTCACAACTCCAGCTTGCTTCCGTTTTCTCAGACCGACCCAGCTGAGGTTTTTGCAATTACTAATGACCTTGCACAGATTTTTCATTTACCTACAAGAATACCCGACAATCCTAACATTACAGCCAACACACTTGATCTTTTTCTCACAAACAACCCTTCTAAGTACACGGTCAAAGTGAGTGGTCTATTAGGAACCTCAGATCACAACTTGGTGATTGTCTCTTCTCCAATGGAGCCGTTATCTCATGGCTATTCCGAACCTCGTATTGTTTGGCATTACAAGAATGCAAAATGGGATGACTTACGAGATTTATTTTCTCCTTTTCCTTGGTCCGATTACTATTTCAAAACTTCTGATGTCAACGTTTGCTCAGATCTTGTCAGTGAAATTATTCTTGCAGGAATGGAATCCTTTATCGCACACTTCACTTTTATATCTCTTCCTTTATTTAAACCTTGGTTTTCCAATAAATTTGCTAAGGCAGTTCAAGAAAAGAACGTTGCATATCGTAATTGGCTTGTTAGCAATTATTCAGTTTCATTTTCTGTCTACACCAAAGCTCGCAACAATTGTAAAGCAATTATTAATCAGTGCAATCTACATTTTGAACAGGCTAAGAGAAGAAAACTTGCTTCTTGCTCTAATGGTAGCCGAGCCCTACTGGTATTCTGGTCTCTTGCCAAAGCTATTGGCTGCAACTTTTGCCCATCTCTGCTCCCACCTCTGTCAAAATGGTTCTGTTGTCACTTCAGCCAAGAATAAAGCTGACTTGCTTAGCATCCCATTTTTCTTCCAACTCATGTATTAATGATCTTGGTAAAGCACCACCCACCATTCCCAACACGTTCCATTCAATGCCTCCTGCGGTCTTCCGTCAAAAGGTTGTCACAAGGATTTTGACGAATCTTGATGCTAAGAAAGCTCGAGGTCCTGATGGTATTTCTCCACTTGTTCTCAAAACATGTGTTCCGCAACTTACTTCTGTTCTTTGTCGACTTTTTTCACTTTATTATTCCAAAGGTATTTTTTGCCATCTGCTTGGAAATTTGCTCATATCCAGCCAGCTCTTAAAAAGGGTGACAAATACCTCCCATCCAGTTATCATCTCATTGCAATTACTTCTACTCTTTCTAAAATAATGGAGAAATCAATTAACTGCCAACTCTTAAACTACCTAGAAACCTTCCGTCCGATCAACGATCGCCAGTATGGATTCCGTCAGTGTCGATCCATTAGTGATATGCTGGCCTATGTTACCCATTTATGGACAAATACAATGGAAAAGTTCGGTGAAACACAAGCAGTTGCTCTTAACATCTCAAAGGCTTTCGATCGTGTTTGGCATAGAGGTCTTCTACACAAGCTTCTAATTATGGTTTGCCAACTTTTTTTTGTAATTGGTTATCTAGTTTTCTCTCTGATCGCTCACTGAGGCTGATGGTAGATGGTTCTCTGTCTTCTGTCTTCTTCACTAATGCTAGTGTCCCCAAAGGTTCAGTTCTTTCCCCCAATCTTTTCCTCTTGTTAATGACCTTCTTACATTGACTGGAAATCCTATCCATAGTTTTGCCGATAATAGCACAATGCATTCCACTTTGCATTTTGAGAAACCTTGCGCTGCTCAATCAGCTTCAACTTCTCGAATATCCGTTACCAATTCCTTAAATGCCGATCTCCAGGTAATTCTCCAGTGGGGCAAAGACAATTTAGTTGATTTCAATCCTTCTAAAACTCAGTCTTGTCTTATATCTCGCAAAAAGGATTCTTCTACTGCTATGGTTATCTTTGGTGACACTCCGATTTCTAGGCAAAATGATATATTTCTTTTGGGGATTACCCTGACTTTTAATCTCTCTTGGCATAAGCCCATTACAAATATTGCTTCCACTGCAAATCCGCCCTACCATGGAATATTTTTCCCACATCTGGGGCAGCGCCCCCAAAGCCTCTCTCAGGCTCCTAGATTCCATTCAGAAGAGGGCAGTTAGGTTAATTAACGACTCCTCTCTAACTGAGTCTCTCCACTCGCTGTCTCATAGGCGTACTGTTTCTGCTGCATGCCTTTTTCTACAGATACTTCCATGGGCACTGTTCTTCTGAATTGGCTTCTATAATTCCCACTCTTCCTCTCAAAACTGTCTGAACACGTGCTGCCACCAGCCAATATCCATTTAATGTCCAATTTCAAAATCACAGAACCAACTTTTCATCTCCCTCGTTTACTCATTCAATTGCCGTTTTCTGGAACAACCTTCCTTCATACGTATTTTCTGAAAATTACAGTTTACAGGAGTTCAAGACTAATGTCAACAAATATCTTCTTTCGTCTTCTCAACTTCCAACTCAAGCACGGTACTAAGTACTATAGGTTCTAATACCTCTCGTGTTTGGGGTTTTCATCAAAAAAACGTTTTAGGGTCTTCATCATCAGAAATGGTTTTAGGACGAATTGCTGGGTTTTAGGTTCGTGTAACTCGAAACACAGGGTTCATATCTTGTATTTCCTCATCAGAGTCTGGAGCCATTTTTTCGATGTCTGTTCCAGGTGGATTTTGAGAAACCTTGTTCCAGGTGGATTTACGCTGTCAAACTTATGATGAAACGGAGTGTTCAGCTGCTCTGATTTAGTGACTGATAAATCAGGATTCAGATCTTCAAAGTTAGCCCATTTACGATATACTTCCAGGATTTTGATACAGTATCGTTAGGGAAGCTAAGTTCAGCAAAGGAGTGGGTAGTGGGTAGTTCAGCAAAGGAGTGGCACTATCACGAGGTAGCGTTCATGAACAAGAGAATCTAATATAACCTATTCCTCATTAAAGTTTGTATCTGTACAATGATTACAAGTTTGCCTATATGTGAACGTCCCCATTAGGTTAGTGTGGCAACGCCTACGCAATGACAACAGCGGTGGTGATCGAGCGCTCCATTGACATTGCGCAGTAATTTAAAGACGTCATCTCTCACAAGAAACTTAAGAAATGCAGTTAAAATTAAATTCACTTGGTAAATTTTATCATCGTGCATTTATGGCAGTTATAGAATCCAGCATCCGCTAAGAATAAGCAAAATATAAGTTAAATGGTCTTACCTTTTGTTCTTCAACACACTACAGTATTTTCACCTTGCTGTCCGCCCTCTCTCGCATGTGTCCCTTTGTTCCGCATTCCGCCGGTCTGCATCAAGGGAGCTGATCAGCACACATCCAACCTCGTGGATGTCCTAGCGCGATGTGGACTCAGCCACTACATCTTCATGATTAAGCAACATTATTTTTCTTACTAACAATAGTTAGGCGCAATATGGTCAAAGTTGCTTGCACGCCAAAAAAAATTCAAACAGTCATCCATATCGTATGCGATTTGAAATTGTGACTGTTTTCACAAGTGAAAAACTTATTATTTTCTTGTTGCTTAAAATAAATTTCTAATTAATTAATGATTCCAATTGAAGCATGATTAGAAAACAGTGATATTATTTTTCATCAAATAAATGTTTTTTTTTTTTTTTTTTGTAATTTAAAAATGTTTTTCCACAGTGGGACATCGGCTCTCCACATCAACCAAACTAACAGTTGTGTCGAACAAGAGAGGAGCGCTACAAATGCAAGTTACGTATAACAGGTATGAATAGACACTATGTACCTTTCCATTTATGCTGATATTTTCCCGAATAAGTAAATTTTGGGAAAATTTATTTACTCTGTGCTTAAGTTTTCAGTAACTGAAACATCAATCGGGATATTACAATATACTTTGTGATGCGCAGTTTAATATCTTAATCTTATCTTATCTTATCTTCCTTCACGGATTAGGCGATCCGCCTGTTCCGAACTAATATTTTAATGCAATATAAATAAGAGCGGAATTACGTACACCAGTAAATTACAATCACTGCAGAAATCTAACTCTGTATGAATTTAAGGTTGAGAAGATAGAAGCTATTTTATAGTTATCGCTCCATTTGAATTGCTATAGATTGGGATTTTCAGCAAATACAGACGACCGATAATTGTGTCAAAGTAAAAAATAGGAAGGAATAAATGAGGAAAAGTTAGTTCGTTAAATTTGGAATTGAATATGGATGAATGATGACTAGTTGAGGTATGCGTTTGGATTGGTTTGAAAGAAAGTGGCTATGAAACTAATTATTGAAAAAATCATGCAGCAGAAACCGAATGACAGCGTTTACCTTCACAACGAGTGGCAACTTCTTGGGAAGGTATTCACAGTTCCCATTCGTTGTGAATAATAATTACTTAAGTAAGTTGGCTATGTACTGAATTTATAACTACTTAAGTAAGTTGGCTATGCACTGAATTTATAACTACTTAAGTAGTTGGCTATGTACTGAAATGATGCAGTTGCACTACTTGTACATTAGTTAAACTCCTTACGTAACCGGAGGCTTTAGCCCTAAACTATATCGTAATCAAAATTACTCCACACCATCTCTCATATTGTGGATTTATACTTCGCAACTGGGTTGCCAGGGTACTTGCCAAGCCACTGATGAGGGGCCAATAAGCTCCGAAACGGTGCCGTATTGTGGGGGAAGCCTGATGGCCACGGAGTTTCCGAGAATAGGTAACACAATCTTTTCTACTGGGGAAGCGTTGCCTATTCGATTGATTTATGAGCTTTTGAGTAGTGCGAGTTGAAGGAGTAACTGTCCCTTTCTTCCTTCGACGGCATTTCTTCCTCTCCTACTATCACCTTCCTGCATCTTTTTTGCTTTGCCTACGTCTAATAGGGATAGTATGAGGATAACAGAGATCTTTATCCCATACCATATTTCAAACGGTGCCTTATGGGTGATGGTATCCGCTGAGAATAAGTAACAATAGTCTTCTCCTATCGTGAAGTGTTATTTATTCGAGGTAGTGCAATATCATGTGAACTCGTTGTGAAGGTATTCACAATGAGATATACTTAATGATGCCAATTTATAACTACTTGAGTAGTTGGCTGTGTACTGAAATTATGCAATTACACTAATTGTATACTGTATAATAGAGAATTTAACTGATGGGTCATATTCATGTGTATGGAAACTGATCTTTTAGTGGGCTTCCTAGGATGAAGCTTATATGTCCCAAGGGCCTAATCAAAATTTAGATTCTTAAACTTTCAAAAGTTCAAAGAACAGGCTAACAAAGTTAATAAATAAAACATATTAGTGATTTCCAAACAAAAACTGAAATAAAATTGAGAATAATTTCTACTTTTAGCCCGAAGGCAAAGATAGATAACTCGTACCGTCTAATGCCTCCCGTTGCCATCTCTGCCATAGGATGGCAACTGGAGGAGGTCTCTACAATCCAGCTAGTGGGCAAGCTCTGCTCTTAAATACCCTTTCTACAAAATTCAGAAAATGCTCGATATATACTCTGTTACTGAAGAGATACTTTAAAGTAACATGATCTAAATCCATCAAGTGGTTATCTCAGATTAAAATAAAAATCACACTGAAGGCCTACATGAAAAGTAGTTCCCATGTCCCCTGAAGGGCACGAACCAGAGTAAGTCAAGTTGAAGTGACTCAACCTGAGTCTAAAGCCTTGTCCCTTCAGCAGAAAGCAAGCAAACAGCCCAATTAGTGATGGGTCACTAATTAATCTGATTGTCCTCTTGGATAGCGTTTAGGAACTTAAGAGAAGTTTTGGGGGCTCAATCACAGATATGGGAACAATACGCTATGATAAGGCTCTTTGCGATTTGTACAGAGCCAATACGTAGTTGTGTGAGATGAAAAAACTCAATATTTATGAATTGTTTATGCAAGGGTTGGGCAATCTCCAGTCCGCGAACGTGCATAATCCAGTCCGCGGTCGTTTTCAAAAAAAAAAAAAATATATATATATATATTTGGGTTATTTTTATGTTAATTTTCACTCTACAGTTTTTGCCGGTTTTCATACATTGGGGCAGCCATCGCTTCAAAGAGCATGTGTCTGTTCCCAAATGCTTCCGTTGCTGTCGATTTGGACACACGACGCACACCTGTGCCCAGACAGAGCCTACTTGCGGCCACTGTGCAGAGAAAGGCCATGAATTTGGCACCTGCCCTAAAAAAGATGATCCGCCCACCTGTGTAAACTGTAAATCACAGAAGATGCCAGCGGACCACTCACTCAGGGACAATCAGTGTCCCATCTACATCAAAGCTAAGGGTGCATACCAAATGAGGATTGATTATGGACGCACGCCTTAGACCTTTTAACCTAGACAGGGTAAACTTCGCGCAGCTAAACGCACAGCGATCTAAGGCCGTGGCCGGACAACTCACCAAGAAAGCGAATGAACAGAACCTCGACATCCTACTTATCCAAGAGCCATATGTGCACAGCCGGGGGGTGAGAGGATATCCCCTATCCTACAAAATAGTTCAGGATAATAGAGACAACCCCTGGGCTTGCATCCTGGTTAGGAACCCTAGTATCACTGTAACCAAGATTTCCAGCTACTGTACATCCTGGGCCGCATGTGCCCATATTATAACCCCGCTCGGCGAACTCTATGCAGTCTCACTGTACTGCCGCCCAGGGGGAGATATCCTCCCAGCTACCAGGTACCTGCAGAGTTTACTCACAGAATTCCAGAATGCCAGGATCGTCGTGGGAGCGGATGTGAACTGTCGATCCCCGGCGTGGTTCAGCCAAACCCGAGGGCATCACAGCGCCACAAATGGACAACACCTAGAGGAGTTCCTGGCAAACAGTACCTTCACTATACTCAATCAGCCAAATAACCCCACCACCTTTTCCAGCACAATGTGGGAAGCCACAATTGACATTACACTCGCCTCAAGGTCTCTGGCTGGTCACCTCTCGGGATGGATGGTCAGGGAAAGCTGGACCACATCGGACCACAGGGTCATAACCTTCACTCTTCAACGCACCATAGACAGACAACAACCAACCCGACAAATGCAACATAGATATGCCATACAGAAGGCAGACTGGTCTCTCTTCCAGACTACCTTAAGAGAAGCAGCACAAACCCTCCAAATAGAGGGGCTGAGCCCGGACCAGCACCAAACCGCCGTGGTGGATCTCATCACTACCGCTGCAAACTGCTCAATTAAAAGGAAAAACCCAACTCCAGGGGCCGTCCCCTGGTGGTCGCCGGAACTACAACAGCTCAGATGCGAGGTGAACACAAGGAGAAGACTATTCCAGAGAGCAAGACTTTCCTGGCCAGCAGCAGAAATAGACCAACTCCGCGACCACTATCGCACCGCGAGAAATGAGTACACGGCTCTAATCCGACTCAGAAAACAGCGCTCATGGGAGCAACTTGTTTCTACAACCGGAAACGAGCACCCCTGGGGGGTTGTCTACAGAATAACGACAAACAAACTCCCCAGGGGAGAAGTCATCCCTGCAACAAAGACGCCGCTAGGCACTTATACCAAGACCTGGCAGGATAATGTCAACAACATCCTGGACAGCATGTTTCCTGGACATATTACTCCCACTACACCAGAACAGCAAAAATTATGTCAAGACAATGATACCTATACTACCACCAATAAGGAAGAACCACTTACCATCACCGAACTTCATACTGCTGCAGCAAAACTGCGCAACAAGAAATCACCGGGTATCGACTTACTGGAGCCTGAAATCGTCAAGAAGACCATCGAGACAATTCCAGAGGTAATACTCACCCTCTTTAATCACTGCCTTAATGAGGGATGCTTTCCACAAGCTTGGAGGACTGCCAAATTGCGCTTAATCCTGAAAAGTCCAAACAAGCAACAGGACCTTCCGGAGTCATACCGACCAATAGCCCTTCTCTCTGTACTAAGTAAACTCTTTGAACACCTCCTCAAAGTTAGAATCGAAACTTGCTACATGGCTGCAGGCCTAGAATCACAGAATCAATTTGGCTTTAGGAGGGGCTGCTCCACTCTGGATGCCTTGGAAAACATTACCAGAGCTGCTGAAACACCAAACCATAAATATCTACTTGTAATCGCAATAGATTTTGCCGGGGCATTTGACACCCTGTGGTGGCCAAGCGTCCTTGGCAGGCTTCGGAAGGCCAACATCCCGGCCAACCTATACCAATGCGTCAAAACATATTTTGACAACAGAATGGTCGTTGTAGAAACTCCATATCATTCTATTTCCAGACAGATCTTCAGAGGCTGCCCACAGGGCTCAATCTTGGGCCCGCTCTTCTGGAACATGGTTCTCGACGGTTTTCTAAATCTAGACCTAGGTCGTGTGGCAACTCAGGCATACGCGGACGACCTGACCCTGGTACTGCGAGAGGACAGCAGAGCCAGGCTAGAAACTTCTGCTACTCGCGCCATTGACATCCTACAGAAGTGGACCGACGAAAACAATCTCCGCATATCCTCAACCAAGACCAGCTCAATACTGTTAAAAGGTAACCTGGACATCAGGAGACCACCACAAATCCGCATCCAAGGAACTACAATTAAGCTGACAAAGGAACTAAAACACCTCGGGGTTGTCCTAGATAATAACCTCTCATTCACCCCTCATCTGACCTACATTCAGAAAAAGATCAGAAGATACTCTGCTCTGTTCATGAGGGTCTCCCGCAAGGATTGGGGCCTGCGGAGGAGAACCCTCAAGCTATTCTATAAAGCCGTATTCCTGCCTGCCATAACGTATGCTGCTGGAGTGTGGTACCGGAAGGCTACCACGGCCGTCAACAGAAGAAAACTGGACACCACGCAACGGTATATATTACTTATAATAACAAGAGCCTGCAATACTGTAAGCACACACGCCCTCCAGGCCCTGACAGGGACTCTTCCCCTAGACCTTGAAATAGTCTTCCGCGGCCTAATATATCAACTCTCCAAGGGACGCGAGGCTAACCATCTGAACTTCACTTTGGACCCTGAAACTGACCACAAATTGGAACGCAAACGTCTCCTCACACATCTCAACCAGAGCTGGCAAACCCGCTGGCAGACATCAACCAAAGGTGAAATAACTAAAAAATTTATTCCTGATCTACAACTGGTGTACCCAAACTATCCACCTTGGCTTTCTCCTGGACTACTCGCCACCTACCTGTTGACCGGCCATGGCGCCATAAGAGAAAAACTCCATGGATTCGGATTGAGTGACACCCCTCTATGCCACTGCGGACTACGCGAGACATGGGGGCACTTGATGTACGACTGCCCACTGTACGAGGATCTCCGCTGCTGATTTATAACCACCACCCAAATAACGCTAAGAGACCAGGAATATCTGATACTAACTGAAAAAGATACTTATAGTGCCTTCACTCAATATGCGCAAGACCTCTTCACAAGAAGGCGGACTCTCCCGCATCCACCACCACAACAACAACCATGAAATGATATGTGGACCTCCTTCGGACAGGACACAGCCTCACGAGTGACTTTCTATTCAGCTGAATTCCAACCAGCCCAATGAGACCGCTCTGCATATGCCAGCCATAATGGCAATCGGTGCCGGCGCTCTTGCTGGACCCATCTTTCTTTCCCCCTCCCTCGGCGGTAGGGGAGGAGACAGGATTTTTTTTTTTCCCCTCCTGCCTTCTCCCCTACTCGCCAACCCAGATTTCCTCCTGGTGGGGCATGGGCATGCCCCACTGACTTATAATGGGGTCGCCTCCTCTATCGACCCCATTTCTTCTGTCTTTCTCCCCCCAGTCTTCAGTCTCCTCTCCCTCTCTACCTGCTCGCCAGCGTATATCCCACAGGTCAAAATTTAATAGCTCCAAATTAAGTTCGCTCACATTTCGGTCTTTCAATCTAGCGATCAACCCACGCAAACGTTTTTTTTTTTTTTTTTTTTTTTAAGGTCCTTGCCACTGAAATCTCAGGAAACTAGGTGGCAGGGCCTGCCAGAGTAAATAACTGTAATACTAGTGTACCTGGTCTGCCTCCACGGGGCGAAGTGTGGGCAACGTCGGGCCTCAGCTGGGGTCCGGCGGCTAAATGGCCAGAAGAACAACGGTACACAACATCACACACCTCAAGATCCATATACTTTTAAATCTCTGGCCTTTACAGTGAACTGTATCACACCACAATGTAAACTACGCGGAGATGGGGGAAACCCCTGGTGCCGTTTGACCGTAAACACACTTTACACTTTACACTTTACACTCTACAGTTTTTGCCATACTACTGGCTTATGTTATATATACTATCATTGAATTATATCAAATATTAACATAAGTTAAATTATAATAAAGTGAATAAATAAATAAATAATTAAGCATTCATTAGAGGCAGCGACATGCAATTCCTCCATATGAAGCTGAAATACATCCAATATTTTAAATTAAATAATATAAAACATAAGCCAGTAGTATGGCAAAAACTGTAGAGCGAAAATTAACATAAAAATAACCCAAATAAACAAACGAACGAAAAGAAAGAATAGATATAAATAGTAGCCCAGAAACCCTTATATAATTTCGAACTTTAAATCCAATTAACAAAAACTATACAAATTTTAGGATAATGCCAATTACATATTAATTTAGCGGTTTGGGCTACTATTTATGTCTATTCTTTCTTTTCGTTCGTTTGTTTATTTGGGTTATTTTTATGTTAATTTTCGCTCTACAGTTTTTGCCATACTACTGGCTTATGTTTTATTTTATTTTATTTAAAATATTGGATATATATATATATATATATATATATATATATATATAGTAAACGCGAAGAAAATGAAATTTTTGAGTTATCTCAACACGAATGTTATAAAAATTCTATTATTATTTGGAAGCACATACAGATATGAACATATTTTTGTTTTTTTCAAAAATTGCATTTATAAAATCTAAGAATTTCCCGAATTTCTGACGTAAATTTAAAAAATTACTGTGTAATGCTAGGACAAATATTGATTCACTAATAAAAAAAAAATAGAGTATTAAATATCTCATTAAATATTATAAAAATAAAATACAGGCAGTTCCCGCTTTACGAGTTCTCTTTTTTCTTTTGTTTTTTATCAAGTATCAATAAAATCGAAAATATGAACATTAATTACAATAAATAAATGCTAAACATTCGTAAATACATTTCAAGCCAAGCCCGTAGTTCTACTATACTATAATACTCCCATAGTATTGTTTAGATACGCGTACTACTGTGCATGCTTTTGTTTGTTCAGGCAGCTTCTCAGTGGACAGTGTCTCACTGACTCACCAGCCTCGCACAGTACAACTCCCGACCGATGAGGAACTGCCAATGGACAGCGCCTGGTAGAATTCCTGACGAACAGCAGCTTCACAGTATTGGCAGCTATGCACTCGCTCTACAGCCTAGCCACTCTCTCCTCATGGAAGGTCAGAGAGGACTGGACAATCTCTGACCATAGAGTAATAACTTTCCAGATGCACCGTGCCCTCAATAGACCACCCACACCCAGAACAATCCTCAACAGATTTGCTATAGCCAAGGCAAATTAGCTTTTCTAGCAGATTTATTAATGTAGCTTAATGAATTAAATATCAGTATGCAAGGCACAGTGGAAAATTTACTCACTTCTAGTGACAAGTTGTTTGCCTTTAAAAGAAAAGTTGAGTATATGGAAAAAATATATAAATGAAAAAAATTTAGAAATGTTTCCCTTGACTGTCAAAACGAATTGTATTATAGTAATTAATGTAATAAGCGAAACATTAGGGCTGTTAAAGATAAAAATTGGACATTACTTTCCATCCATTGATACCAGAAAATATTTGTGGGTAAGAGACCCATTTGCAACAAGAAACCTTCCGATGTTAGAATTTAACCTGCAAGAGGAAGAAGAAGAAGAATTGGTTGAGATCTGTAGTGACCAGTCGCAGAAAATTCACTTTAATAACGCTAATATAAGCAAATTTTGAATATTAGCAAAATTCAAAATGAATATCCACGAATTTCGGAAAAGGCAATTAGAATTTTATTGCCATTTTCCACTTCCAACTGCGAAACAGGGTTTTCTGCAGGATGTTGTCTATAGATTGGTGCCAGGATGTGGTATAATGGCCATCGGGTGTCTTCATCGAAGATATTACTTGTCCTTTTGGCAATTTATTAGTTTCCACTTTGTATACAACCCCCCAGGGGTCCTTATTTCCTGTTGTTGAGACTAGTGTCTCCCATGAACATTTTTTCCGGTTCTTATCAGGGCTGTGTATTTGTTTCTGACCTCGCGGTATTGTTGTCTGAGGACTTCTACCTCTGCCGCCGACCAGGATCTTCTCGCTCGCTGGAAGCTTTTACGGCGTGTATTTACTTCATTCCGTAGTCTCTGAAACTCAGGGCACCACCATGGGACTGAACCTGCGGATGGTTTCTTTCTTTTTATAGCTATGTTTGAAGCCTCTGTGATTTGACTTACTATAGCACGCTGGTGCTGGTCCGGGGTGAGGTTTGTGCTGTCGAATACTTCAACAGAGTATGTCAGTGCTTCCCGAAATTGTTCCCAGTTTGCCTTGGCTATAGCAAATCTGTTGAGGATTGTTCTGGGTGTGGGTGGTCTATTGAGGGCACAGTGCATCTGGAAAGTTATTACTCTATGGTCAGAGGTTGTCCAGTCCTCTCTGACCTTCCATGAGGAGCGAGTGGCTAGGCTGTGCAGCGAGTGGCTAGGCTTATGTCTATTGTCGCCTCCCAAAGAGTGCTTGAGAATGTCGGTAGATTATTTGGCTGATTCAATACTGTGAAGCTGCTGTTCGTCAGGAATTCTTCCAGGCGCTGTCCATTGGCAGTTCCTCGTCGGTCGGGAGTTGTACTGTGCCAGGCTGGTGAACTGCAGTTTGTATCTACACAGACGATTATTTTAGCATTAGGGAGCTCGTGGAGGCATTTTGCAGGTATTGGGTTGCGGGGAGAATATCTTCCCCGGGTCGGCAATATAGCGATATGGCATAAAATTCTCCCAATGGAGATTTTTTTTTTTTTTTTCATTTATTTGTACACACAGTTATTTACAAATTATATACAAAAACTTAAAAAGAAGATATATATACAGTTTTATATTCATTGTCATTCTCATTATACATATATAAAAAACTATATTATATATGAACACGTGTGTGTATGTGTGTGTGTTTTACCTATATCAAGGTTAGCTCCCAGGCCTAAGCCCATCTCCACCTTGCACGTCTGTGTTG
The DNA here is from genome assembly GCF_048544385.1 of Mastigoproctus giganteus. Taxonomy (NCBI): domain Eukaryota; kingdom Metazoa; phylum Arthropoda; class Arachnida; order Uropygi; family Thelyphonidae; genus Mastigoproctus; species Mastigoproctus giganteus. The sequence continues at coordinate 47,174,846 of NC_143576.1, read as the reverse complement.
GTGTAGAAACTCTGCAAAGCTTTTTATCGCTTGCGTACGTCCACCTTGCCACCAGGGAGCAGCCAACACCTAGGCAGCCGCTGCCCGTCCCCAGGCACAAGCAGCCAAGCCTGGGTCTACTGTCACCTTTAGTGCCTTGTCCTCACGAATGGGCTGCCTGTGCTCAGATCATCTCTCCCAATAGAGAGATGATCTGAGCACAGGCAGCCCATTCGTTGCAAAAGTGGGTTATTTTATTAACCGTGAAGTCAGGGTTGCTGACGACCAGGGCTGCCCAGGGGGTGTTGTTGTACAATTTTGTACGTGGGTGGGCATCCTCTCACCTCTTTCTTGTGCGTGTAGGGTTCCTGGTGGAAGAGGATGTGAAGGTTGTCCTCGTCTACGTTTTTCTTTAGTTGGGCAGTGACTGCAATTGTCCTTTGTGCATTATGCTGTGCAAATTTCACTGTGTTAGAATCTTTATATTTATAAAAAAGTTCCCATAATCTGTTCTTTGTTGTTAAATGCTTTTGGCTTTTAAGTACACGGGACAGTTACTGTCTCTGACAGAGTAGTCTGCTGGTAACTTTAGGGCTTTGCAGTTTGCGCATACTGGTGGAGCGGTTTTGTTTGGGCAGGAGTTGTAATTGTGGCCTACTTCTGCGCAGTGCCCACAGGTTGGAGAAGTTTGCGGTTGGGTACACGTGTGTGTGTGGTGTGGCCAAATCGGCAGCACCTAAAACACTTTGGAACATCCACGTGCTCTTTGAAGCGATGACTGCCCCAATTGATGTAGACTCTTGCCTGCGGTGTTAGTACTTTCCACGCTCTGGAAGCTAGTTCTACCACCCAGTTAGTTGAGTTATTATTTCTGGGTTTTGTCTGATATCTGGGTGTTATCAGATTCGATGGGTCCGTATCCGGGAATGCTTGCTGCAGGTTTTTGTGATATATCTCATCTTGCAATTGTGTTGGGGATAGATCATTTCCTGTGTTAAAGATTGCAATGCTTGGTCCTTTTTTCTTGGGAGTTTCTGCTTGTAGGCCTAGAGACGGCACTTTAACGGTTTGCTACAATTTTGTGCGCCTTCTCCTGTGTTTCTGTCTCGATGATGACGCCGACGTGCGGGTCTTCCTTATCGATTTTATTCTGGTATGTTTGAATTCATCGCTAAGGTTACTAATTACAGTCTTCTTTACTTCTTCACTTGTGTAAAGAGTTTCGGTGTTTGTTGGCTTTAGTATGACCAGGATGTGTCTTGTTAGTAGTGGTACTTTCTTTTTGCTGGGAACAGCGAGGGTTGGTGGTCGCTCCGTTGTCATTGTGGTCCTCAGCGCTTGGGCATATGAGGGCGCGCGCTGTTACATTTGGTTTTCCCCACATTCCATGTATGCCTGGAGCTTTTCATTGGCTCTCTCACTCTCGAGGTAAGTTTCCGTCAAGAGAGTGTCCAGCTTGTACCACAAGTTCACGATTTGTGCCCTTAGCCCTGTGGTTACCCTGTTAGATTGCTACCTAGCTAGGAGGGATCCAGGGGAGCCTCTGGTGGCTTTTCCTCGCTGGTGTCCTTTGGTTTGTTTGGTTTTCTGTTATGTCTTTTGATTCAGTTTGGGAGCGCATCTCCCGCTCCGGATTAGGTGTTAGCTTTCTATACTTGCGTTTTCTTGTACGCCGGGCCCCCGAATGGGGTTCTGACGTCTCCTGTTGTTGGTCTATGACGATGGGGTCGTCATTTTGGCTCTGATGCGCGGCATATATGGGTTTTTCAATTTCCCATCCATCTTTGCGAATTTCGGATTATCGAACTTTTATGGATAATCGGAGTTTATGAGGTTCCTCGTGAAAGAGCTCGTGGAGGTGAGCAAGAGGCCACCTTCGTCAAGTCTCTGTTTGAATTTGGAGCTGAATAATCCTTCAGCGAAGATATTGGGCTATCCTCCTCTGTCACTTGGGGTGGGGAGGGAAAACAGCCAGATGTGGAAATATCCCTATAAGAACGGGGTTAATTTCCTATTGGGTATTTTATATCGGCGAAGACGTTGGTAGTGTTATTTTGTTGAAAAGGTCATCGGAACAGAAGTAGCTTCTCTCCATGGTCAGTTTATGGTAGAGAAGGGGGGGAAATCATTGTTTCCGGTTGGAATTTCACTAAGTTGATAGGAGTTAGTTGAGACACAATCACTGTCCAAAGTAACTTTCACTGAACATTACCCCAGTCAAGAGCCAGATAGGTACGTGGCGCCCGCGTTATATCGGTGCCTCTCTATTTCCCTGTTGTGTCCCACATGGTGACCAGTGCAGTCTCACAACAAAGGAAATAGATACTAACGTAAATATCTGGCGATAAACCCAGTAAAGCACCAAACGTATCTCACCGGAGGAATCCACTGATGTTACTCTTTAGTTGAAAGCACTTTTCTAGAGATAAAATACACTTAAACCATATATTTAAAAGCGAAGTTCACGGAGCGATGAATAGCACATCCGGACAGTAAGGAGGCCATATTGGCGATCGGCGGAATATAAGTGTAAATGTTTTCAGTGTCTAACAGCACCAGGGATTTCCCCCATCTCTGCGTTGCTTTTATTGTGGGTGTATTAGTTGGCAGAGATAATTGAACTACCACTTTACCCCTCGCGAACTATACTTACCACCTGTGTAGGAATAACCCCGCTAATCCGAACTCTCGCAAATCGGAAGCCATAATTACCAAGTTATATTCACACACCAACTATGTCTGACTTTGAGGAACAATTCGTTGAGGGTGAGAGCTCTGTAGCCCTCACGCGAACCCGAAACTCAGGAATGGGCCAAAATGAAGAGATAATTACAACCAACAATGACTACCAAACTACTACCCAACTACCAAACGGAACCATCATGGACAAGGTACTGTCATTGCACCTGGACCTGGAGGATATCATGCTCCAAAAGGATAAAGGAATCTCTGCTGCAGTTAGAGGAGAAATTATCCGTGTGTGGTCGAAAATGGAGCATGTGCTATCAAATTTGAACGTGGAACACGAGAGAACCAAAGCGAAACTTGACGCCTTCCTAGATAAAAGGGTGAATGAAAATACTACAGCACCCCTTACATACGCCCAAGCGCTGAGGACGATTCCACCGGATACAACTACCACCAACAAACTAACGGATCATCATCAAAAGAAAACGCTTCTCAAAGAACCTCACCTTGTCCTATTGAAAGCTACAAACAACTCATCGCTAGACTCGAGCGAATCAGTTAAAACTCTTGTGGTTCAGCAGCTTGCTCACGACTTAAAAACAACTAAGATAAAATCCATCAGGAAAACTAGAAACACTGGTGTCATAATTGAGACTGCAACAAAACAAGAGGCCCAGGCAATAATTTCTAATCCTAGAATTAGTTCCCTCGGTCTAACAGCAGAATACCCCAAGAAGAAAGGTCCATCAATTCTTATTTTTGACTTGGACAGGGAAATTACTCCAGACAGCATCGCTGATGAAATTTTACACAGGAACATTCGAGACTCGACCCAAGAAAAATGAGACAAGGAGCACATAAAACCAAAATACTGCACCAAGTCAAAGTCTCCCAACCTTTGCAATTGGGTAGTGGATCTCTCTCCACAAGCGTGGAACCAGCTAAAACTTAAAGACAGGATCTTTATTGGTTGGAGCAGCCACCGCTTCAAGGAACATGTGGCTGTTCCTAAATGCTTCAGATGCTGTCGTTTTGGGCACACCACCCACACGTGCACACAGACAGATCCTACCTGTGGGCATTGTTCCCAAAAAGGGCATCATTATAGCAGTTGCCCAAACAAATCATCTGCTCCGACGTGCGCAAACTGCAAAGTAGTAAAACTGGATGCATCCCATTCAATCAGGGACAGCATATGTCCTATTTACATCAAGGCAAAGCGAAACCAACAACTGAAGACCGACTATGGTAGTGAGGCCTAAGCCATTCAATAACAGTGTTATTAAATTTATGCAACTTAATGCTCAGCGAGCATGTGCAGTAGCGGCGGAAATAAGGAAAAAGGGAGATGAAGAAAACATTGATATATTACTACTGCAAGAACCATACACCCACTCCAAGAAAGTTAGAGGCTATCCTCTCACATATAAAATAATTCAAGCAGATGAAGATACTCCCTGGGATGTCACAGTCATCCAGAACCCGAACATAATGGTCACCAAAATCTCTTCTCTCTGCACAGGTTGGGCAGTGTGTGCCCATGTGATTGGCCCGTAGGTGCCTTCTATTTAATATCACTCTATTGTAGACCCAGTCAAAACTTCGGCCCAGCTATTGACTACCTAAGAACTGTTACCACTACTCTACCTAACGCTAAAATCATCCTGGGGACAGGTGTTAACTGCCATTCTCCTGCTTGGCACAGCCTCACAGCTGACCGACCTGGTTGCCATAATGGGCGGCTTTTGGAAGACTTTCTAGCCACCTCACCATTTAATATAATAAACAGGCCCAATAACCTCCCAACATTCTCCAGTACTATGTGGGAGTCTACAATAGACATAACAACTGCTACAAGATCAATCTCAAGTAAGGTGTCGGGGTGGCAGGTAAATGAAGCCTGGACCACCTCCGACCATAGAACAATTACATACAGCCTCACAAGAAATATAGAATCAACTCCTACTCCGCACTACGATATCAATCGCTATGCCATCAGCAAAGCCAATTGGGAGCTGTTCACCACTTTTCTCCAGTCAACAATCATGGATCACCCTTCTGATATCCTCTCCCTGAATCCCGAGCAGCATCAAAAGCTTGTAACTAACATCATCACCCCTCCTGCAATCAATCTATGCCCAAGAAAAAACCTCTTCCAAGTGCTGTACCATGGTGGTCTCATGAACTCGAACGCTACGCTGGACTGTTCATAACAAGAGGAAAGCTTTTCAGAGAGCTCGCACCTCTTGGCCAGCTACTGATGTGGAAGCCCTTCGTGAAGATTATAAGAGGACCAGGAACCAATACACTTCCATGATCAGGCAGCGAAAAAGAACTACATGGGAGCGGCTGGTTACCACCACTGGTAACTCGGACCCTTGGGGAGTGGTGTACCGAGTTACTACCAACAAATTGCCAAGAGGAGAAGTAGTCCATTCCACAATAACACCACGAGGAATCATGACAACGTCATGGGAGCAATCCATGATGAATATCTTGGATACTCTCTTTATCAGCGACGCCGATCATCTCACAACACAACAGCAGCAAATTTGTCTAGATAATGACAATTACCACATTGACTCTGTGGAGGAAGAATTTAACACTGAAGAACTGCAGCAAGCCCTTGGCAAAATGAAGGATAAAAAATCCCCAGGACTGGATCGCATTGAACCAGAAATACTAAAAAAGTTGCCCAGGTAAATCCCCAATTTCTGCTTAACCTGTTCAATAAACCAGGGATCCTTCCCAGAAAGCTGGAAAATAGATGAATTAAAGTTAATACTCAAAAATCCATCGAAGCCTCCAGAACAGCCTAACTCATACCGACCCATTGCCCTCTTGTCCACATTGAGCAAACTACTTGAATGCCTCCTCCATACCAGACTCCTAACACACTATACAGAAGCTGGCCTACAATTCAATTCACAGTATGGATTTCGCCCAGGACGCTGCACAGAGGATGCTCTCTACCAAATAACCCAAGCTGCAGCCAACACTAATTACAAGTACTTTCTCCTCATAACCATTGACTTTGCCGGGGCCTTTGACATGCTCTGGTGGCCAAGCATTCTTCGCAGGCTAAGACTGGCATGCATACCACCCAACTTATACAGGTGTATGGAAAGTTACCTTTCCAACAGGAAGATCACCATCTCCTCACCATACCAGAAGCTCACCAAATCTATCTACAGAGGCTGCCCACAGGGTTCGGTCCTCGGCCCGTTCCTCTGGAACATCGTCCTTGATGAGTTACTTGGTCTGGATCTGGACCCTGTTATTGTTCAAGCAAACGCAGATGATATTACCATCTACATCGCAGCGGACACCAGAGCAGCTCTCGAGGCCACTGGAAATCTTACTAGAGATCTTACAGGACTGGGCGACTCTACACAAGCTCCGGATTTCTCCACAGAAGACACAATCCATACTTCTCAAAGGCACCCTACAAATATCAAGGCCTCCTCAGATCAAGGTACAAGGAAAAACCATCAAGCTGGTAACTTCCCTAAAACACCTAGGTATCATTCTGAATTCAAAGCTCTCCTTCTTCCCGCACCTCTCACACCTTCAAGAAAAAATCAGAAATTATGCAGCCTTAATCATCCGAGTAAGCAGGTGTGACTGGGGTCTGAACCGGAGAACACTCAAACTCCTGTATAACGCTATATTCCTCCCTGTTATTACATATGGATCAGGAATTTGGTACCATAGAGCAATAATTGTTCGCAATAAATGCAAACTGGAAACAATTCAGCGAAGTATACTGCTTGTCATTACCAGGGTATGTTGCACAGTAAGTTGTCCGGCCCTCCATGTTCTTGCAGGTGTCCTCCCCCTTGACTTGGAGGTTATCCGTCGAGGATTGCACTACTGCCTGTCGCGGGGAATCCCAGCTACCATCTTTGGACATACCATCGACACCCGCACTGACTGTAAGCAAGAAAAGAAAAAAATAGCTGCATGCTACTACAAATCTGGCAGACAAGATGGGAGGAGACGGACAAGGGCCTGATAACTAAGAAATTCATCCCGGATGTCAAACTAGTTTATCCAAAGTCGCCGCCTAGGTTCTCTCCTGGCCTCTACTGTACATATATTATAACTGGACACGGCTCTATAAATCATAAGTTGACTACCTTGGGAATCATCAATAACCCCTACTGTACATGTGGAGAAATTGAAGATTGGGACCATCTTCTTTATAACTGCCCAATTTATGATGACCTTCCAGGAACACTGTACACCAGACTCCAACACATACCTCAAGGACAGGAGCACCTGTTAATTTCTGAAGAACAATATTACAAATCATTAACGGGGTACGCACAAAACCTCTTTTCTAGGCGCAGGACTCTACAACCAACTCAAGCCAGGGATAGAAACCTGTAAGGGACTTACTCAAACTTGAAATAAAAAATCTGCACTTGACCGTTTTACCAGCATCGACTTGCTAACCCTGGAACATCCAGAATAGGATTACCTGCTAACTTTCCATATGGTTGGGTAGGCTCGAGCGGTCTTGAACACTCCACCGCAAAATATAAGTCACACTCAGCACTCTCGCTGAGTGGCTTTTCTACCCTTCTGGAGTTATCTCCTCCCCCCTTTTCTCCTGGTTGGGCATATGCTCCACTGTCAATTTAGGGGATGCCCTCACCTCTACATCCCCTTACTCTTACTTTCATCCCCCGTCTTCTTCCGTATACCCTGTACTGCCGCACTCTACGTTATTTTTTATTTATTTTTATTATTTATTTACTTATTTTATTTTATTTATTTTTTATTACTTTTTTATTATTATTATTATTATTATTTTATTATTATTATCGGTTTTTTTTATTATTTTTTTTATTTTTTTTTTTTTTAATTGGTCTCCTAGTGGTGTGTGCGGGCAACGTGGGGTCCCAACTGGGGTCCTGCGGCCAAATGCCAGGACACACAACAGAACCCAACACAATACTACACATTCAACACACTGCACTTTTTCTGGCATTTACAGTGTTCTATATTTCTTCACAGTGTACATATGGCGCAGATGTGGGAAATCACAGGTGGCGCCCGACCCTAACACTATGCACACTATGTGGGTGTACTAGTTCACTGGGAAGGCCAGAGATTTAAAAGTGTATGGATTATGGAAGTGTGCTGTTTTTTACCGTTGTTCCTCTGGCCATTTAGCCGCTGGACCTCTTCTGAGGGCCAACGTTGCCCCACTTACGCCCCGTGGAGGCAGACCAGGTACCCGATAGTGTTTAGTCCACTCTGGCAGCGCCTGCCACCTAATTTCCTGAGATTTCAGTGGCTAGGACCTTAAAACATAAAAATAAATAAATTAATTAAATAAAATAAAATAATAATAATAAAAAAAATATATATATATATACATATATGTGTATATCTATATATGTGTGATATCTCTCAATTGCGTAGGGTGATGTCCCTTGAATAAGGAAAGACCGAAATATGAGGGTAAGTTAATTTGGATTCATTGAATTTATGTGTGTGTGGGGGGGGGGGGGGAAATTCGCTTGTGTAAAGATAGAGAGAGGGGGGAGACTGAAGACTGGGGGATCAAAGGAGGAAGGATGAGGCCAATAGAGTAGGAGGCCTCAATTTGGTGTCAGTAGGGCATGCCCATGCCCTGCCAGAAGGAAGAATGGGGGTGGCATGGGGGGAGGAAACAGTATGACCGTCTCCCCCCCTGCCGGGGTGGGGTAGAAGGGCTGGACAAGAGCGAAATAAATGGAAACAAGGATAACTGGAATGCCCACTACAATACGAATTCCCACAGCTTCTAGGGTGGTTCGTAATTCGATGGGTTTGGACGCCGTGTTACAATTAATAAGAACAGCTACTGCTCCACGGGCAGCAGAATATGAGCTCCTTGTCTGTACATAATATAATTTGAGAATTTTGGCGAAACTTGCGATGATAAGTATGTTTCCTCCATGCATACACCTGTGGGGTTGAACTGAGCTAGTAAATCCTTTAATTCATCAGAATGACTGCTTAGTCTTCTACAATTACATGATGTTGTGCGCCATTTAGGTTTAACTGAGGATGATTCATCCCAGACAAAGAAAACATTTTAGAATAGGCACAAAGTCTTTAAAGCGATCCGACGACCAACCCACGTAGATTCTGTTTTGGGCTTTAAAAACATTCCTAATTCGGAGAAATTTCCACTATCTAGTTTAAGCACAACTTCGTCGTAAGATGAAGTCGTCCTTAAACTGCTTATACAGCGAACCTACGTGGCTGTATAAGCAGTATCCAACAACACGTCCCATAATACAGGGTGTCTTAAAAATACATGGCATAACTTCAGAAATGAGTTCCTCATATGTAGACAATAAAAATATTTTATATTAAATAGTTCCGGAAATGCTTGGTTTCCGAGTTTTGAAGGTCTGTCTATGACACTTAACTGTTCACATCACCTTATAGTAATTGTTCAAAATGTCCACCTTCTGCCTGAATTCAGGCCTCACATCGACGTCTCATGGACTCGTCTTCGCGAGTCCATGAGAAGGCGAGTCGCGAAGACGAGTCCATGCAAATTCCTGGCATGTTTCGTATTGTCTCACAACCTGCCACAATTCATTGCGGAGAGTTTCCACATCAGCTACCCATCCCTGCCGTCTCATACGCTGCAGGGATTTGGTACAACAAAGCAACCACGGCTGTGAACAAAAGGAAATTAGAATCAATACAGCGTAGCATCTTGCTCACCATCACAAGAGCATGCTGCACTGTCAGCTCTCATGCGCTGCAGGCCCTGGCAGGATCACTCCCCCTGGACCTGGAAATTGTCCGCTGCGGCATGCTCTTTCAACTGTCCAGAGATAAAAGTGTATCCTGCATCGGCTTCACTACCGATCCAGCCAACAACAGCAACATAGAGAAAAAACGTCTTATCAACCACCTCCGGCAAACCTGGCAGTCCCGATGGGCAGAATCAACTAAAGGCGCCATAACCCGGAAATTTATCCCGGACGTTACCCAAGTTTACCCCCACCAGCCGACCTGGTTCTCACCGGGGCCCTACACCACCTTCCTTCTAACGGGACATGGTTCCTTTAATGCCAAACTTTCGACTTTCGGAATAAAAGAATCACCACTATGCCACTGCGGTGAAAATCAGACATGGACACATCTGATGCATGAATGCCCCCTCTTTGATGATATAAGATGTCACTTTATAACAAAAATATGTTTCAACCCGAAGGATCGGGAACACCTTGTACTGTCGGAGGAGGAGTACTATAGAGCCCTCTCGAAATTTGCGCACGAACTGTTCAGCAGACTACGAGCATTACCACAACTTCGCTAAACTCGACACTGGAACTCTGACAACTGAAACGGACAATGACTAGGTTTTTACTGGATGAGACCTATATCCCCTTAGTGACACCATCCCACACTGACACCCTGATTATTGGAACAGCAGTGGATGAGATCCTATCCCAACACTGACCAACTAATGGACTGTACACTGTCATGGACCTGACGAAGCCACAGCTTTGCTACATACACGCCATGTTAGTGATCTGAGCCGGCTCCCTTGTTCGGCCCTTTCTTCTCCCTTACCCCGGCGGGGGGAGGTGACGGCTTTCCTGTCTCCTCCCCTCCTTGCCGACCCCACTCTTCCCTCTGGTGGGGTATGGGCATGCCCCACTGATTCTGCCTGGGGTCGTCTCCCCTATTGACCCCATTCTTCTGTCTTTATCCCTCCAGTCTTCATTCTCCCTACCCAACTCTATCTGTATGCAAGCGAATGCCACACACGCCAAAAATAACCGTGTCTAAATTACGCTGTTCGCCCACCATTTTGGCTTTTCTAATTCTAGCGCAATATTCCCATGCAATTTTTTTTTTTTTTTAAGGTCCTAGCCACTGAAATCCCAGGAAACTAGGTGGCAGGACCTGCCAGAGTGCAAATTTAAACTAGTGGTTACCTGGTCTGCCTCCACGGGGCGAAGTGCGGGCAACATTGGGCCTCAGCTGGGGTCCAGCGGCTAAATGGCCAGAAGAACAACGGTACATAACACAACACACTCACATGATCCATACACTTTTAAATCTCTGGCCTTCCCAGTGAACTGGTACACTCACAATGAAAGCAACGCGGAGATGGGGGGAACCCCTGGTGCCGTTAGACACTTAACACACTTTGCACTTTGCACTTTGCACATCAGCTACCGGAGTTGAATACACCAATGACTTTAAATGGCCCCACAAGAAGAAATCTAGTGGGTTTAAATCAAGTGAGCATGGAGGCCAGGCAGTTGTTTCACCTCTACCTATCCACCGACCAGGAAACCTTCGATTCAGGTAATTGCGGGCTAGGTGGCTGAAATGTGCGGGAGCGCCATCATACATGAAGTGTGCTTGTTGACAAATGATCAGTGGCATGTCGTCCAAGAAATCAGGCATGTTGTTTCCCAGAAGGTTTCTGTACGCCTGCTCTGTAAGTTTGTTTGGAAGTACATGGGGCCCAAATAACTTATCACCAAAAACACTCGCCCAGATGTTGAGGCTGAACCGCTGTTGGTGATGTGATGGAAGAATTGCATGTGGGTTTTCCTCAGCCCATACATGCTGATTGTGAAAGTTTTGGATTCCGTCTCTTGTGAACTGTGCTTCATCTGTGAATATCACTAAAGCAGAAAAGTGAGGAGTTGTACCACACTGCTGCAAGAAGCACTGGCAACATTACTCGCGCAGGGTAATCTGCTGGTGACAAGGCCTGTACCCGTTGCAGATGGTAAGGATACAGTTGGTGTTCTCGCAACACTCTCCAAATAGTCGAACGTTGAACAGCCAGTTGCATTGCTATTCTGCGTGTGCTGATTCCAGGAGTGGCATGCACAACATCCAAAATCTCCTCCTCTACTTCAGGAGTCGTAGATCTTGGTCGTCCTCTGTCGGCAGTAGGAGGTGTAAAGGTCCCATATTCACAAAGGCAGCGATGGATACCTTCAAATGTTTTTCTGTCTAGACATCTTCGTTCTGGAAACCTTTCGTACTACAAATGACGAGCCTCCAGAGCATTGCGTCCCCCAAACCATACATAAAGTGCATATCCGCTTGCTCCTGATTTGAGTACACGGTCGGAACGGAAAACCACCGGATTCTGTCAGTATCTTGTGATGAAGAAAATCACAAGATACTGACACAAGATATTCCGGTTAATAACTCGGGAACCAAGCATTTCCGGAATTATGTTGATATAAAATATTTTTATTGTCTATGCAGGAGCGGATCAAGGTCGGTTGAGGCCCCGGGCGCAGAAGAAAATATTGGGCCCCTTAAAAAAAAAAGAGAGAGAGAGAGACAGGGAAAATAAAAATACATGTTAACCATTTTTTTAAATAAGTAAAAAATATTATGTAGTATTAATGTTTTATTTCCAATAAAATTCAGTATGTATAATATAATTAATAATAGCATAATAACAGTCACAAAGTTTTGAACTAATAGTTGAACATATTAGTTGAATTAATATGTTCAACTAATTTGTTGGGGTTTTGCGTGGGCCCTTCAGAAGTCGGGGCCCAGGGCGCGCGCCCGGTGCGCCCGCCGTTAAATCCGCCTCTGTGTCTGCGTATGAGGAACTCATTCCTGAAGTTATGCCGTGTATTTTTGAGACACCCTGTATATAGAAGCAATATGAAAAAAAAAAAAAAAGAAAAGAAAAAGAAAAAAGCAGAAATGAGCAAAGAAACAAATAAATGACGAGGGCATAGTGTTTAGGGTAAGGCGCCATCTGTGGTCTCCCACAACTGTGCCATCTTGTACAGATGACATACAGGAAATACCAGAAAATGCCAGAGCAGAGGGAAGAAATAAAACTTGCCGTCAGAAACAGAAAGGGGCAGTTTCCACCATCTAGTCACACTTATACTCATTATAATGATCTTATATCCCAGTAGGGTCAATCTCACTCAGAAACACTCCGTGGAGGGGCCCAGTCCATGTGACTGTCTGGAGTTGGCTTGCCCTACGTGAGTTTTTACACGCGGCTTTATTTAAAATCAAGCCGCCGCATTGTTGGGAGAGGGACCATTTGCCTGCAGTCGGCTTGGTTCCTATCCCTTTTAGCTGCCCCCTAATCCCTAACTTAAACTAGATTTTACCACCTAAGCTGCACATAAACTTTATTATCTATTAACCGACAGAGTGGTGTGGGATAACACCACTGTTTTAGAAATTTCTGGTCCCCCAATTGGAGTAACTCTAACACCAGAAATCTTCTAATTGCAGCATGCATGCATTGAATAGAATATTGGTATACTTCCATACATGTTCCTTCTATTTTTCTTTTCCTAATTTTCCATGCTTGGTATTTCTTTAATTTATTACGAACATCAATATGTGTAGCTGTAGAGACAGGCGCCGGAAACTACAAAAATAGTACCTGATCCCTTGTTAATCGGGGTACTCTCATAATTTTATGAACCCTGTTCCAGATACGTTGAATAGCTGAACAGGGAAAAAAAACGCATGTTCTACTGTTTCCCGCGCTTTACAATATTGACACTCAGTATTCGAGTATCCCCGGAACTTGGCTTTATTTACCTCTACTTTATTTATCCCGTAAATCGCAAATCCGTCCTGCCATGGAATATTGTTCCCACATCTGGGGTGGTGCCCCCAAAATCTATCTCCACTGGTGATATTCTGGCTAATGTTACCCATTTATGGACTAATTCAATGGAAAGGTTCGGTGAAACACAAGTAGTTGCTGTTGACATCTCAAAGGCTTTTGATCGTGTTTGGCATAAAGGTCTTCTAAACAAGCTTCCATCTTCATCATCATCATCAGCCATTTTCAATCCACTGCAGAATGAAGGCCACTCCAGCAACTTTTCAGTTCCTTCTGTTTTGAGCACTGGCCATCCATTTACTACTCAAAAACTCATGAATTTCATCTATCCATCTCCGCCTTTGTCTTCCAGGTTTTCTTCTAGCTCCTCTTGGGTACCATTCTGTTATTTTCTTAGTCCATCTGTCATCATGTCTTCGAGCTATGTGTCCTGCCCAAGACCATTTTAGTTCTTTAGTTTTAATAAGAATGTCCTTTACTTGAGTTTGCTGCCTAATCCATGTGTTTCTCTTCTTATCTAACATTCTAATTCCCAATATAATTCGTTCCATTCTTCGCTGTGTAGTTCTTAGCTTCTCTTCCATTCTTTTGGTGAGTGCCCAAGTTTCACTTCCATAGGTCATGGTGGGGAGTATACATTGATTCATTATTTTACGTTTCAGACAAACTGGGATATTGCTCTTCAGTATGTGACTATATTTCCTGAATGCTATCCAACCAAAATTTATTCTTCTCTTGACTTCCAGCCATTTATCATTATTACAGCTAATAACTTGTCCCAGATAAGTATATGACTCCACCTTTTCAATTACTGCTCCTTCAATCATTATTTCCCTTTCCGTGGCATACCTGTTCATCATTACTTTTGTTTTAGCCATATTCATCTTTAGTCCAAAATCCTTACTAACTGTGCATAACTGATTAAGATTTTCCTCTAATTCTTTGGGATTGTGGCTTATGACCACAATGTCATCTGCAAATCTTAAATGGTTTAGGTACTCTCCGTTCACATTGACTCCTTTCTGCGACCAGTCTAATCTTCTGAAAGCTTCCTCAAGGGTAGCAGTAAACAGCTTCGGAGATATTGTGTCTCCTTGTCGAACTCCTTTCTCGATTTTAAATTTGCTACTGTCTTTGTTTAGTCTAATAAAGGATGTAGCACTCTCATATATTTTCTTCAAAATCATAATATATGGAGTATCTATGCCTTGTCTTTCCAGTGCCCGAAACATTACCTTATGCTGTATGGAGGCAAATGCCTTTTCATAATCCACAAATGCCAGGCATAATGGTGTTTTATATTCATTTGCTTTCTCCATTAGCTGTGATATTACGTGAAGGTGATCCATAGTTGAGAATCCTGTCCTAAAGCCAGCTTGCTCTTTCGGTTGATTCTCATCAAGTATTCTTTCTAATCTGTTAGTAATGACCCTTGTGAACAACTTGTAGATATGGGATAACAAGCTAATTGGTCTATAATTTCCAATTTCTGATTTATCTCCTTTCTTATGCAGCAAAACTATGATTGCATTATTCCACTGCTTAGGCATCACACCTTTTCTAATGCACTTTGTGAAGAGCCTTGCCAGTTTTTGTGTTATGTCTCTTCCTCCCAATTTTAACAACTCTACAGTAACTTCATCTTCCCCCGGGGCTTTTCGATTCTTCATTTTCTTCAATGCATGTTCTACCTCATCAGGAAGAATATCGGGTATGTCGTATGTGTTGCTACTTTGCAATCCATCTTCCCCACTGCTGGTATCATTCCCTCGCTCCTTGTATAATTCTCTATAGTAGTCTTCTGCTATTTGAATTATGCCTTCTCTGCTGTTTATAAGTACACCATTGCTATTCTTCAGTTTCAGTATCATTTGTCTTTCTGTATTACTGCTCATGGCTGCTGATTTAAGTCCTTTGTTTTCCCTTAATGCTTGTTCTACTTTTCTTGTGTTAAATCTTCTTATGTCCTCTCTGAGTCTCTTTCTAATGGCGTTGCATAACTCTGTATACTCAATTTTCTCCCTGGCAGTGTTTTTCTTTCTCTTCATTTATCGTCTTCGGTTCATCATGACAAGTGTTTCTTGACTAATTTTTTCTTCTTTGGAATTCTGTTTCCCTATAGGTTTCTTGGGATTTATCACTTTCAGAAAGTTGTAATATTCCTCGTCGATATCTTGGTTCTGAGCAGTCTGCAGAAGCTCAAACTTGTTCTTAAGTTCCAGTACATACTGCTTTTTCTCCTCCTCTGTTATTTCAAAGACCGTTGTATTATTTACTCGAGTCAGTTTTTTTCCTTTCCTTTCCTACATCTATATCAAGTGTACATCTTACCATTCTGTGATCACTTCCAACATTTACCTTATTCAGGACGGTAACATCATTCACAATATATCTTCTGTTAGTGAGGATGAAGTCGATTTCATTAGTTGTTAATCCATTTGGACTCTTCCATGTCCACTTTCTGTTCACCTTTTTCATGAAAAAAAAAAGTGTTCATTACTGACATTCCTTGAGATTCTGCAAATTCCACAAGTCTTTCACCTCTTTTATTTCTTTCACCAATTTCAAAATTTCCTATAGTTCCTCTTTCTGCGCTGTTTTGCCTTTTTCCATCCTTAGCATTGAAGTCACCCATAATAATAGTGTAGTGGGTTTTCTGCTCATCTAGAAGACTCTCAATTTCAGTGTACATGTCTTCAACCTCTTCATCATCGCTTCCATCGTATGGTTTGCCAACTGTTTTTAGTAATTGGTTATCCAGTTTTCTCTCTGATCGCTCACTGATGGTGATGGTAGATGGCTCTCTGTCCTCTAACCTCTCTACTAATGCCGGTGTCCCCCAAGGTTCAGTTCTTTCCCCCACTCTTTTCCTCTTGTATATCAATGACCTTCTTCCATTGACTGGAAATCCTATCCATAGTTTTGTCGATGATAGCACATTGCATTCAACTTTCCATTTTGAGAAACCTTGTCCTGCTCAATCAGCTTCAACTTCTCGAAAATCTGCTACCAATTCCTTAAATGCCAATCTTCAGGTAATTCTCCAGTGGGGCAAAGACAACTTAGTTGATTTCAACCCTTCTAAAACTCAATCTTGTCTTATATCTTGCAAAAAGGATTCTTCTGCTCCTATGCTTATATTTAGTGACACTCCGATTTCTAGGCAAAATGATATATCTCTTTTGGGGATTATCTTGACTTCTAATCTCTCTTGGCACAAGCACATTACAATTATTGCTTCCTCTGCATCAAAAAAACTTGGTTTTCTCTTTCGCTCTCGGCGTTACTTTTCTTCCAAACAGCTGTTCACTCTGTATAAATCGCAAATCCGTCCTGCCATGGAATATTGTTCCCACATCTGGTGCCCCCAAAACCACTCTCAGGCTTCTTGATTCCATTCAGAAGAGGGCAGTTAGGTTAATGACTCATCTCTAACAGAGTCTCTGCACTCGCTGTCTCATAGACATACTGTTTCTGCTGCATGCCTCTTCTACAGATACTTCCATGGGCACTGTTCTTCTGAATTAGCTTCTATAATTCCTGCTCTCTCTTTCAAAACAGTCCGAACACGTGTCGCCACCAGCGAACATCCATTTACTGTCCAACTTCAAACTCACAGAACTAACTTTTCATCTTCCTCGTTTATTCATTCAACTGCCGTTTTCTGGAACAACCTTCCTTCATACGTATTTCTTGCAAATTACAGTCTACAGAAGTTCAAGTCCAATGTCAACAAATATTTTCTTTCGTCTTCTCAACCTCCAACCCAAGCACGGTACTAAGTACTATAGGGTCTAAGACCTCTCGTGTTTGGGCTTTATATAATAAAAAAAAAAAATAAAATAAAATAAAAAAAATCATCCTCCAAGCTAAGTCGCTTCTTGACCCATACCCTATATGTTTATGAAGATTTCTAAACATCTGGGTTTCGTCTAAACTGTGCCATGTTCGGGAATTCTGTACTGGTGGTGTGTATAAGTGAAATAATTTCCAATATATCTCTGAAACTTTTAGCTTTGTTCCCATATCTAGACCTCCTACCGATAGTTGCTGAAGATATTTGATAATCAGTTTACACAAGGGTCGTATTGTTTCTGCTGTAGGGCCTGCATACTCAACTCCTAGCAACTTAGTAAACCTCCCCATATGGTATTTTACTAGGGTGGAATCTACATGCGTATCCCACAGGGCCGATCGAACGTGCTTTATTACATACGCCCACCGTAGCCACTTTAATTGTGGTATTTCATAGCCTCCGAGAACCTTTGTACAATGCAATCTTTGTTGCGTCACCTAGTTGCCTGTTGTTCCAAAAGAGCTTAAATAGTTCCCTATGTAATCTTTTCTGTGTGAGATATTTAAAAGTGGTTACTGTCACAATGTTCATCACTATTGGGATGAGAATCATCCACATGATTAATACTCTTCTAGAGAACGACAATAGACCTAGGTTTCACTGGCCGATGTTTTCTTCCCAGGAGCTCAATAGTTGTCGAGTTGTTATTATTGACCGTCTTGCGAAGGGTACTCCCAGAATGGTGATGGGCTCCGCTGAGAAAGGAGGCTCACTGGTAGTTGTAGTGGAGAATTCTTTCCCCATTGTTGACATTTTGTTTTGTTTTTATTAAGACATAGACCACTAGGCAAACTGAAGTAGCTGAAGAGATCCAGCTCATTCTGCAAGGAACTGCAATCAGACACGGTTAAAATGATATCGTCAGCATGAGCTATATATTTGCAATCAGGATTTGATCCAGGGAGATGAACTCCTTTGATATTTCTAGAGTTATCTAACTGCCTAAGCATAGGCTCCAACGCCATTGAGAAGAGAGCAGGGCTTAGTGGGCAACCCTGTCGCATCCCCCCTCTCTCCAGTTTTATTTTATCCGAGCTATACCCATTGATCACTAGAGTAGTATTTGCTCCTTTGTATAAGCTGATAATAGCTGCTCTTAACTGTGAGCCCGTCTGTACAGTATATAACAAATTTTAAAGATAATTGTGGGAAAGTTTATCAAAAGCTTTCTCTAAGTCAAGCACTGCTATTATTATACTGTAACATTTCCGCTTACAATATGGTTGAAAGTCTCTCAAAAAAAAATCAGATTTGATCCCATAGCTCTTCCTGGCACCCCATATGTCTGATTTGCTCCTATAATGGATCCTAGATGTATTCAGCTTGTAATCTACATTAAGTAGTGATAGTGGCCTCTAGTCTCCCACTTCCTTGCCCGTTCTCCCCTGTTTTCTTAAAAATACCGTCTGGGCTCCAGAAAACTTGCCGGGACTTGACCTGCCATGAAGAAACCAGAGACTATTGCAGCCAAAATTAGCCCAATCTTTTCCCAAGCTTACCTGTAAAATTCTGTTATTAGTCCATCTAGACCTGGCGCTTTACCCCCTTTCATTTCTCCCAAAGCTAGGGACATTTCCTTCAAAGAGATTGACTGGTTATGTTTCTGCCGATGAGCCGAAGAGAACCATGACATCTCACAACTTACTGATAACGCTGGCTCTTGAAATGCTGCATACGTCTGCTTGTACGCTTCAATAAAATCCTCCATGATGCTCTTGGTAGTATCATATTAACGTGATCCCAATTGAATTTGCTGTATGGGGCAACTGCTTGTTTGCATCCTGTTATATTGATCGAAAATAAACCCTGCCCTCTTGGCAAACCTATACCGCAATCGCATTTGGACTGGTTTGTTTTCTGCCTGCATTTTGCACCTGTTGTACCGCCATTTCATCATAACAATAGTTTAGCAGTCGCCTTAGCACTTTTTTACTTTCCACCCCTCTTTTCTTCGCTAATTTTTGGAATGCTGTCTTTGCTGCCTGCTTGAAATTTGCCCATTCTTCCCATGTCCAGCGCTTAGGCTGCGCCAACTCATGCATTAAACTCTCAATGTTGCACCAGTCATCCTGCAAGAGAGCCGAGTTTAGGCGCCAGGTACCGCTACCATAATCAGTTGTTGTACATAACGGGAGGTTATTAACAATTTGTGATCTGTAACGGGACGTGTTCCAGAAATACTGACATTCCTAACTCTGGTTGCTTTATTTGCCACACTTCTTGGTGCATATATACGGTCAATGCGTGTGCCTACTGTGCCCCTAATCCACGTTGCGCCACGTGTTGTACGATTATGCCATCGCCATACATCTATAAGATCGCACTTTAGACAAATGTCGTTCAATTCCAGATCACCCCTTGTTCCTCCTGCAGGATCCCCCCGTGCCAGTCTTATTTTGACTGGGTCTAAGACGCAATTCAAATCGCCCCCAACAACAATCTAGCGTGTACCTATCATAAATGGACGTAGATTATTGATTAACCGTATCCGTTCTGGAGCAGCATTTGGTGCATACACATTTATCAGCAGTATTGTGTGTGAATCTAGCTTCCAGCCTATACAGACTACCCTACTTTCCACATCTCTTTGAAGGTTACTAAACCTTCCTACAATGGGTGGTAGGATTATAATGCCCATCCCCTTAGCATTTCTTGCGCCAAAACTCCAAAAACTTAAGCATTTCAATCTATTTTGAAATTTTTGTATTTGTAAGACGCTGTAAATGCGGCTTTCCTGAATAAACAAAATTCTGATTCCCATTAATAATGTCATTCTCCAGACATGATGTTGTGTGTATCCCTAGGAAAAGCCCCGGACATTCAAGGTACCAATATTTGGTACCCCGCGATCCATGTGATTCGGGAGTTACTTAACTGCTGTGTGATTTCTAAAAGAGTTTGCCCTACTAAATTACCAAAGAAAATATCTCTCCACATAAATTGTATTTTTCCTATCTTTCGTTCTCGGGTTTGTTCTAGCTTTTCCCTCAACTTTTCCTGTCCTGGTGGTACATACTTCGTTAAATGCTGTACACTCAATAACTTTTCCCCTTCCTTCCCCTAATGGCCCTTCCGCTTCAGAATCCTCCGAACTCGACTCGCTCAGATCTTGTATGGTGATATTGTTTTCCTCTGCAGTTTGCTTCTTCCTTTTTTCCCTTCCTCCTACACCTTCTCCCTCTCTGTTTCCCCCCCCCCTCTTCTGACCTCTTGCTATTTCTATTTCCATTAAAGTGGGGGTATCTTATCTTATATCTATAGACTCTTTCCTCTCCTCTATTCCTATTATTAAGTTCGCTGGTTCTACTGAAAATACCTTTTTTTTGTGGCTCCCTGTGGCTTTAAAATGACCATGTTGTTTCCCTCTTTCAAATTCTCTTCATTTCCCTTTTCCTCCCCTCCTCTAATGGCATCTGCATATGATCTGGCTGCCCAGCTGCCCGCTTTGTGGCTTGTTTCCCCACATTTATTGCATGTTTTTGAGCAGTCGCTACTGTGCCCAACTTCTTTGCAATTAAAACAACGCCCTTTCGTGCAATTCGCAACTGAATGGTCCGAGCTGCCACACTTCAAACGTTTTTTCTCTACTCCTCTATAATTCAGAGGCGCCTCCGTAGTCAGGTGGGAAGGAGCAGCAGTGCGTAGCACACGCTTCTGATTAGACCGGGGTTCGAGCCTGTCACCACCAAATACGGAGGATGTGGAAAGGTCAGGGAATGACCACCGAATATCCCCGGAGCAATATGGCCTTAGTTGCTAATGCTCCTAAGTATGAACCAAATAACAAAAAAAAAAAAAAACTATAATTCAGAAGTAGTCGGTTTCCCACGACATAAATAATATTAGGAACCTCTGGGAAGCCCTCCCACGCATGCGTTGCTATTTTCGTAACTTTATACTTCTAATGAGTTTTTCAAATATGTATTCGGCATTTCAATTGGATACAGTTCTATAGTTATATATTTTCTGATACTACCCACCAAGTGGGGGTGTATCACTTGGTTTTCAAAAGGAAAACCTCTCAACAATGTATCTCTAGTCGCGCAGTCCTTACATACTACTTGGTATTTCCACAAAGGCAGGAGAGTAAACCTCTGCAATCTCGATAAATTCACGCATTTTGCTAAAACCTCAATCATTTGTCTTGGTTCATACTCTGTATCCAGAGTGAATTCCAAAGTTCTCTCACGTATATAGAAACTCATTTTAAACAACAACGACAAAAAAAAAAAAGAAAGAAAACCCAACAATAAACTTGCCCGCAGGCACTTAATACCACACTGGGAACTTTACCAGGGTCAGCAAAGAAAAAAAAAACTTAATATTAAAACTTACGATATCCAGAAAATCTTCTCTCTTTCAGAATGTCACCCGACGAAATAGCACCGTTTCAAAGATTGTTGACTTTTCTTCAGTGGGTAGGCATGTACCTGGTGTTGCAATAGTGACAACCCAGTTATGAAGTATAACTTCACAATATGAGAGATGCCTGATGATGTGCAGTGATATAGACTATAAAATATTTAAGGGCAAATGATGCTTTTGCACCTACATGTTAGTCATTCTACCTCATAGCATGAGGTAGAATGACTAACATGTAGGTGCAAAAGCATCATTTTAACGTACCCACCGAAGAGAAGCCAACAAGCTTTTAAACGGTGCCGTTTGAGTGTTGTTGTTGTTTGGTTTTTTAGAGCATTAGCAACTAAGGCCATATTGGTGGTATCCGCTGAGAATAAATAACAGTAGTCTTCTCCACTACAAGACTAATGCAAACATTATTGGAAATAATGTTTGCAGAGAGAAGATTTTCTGGAAGTTCTTGTTCATGCCCTTAGTGCCATGAAATTCGTGAATTAAATAACTGCTGGACTATTTCCAATAATGTTTGCCCCACCAAATTTCCGGAAAATATATATAAATAAATTGAATTTTACCTACATTACCTTCCCGTATGTAATCTAACATTATTCTGGGTTTCCCCAGCCTGTGCTCCCAATCTGTTAACTTTTCATTTAGAGCTTCCAGTCCTACTGATATATACTTTAGATGCTCAACTCCTAATAACTTCCCCTAATGCCCCTTCTAATTCAGAGTCATCCGAGCTTAACCCATTCATATCTTGCATGACACTTTTCCCTCTTCCACAATTTGCCTCTTTCTTTATCCCTCTTCCCCTAAACTTTCATCGGCTATATCCCCCCCCCTTTTTTTTCTGACCTCTCTCTGACTCCTCTGTTTCCATTAGATCGTAAGTAACCCGCGCTGAGTTTAGAAACCCCTTTGCCTCCCCTATTTCAGTTATTGAATTCCCTTGCTCCTCTGGAATTACCTTTTTATTTATGCCCTGTGGTTTCAAGACGACCATACTGTTTGACTCCATCAAACTTCCCTAATTCTCCCTTACCTCCCTTCCTTTCATGACATCTGCATAAGAACGTATAGAAAAGCTGCCCAGCCTCCCCGCATTTGCTACATATTCTCGGACATTCGTTGCTAATGTGCCCAACCTCTTTACAATTAAAACACCGCCCGTTTGGGCAGTGTATGCCTAAATTATCCAGGCTACCGCATTTTAGGCACTTTTTCACTATTCAAGAGTGATCTGTTCCTCAATGACATAGATAATGTTGGGGACTGGCTTCCTCATTTCCATTTGTACTATAACTTTACCCGTATAAAGCTCCGGAAAACCCTGCCACATATGCATACCAGCTTTCGTTACTTTGTTGTATTCTTCTAATGAATTTTTCAGATTTATATTCGGCATTTCAATCGGGTAACGCTCAATAGTAATGTATTTTCTGATGCTTCCTACCAGATGGGGATGCACTATCTGTTTCTCAAAGGGGAAAACTCTCAGCAGAATATCTCTGGTTATGCAATCCTTACAAACTATTTGAAATTTCATCATCGGCAGGAGGTTTACCCTCCTGCCGATGATAACCTGTCTAGGTTCGTAATCAGCATCTAAACTGAACTCCAAAATTCTCTCACGAATGAACAGACTCATTATGAAAAAAAAGAAAAGAAAAGCAAAACAAATTGTGCCCTAAGGCATTTAATCCCACTCTGGCAACTATGCCCAAATCAGCAAAACTAAAAATACATTGAAATTGTAACTTACTCTCCCCAGAAATCTCCTCGGACTACGGAAGGTAACTAATCCTCAGCACCGTTCCAAAGCAGTTGGCACTTCTTTGGTGGGTGGGTGGATGCACTAGTGATTACATCACTAGGGTTATGAACGGTACACCCACCGTTCATATGGCAAAACAGTTATGAAATATAACTCCACAATATGAGAGATGCCTGATGGTGTATAAGATGAATTAAGACTAAGAAGCATTAAGGGCTTATGCCCTTAATGCTTCTTAGTCTTAATCTTAGTCCTGCAAGAGAATTAGACTACGTACAAGTTAGTGCAAATGCATCATATTAGTACACAGCCAAACTCTGAATTAGCAAATTTTTGCAAAAGCGGCATCGTTTAAGTTATATCTCATATTTTTGCCATCATTACATCACTAGGGTACTATCCACCCACCGAAAAAAGGCCAAATAGCCCTGAAACGGTGCCGTCTGAGTGGTGGTATCCGCTGAGAATAAGTAACAACAGTCTTCTCCTTTGGTGGAGCGTTACTTATTCGAAGTAGTGCAATATCATGGCAACTCGTTGTGAAGGTATTCATAATATGAGATATAACTTAAACGATGCTGCCTTTGCAAAAATTTGCTAATTCAGAGTTTAGCTGTGTACTAATATGGAGCATTTGCACTAACTTGCACGTATTGAATAAAAATCATACATTAAAGAAACAAATCAATCTAAAAAAAAAAATTTTAACCCAAGAAGTGCGTCTC
This sequence comes from Mastigoproctus giganteus, assembly GCF_048544385.1. Taxonomy (NCBI): domain Eukaryota; kingdom Metazoa; phylum Arthropoda; class Arachnida; order Uropygi; family Thelyphonidae; genus Mastigoproctus; species Mastigoproctus giganteus. The sequence continues at coordinate 47,150,847 of NC_143576.1, read as the reverse complement.
ATGAACAGCAAAGAAGGGCTATGGCAATTTAGCTGAATGCAATGAAAAGCGGATTGCACTGTCCAAGGCACCATCCCAAACTTCGCGGAAGTATGCTGTTCATAGATAGCATTCTAGCTTTTCTATTTAAAGTATTATATATAAAATCTGAAAATAATTTATATAAAATTTTGTCCAAAAATAACTCTGTAAGAGAATGCTCATGAAGTACAGGTCTTTCTAACTCGGATCTAATGTCCTCATAATTTGGACAATGCAGGGCAACATGAAGACACGTCCACCGCCCCGCATCGCCGAAATCAGAGGGGACCAAGCCAAACCGGTTCGGCCTGGACCTCAAACCGTGTCCCGTGTGATGAAAGCACGCACTCATACTAAATTGCAGCCAAGGCCGCGATTTAAAATTTACTGTTGAGAGGAGGGCAGAAACACAAATGTCTCCCTACCTTCCACAGAACAATTCCATCTGTCTTGCCAAATGTTCATAAGTTTGTAGTCTGCGCTGGTAGCACAGTGGTATCGTTACCGTCCTCCCCACACCGGGTGGAAAAGATTCGAATCCCGTCGATGACGCGAGGAACTTTAATGGGCTTTTTTCTCTTCGTGGCTGAGTTAGTCAGCCTCGGGCGTAGATAGCATGGTTCCCCCCCGAGAAACTGGGGTTTTTCGTCTACCAAAACAGAAAAATCGACCATAGAACAAACACAATTAACAGATACACAGCACGGCAGATGAATTTAATTATTCGAGTGGCCTAAAAATAATACACTGGTGTTCACAGAAAGTGCATCACCCTTAAAATTGTAAATATCGTCCGAATAATGTAAGTATATGGCTCTGGAGGATGAGCCCGAACTTCGATATGAGCCCCGTCTCCCCAAGGCTATTATTGTCCACCAGCCAATGTAAAAACCCTGGCATTGCTGCTGTGAAGGGTCTATTGTATATACCACGTTTATATACAATAAAGATTATATATATGGAAATATTTCTTACAGATTGCATCAGATAAGATTGGCACGCGTAGATGATGACGTAATATTGCATCAGCTGTTACTTTCAGCTATATAAGCACGCTCTGCAAGAGTTGCAGTCATTCCTTGCTTATGTCAGCATGGCGAGTTACGTGCAGCTGACGCCACGAAGAAACAGTGCTATTGTTGCTTTACGTGAGGAAGGATATTCTTCCCGTCATAATCCTTATAGAGTGTCATGTAATCAGTCGAGAGTAAGTAGATTTCCTTTCAAACTCAAGAATACTGGTTCTGCTGATAGGAAAAAAGAACCGGACGCAAATGAGTTTCTACGTCAAAACAGGACCGCGTTTTTAAGCGCTTATGCCTTAAAAACCGTAAAGCTTCTTGGTGTGAGCTGAAAAGAGAATGGGAAGAACATACAGGAGTGGTAGCAAGTCCAGTAACAGTCAGAACACGCCTCTTCAAAAATGGACTTGTAGCCCCTCGTCCTAAGAAGAAGCCCCCCGTTACAGAAATGAAAAAACCCGATTAATTTGGTGTAAGGAGCATGCATGTCAAATGGACCCCCAAGTAGTGGAAGTCAGTTATTTTGTCGGATGAGAAGAAATAATTAAACCTGCATGGTTCGCCGTAGACGTGGTGGAGAATATGGTCTCTACAGTGAAATTCCCTACCAACCAAATGATATCAGGGTGCATTTTGTATCGCGGAGTAGGTAACCTGCAGTTTATAAAATGTTCCGTAAAGGCCAATGGATACCTAGCTATGTTGGAAGGCAAATTGCTGCTAACCATTAGAGACCATTTCCACCTGCCAAGTTGCATCTTTCAGGACGACTCTGCTCCTTGTCATCGAGCGAAAAGTGTAAATAGGCACTTCTGTAGTTAGCTTTATTTCTGCATTAGAGGTTCGACAGTAATGTGTTTACATTTGTTATAGGTGAAAAAATGGTTGGAAGAACGGTACATTACAACTCTTAGCTGGCCAACAGCCCGGACTTGAATCCTATAGAGAACTGTTGGCATCGTGTGGAATCTGCAATTGCCAGAAAGAAACCAAAGACCCTTCGTCGTGAACTTCAGGAAACCGTAATTCGTGTTTGGAACCACGAACTATCCGTTGATTATCTTCAGAAATTGATCTTGTCAATGCCTCGACGGTGTTCTGCTGTCATCAGGGCCAGAGGCCGTTCAACTGAATTAGTTGGCACCTAGTGAAGTTTTCATTTTGTTTTCCGTTTAAAATGATAAACTGAAGGAAATTGAGGGCTTCTCATAAACTGAAGCAAATTGAGGGCTTCTCATAAACTGAAGCAAATTGGGGGCTTCTCATAAACTGAAGCAAATTGAGGGCTTCTCATAAACTGAAGCAAATTAAGGGCTTCTGATAACATTTCAGTCATAATTGTTTTATACTTATTATATACAAGCTGCAACACATTGAGACAGTCTGGAAACTTTCACTGGGAGTTATTCCGCTGACAATTGCAGGAATGCTGAATGCACTTAACTATGGATTTGCGCTTTTCTCTTCTGTAGGCAGAATCTCTGGACCACACATCCAAATCAATGTTTGCGGAGTTCAGCGGGCCGATGATGCTGTTCGGAAAGCGCCGCTTGAAGGTCAAGAGCTTCCGCAGATTAGAACAGAGCACTGGACGGTTTCTGAGGGCTCCACCAGGGATTTTCCACCCTACAATTTCCCAGATATTAACGAAGTCGAGAGCAGCGGTGCACAGATTAAGCGCCATTGTGAGCTTCCTCGTATATGCCAGGTGCTGGGCCAGGGTGTATCTCAGATTTATGCAGAGCTGTGATTTTGATGTTGTATAGGATAGGTGAGCCGAATTGATAGCCCACTTTAGGACCCAGAATTTCAGACCTCAGAGTATCTTCAGACTGGACATAGGAGCAGCAGACCAAACTTCAATACCATAACTGATGACAGAACTAAAATAGTAGAGGGGAAATTTTCTGACTGTTTCCTTGTTGTGCGCTCTACAGAGATCGAGTTTCATACCCCAGAAAGACCGTAATGTTCTTGAACGCAGTTCCTGGATTTGTTCCTTATACGTTATGTTTTCGTCCACTACCACTCCTAGGAATTTTACGGAATGACTGGCGACGAAAACATGCCCCGCACTGGAGGGCTGCAGAGAGGCTGCTGGAAGGTAAGACACCTCTTTGTCAGCAAATATTTGAGGAGCTTCGAAACATTACCCGTGAAACCGTAGTAGTTCTCCAGGAGGTACATAAGTGGCTTAACTTGGACTGAGTTAAAGGCCGCTTTCAGATCCAGAAAAACAGCATGTGTAACATAGCCTTGCTCCCAGGCTTGAAGGGTTTTCAAATTCAGGGCCTGTATGCATGTTATCGGCGATCTTTGTGAGAGCGCGTAATGTGTATGCTGAGGTCTCTGGGAAAGGATTTGATTGGCAACCACTTTAAACATGCATTTCTCCAGGCATTTGAGAAAAGAGGAGGAGGAGATTGAAATAGGCCTATAGTCAGCAGTAGAGGTCGGATTCTGCACCTTTGGAATTGGGATGACCCTATAAATTAGCCAAGCGTTTGGGACGACTCCCTGTTGTAAAATTCTGTTAAACAACTTCGTCAGCTAATCGCTGATGAAGTAGGAGGCAACTTTAATTGTCACGTTCGTGAGATTAGTTATGTCGTAGTGGGCACTGTTCCAGGGGGAGGGGGGTCCGCAGATGCACTGTCTGTTTTGACGAACTGGGTTACATGATCGCACCATTCGGCCAGGTCTAACGATTCTGCTGACCGGATGTGATAGGCCGACCAGGATCGCTATCCTCTTTTCCATGAACGAGTTGATAGTCTGCTTCTTTGATTTCTGAAAACTGTATCTGGCTATTGAGTATGCTGAGTATGATCTTTCTGTGGGTGATCTCTTGAATTGGGCATGTAGTCATTGTTTTTCTTTAAACTGGTGCATAAGGTTTTGGACCACCACGGCTTCGAGTGTAAGAAGAGTGTGGGAAGATGACGCAAACTCTTGACATGGTCACTTTAGCAATGAAAGATAACCATTTCTGAAGCCAAAACGCAGCTTCCTCTATATCGATTTCACTGAGAGTTCGCCAGGGGTAGAGCATAAAGAAGTCCATTGCTGTTTCAATTTTTAGGTATTTTTGATCATATACAGCTTTCCTGATATTTTCAGTCGAGTTTGATTGGTTTGGTTGGTTATAGCATTCTTTCAGCAGGATGAAAGAAGCTTCAATTGGTCTGTGGTTGGAGGGAAATGCCGAATTAGAGCTGATTACAGCTTGGACACTCCCATAGCTGGAAAAGATTCTCTGTAATGTGGCTTCTCCACGAGAGGGGAGCAACACAGATGCAATGGATGTTGAGACTCGACAGATCCGAAATTAACTGATCAAGGAGCTTTGATGCAGCTGGCAGGGGCAGGTTGAAGTCTCCGAGAATTATTACTTTCTGGTTGCACTTGATAGAGGTCAGGAGCCAAGCAGAAAAATTAGTAATGCATTGGTCTGCAACAGGTGGGGGTAAGTAAACTGCACAAACTAGCAACTGTAGTCCATCGACTAGATAGCAGCCCAGTGCAGCCTCAAAATCGTTACCTTTGGCAGATTAAGACTCCCCCTCCTTTCCTACCTTTCCTGTTCGCCAGAATAGACTGATAACCGATGTTGGTGGTTAAAGGCGATATGTCCATGTCATCACGAAGCCAGGTTTCAATAAGGATAACGAAGTCTATGTATATAAAGTGCTTAGCATCATAATACACAGCCATTTCTGAATAAACAGAAAATTTTTAAGGTGGCATCGTTTTAGGTTATATCTCATATTGTGAATGCCTTCACAACGAGTTGCCATGATATTGCACTACTTCGAATAAGGCATTCACAATATGAGATATAACCTAAAACGATGCCACCTTAAAAATTTTCTGTTTATTCAGAAATGGCTGTGTATTATGATGCTGAGCACTTTATATACATAGTCTAAATTTGTTCGCAGCTTGAGGCTCTAGCCCTAAATGCGCCTTAGCCTTAGGATAACGAAGTCGTAATCTGCACTTAGAAGCATGTCAATCAGGGCACTGGGCTTGTTCTTCAGGCTCCTGATGTTCTGCATGAAGCATTTCACACGTTTATCGTTGACAGGCTTCATCTGGATTACGTTTCTAGGGTTCCTTTCCCTGAGGACGATGGCTGATTGGAGGTGGATTCCTCTTGAGCAGGGTGTGGCACTAGGACCCGTCCTACTAGTAATGTGCACTTGTATCTGGTTATCAGACTTGACGAGATGATTGCAGGATTTAGTCAGCACGGTGGCTGCTCTTCTTTCATCAGGTTGAAAGGCACAATCTGGTTTGCTGCCTAGCTATACAGAAAGATGTACCCTGCCCAACTCTGGTCTCGAGATCGCATGTACCCTGGTTGCGCATTATGTTCGCCGAAAGATGGCATTACCAGGAGACCTGCAGGCCAGATATCTGTATTTAGATACCTTTCTATATTAGGATCTTTGATCTTGATCCGGAAAGAGGCATAGCTTGGATGCCTGGTGGGAACCCTGATGGAGGTACCGGGTATGTCTAGCTGCTTCAGAAGAGTTTCAATTTGTTCCACCGTTGTTTCCGGGGCTAGTCGACTTATAAATATGCTGGATGATTTAGACCTCCTTCCTCTACGTTGCACGATTTTAATGCCTAGTGGATTAGGGTTAAAGCCAATAACTGCATCACGATTTTGATCTGCTCGGCTGACAAAGGTTTCTTTACTAAGACTGGCCTTGCCTTGCTTAGGAGGCACATTATTTCTGCTTAGTGCTGATTTCTTCCCCCTTGCTTTCGCGACCTCCGGCGCAGGGGATGAAGGCGAAAGGATTGCAGGTAACGGCTTTGTTGGGGGCCGCACGATGCGGGAGTCAGAAATAATTGTTTCGAGGGGTGAACAATTTGCATAGGTAAGGAGTCTTAGTAAAATAAAAAGAGGCGTTTACCTCAACGTAGAACATATTGAGTAGTACAGCTCTGATTCATACTATCTAATATAGGTAAGGAGTCTATATCCTGGATGGACTTACCGATGGATTCCAGCAGCAAGGACACAGAATGGTGCGTAGAATATTGTAGGTCTTCCAGCCTAGGTATTGACCCTCTCTTAGGGTTTTATTCTCTGTGCAGAGCTTTCTCAGAATATTTTCAAATAAGGTAAACTTCTCGCCAATTTTACTACAATTCTGACACATGAGCTCCTCATGCTGCTCTGGGACCTGATCAGTTTGCGCCTGAGCGTTTCGGCGTAGGAGAACTGTGGCGGAGTCGGACATGCTTGCATTAGGTGACCTGCAGTCAACTTCGCCGGAGTAGCCCGCTGGCGACGGAGGTGGGGAGGGGCACACGCTGTCCCTTGCCTTTGATTCTGTGGCGTTCACTTTGTGCCCACGGTATGCAGCACATTGCCATCGTTATCGCCTCCGGGCTGAGGCGCGAGCTAAGTTTTTTAAAAGCCAACAGATGTCACAAAATAAAATTCCTACAGGGGCCACTGCAGTTGATCCAGCAATTTGTGGATTGTGAGCATTTTCTGCACGTTTCAGATTGCTTCTGCGCCATGTCGCCACGGGTATAGTAAGGCTTAACTGCGTGGGAAGAATAAAAGTTTAGAATACAGTACGTACTTAGTTTATGACGTATGCTGAGAGACACTTTACCCGACGGAGAGATTATTACCCCTTCCTGACCTTGACAGTGGTTGCAGACGGTAAAGACGGCAATTAGATAAGCAAATTCTTCCAAGCTGTAGGAATGGCGAGCTTCCGCAGCAGCAAGGTGCCTGATTCGATTTGACTAACAGGATAGTTGGAAGCCTTAGAAGCTACAGAACTTGAAGATTTTGACCTCAAGAGACATAAAAACAGTTGGCCATTGCCCTAGTACATGTGTAAAACTCTACTCATTAACTTATATTTAAAAACACAACCGATTATTAGGAGCACTTAAAACAACGACTATGCCGAGTTCGCGCACGCGCAGATATGGTTTTTGTCTATGGTTTTTGTGGTGGAAGTTCTATTACTGCTTTTAGAGAATACAGTCGACGGTTTCATAACTGCAGAATACCGGATTCAAGAGCGTTTACTAGTGATTACACCAAACTGCGTGAGACTGATACAGTTTCCAGCGCTCATATTTCTTCTGAACGTGTAAAATGAGCAAAATGTGGATGAAATAGCAGACATTTTTCAGTCGGTAGAACGTCCTACTCTATTAGCGCACAAAGAATTTCTACGCGTATCGATCTTCCACAGACACGTGGGCATGGCTTTTATACATTTCACATACAGTGGGTGCAACACCTTTAACCAGGACACGACACTCAGGGATGGGAATTTTTTCGGTGGGTAAATGCTAATCGCCGATTAATTCCGTTAATACTGTTCAGCGATGAAGCTACTTTCTCCCGTGACAGTATCAACAACACCCGTAACTCTCATAGGAGGTCAGACGAAAATCCACATGCCACTGTAGAAACAAATTTTCAACTTCGCTCTCTGTAAGTGCAGTATCATCTACAATCAATTGATTGGGCCTGTAGTGTTACAAAATCATCTTACAGGGCCCATTTATCTAGAATTTCTGAAAATCGAACTTCCACTACTATTGGAGAATGTTCCCTTGCCTACAAATATTGGTATGTACTTTCAGCACGATGGATCCTGCACATCATACTCATCTGGTGATACAATATCTAAATCGAACTTTCCCTGAACGATGGATCGGCCGCGGTGGTCCCGTTCATTGGCCACCAAAGTCTTCAGACCTCACACCGTTAGATTTTTGTTTGTGGGGACGAATGAAAAGCGCAGTATACAAAGAAAAGGTGAATACAAAAGACAAATTGCTCGCTCGCATTTTGGACACTGCTGCCCTCTTAAAGGATCTCCAAGACGACTCCAGAAGAACAACACATCATATTACCACAAGAGTTGCAAAGTGCGTTGAGGTTCGCGGTGGGATTTTCGAACATTTATTGTGAACTGTAAAAAAATTGTCAATTATTTGTGTCATTCAAAAAGTCAATAAATACAAACAATAAGGGGGCATAAATTCAAATTAAGAAGAGACAGATGCAGATTAGATGTGAGGAAATTTGCCTTTAGCCAGCGGGTGGTTAATTGCTATAACAAACTTCCATCTGTCGTTGTGGAAGTTGATAGGTTGAATAAATTTAAGGAGGAACTGGACAGGCATTTGGAGGGAATGGTGTGATTTTTTTTTTTTTTTTTGGCTGATGCTGCATAAGCTCATACACTTGCTTTCTTGCATCAAATGCACTGCTACTACTACTACTACTACTATAAGTCATTTGTCGTTTTTTAATACCTCTCATAATGGCTTTGTGCGCGCCGATTTCAAACAGCACTTTTTTTATTCAGAATAATCGATACTATACCCTCCCAAAATATTTGCTGTTCCTCCTGAATCACCTGATTCAGGAGGAATTTCCTGAATACAATTAATTAATGATATGTACATGCATATCATTAATTAATTGTAATCATTTAAAAATAGCTGAAGCGTTATCATTATCCGATAAAATCTGGCTGATTTTATAATTTGTTATTATTTGGTTTTTTTTGGGAGCATTAGCAACTAAGTCCATATTGCTCCGGGATATGCGATGATCATTCCCTGACCTTTCTGCATCCTCCATATTTGGTGGTGATGGGCTCGAACCCCGGTCTAATCAAGAAGCGTATGCTACTCACTGCTGCTCCTTCCCACCTGGCTACGGAGGCGCCCTGTGAATTTATAAAGTTAGATGGTTAAAAGCGGGTAAAACATGTACCATTAAAATCTGTACAATTATTTGAAATATGTCTGAGAGATAACACGGTGTCAAAGGAACCACACATAGGAGGGTTATCGACTTTCAGAAAAAAGAAATGCGTCTGATGACTGTGCCCTATGACGAGCCGAGCAAAATCAACTTCCACTTTACGACTCCCGTGCAGACTACACTGCCATCATTAATTTACCGGTTTTATGTGTTAAAATTTATTTGTAGTCTATCTATTCCATGAATCCTGGCATTGGGAGCATATCTTGTCGTGTATTATTTGCCCATATTCTTAATAGTGGACTGATAGGCTGTGATTATTAATGGTAATTGCTGATTTGGATGTAGTATTAATCAAATAATTTCCCCTAATCCCAATGTGGCTAGGAATCCAGTAGAAGTAGAAATGAAATTTATGCTCCTACAGAGTGTATGTCTTCTGCTGAAGTCGAGACAGGCTTGAATGACAATTGTCTCTCAACAGAATCGGAATATACACTGAGTGATCACTGAATTATGACCGCCCCTATGAAAACTGAATGTGACCCGTTGACCGCGTGAGGTATGAGAGTGCAGAGTTAGTCGACCTACGCAGCATAGATAAGGTGTCAGTCGTTCAGTAGGTAGTAAAATTCTGAGGGTAAAAGGAAGGATTTATCGGACTTTGATAAAGGACAGATTGTGGGTGCTCGACGAGCTGCTGCCTCGATTTACCAAACCGCTGAACTGGTGGAGTGTTCGAGAGCCGCCGGAGTTAAAGTGTACCAGGACTGGCGTCAAAATTGTCAAACAACGACCCGATGGCAAAACTACAAAAGTCAGCGAAAGGTTGATGTTAATGCCGGGTCCGACGACTCGTGCAGGTGCAGCACTATTGAAGGGTCAACCCGGAACAATATCTCGCATGACCATGCGTCGCACGCTCGCATGTATGGGCTATACCAACAGACGACTCCTACAGCATCCTCTCCTGACCAAGGTTCATCGGCGTAAAATACTCGCCTGGTACAAAGAGCATGCAAGTTGGACGTTAGAAGACTGGAAGAGCGTGTGCTGGTCGGATGAGTCACGTTATTTACTCGACGCCGTGGATAGTCGTGTACGGATTTTGCGTCAACGATATGAGGCTCTTGATCATGTATGGTATCAAAAGTGAAGGCCGGTGGATGTGGTTGTATGGTGTAGGGCATGTTTCACTGGCAGGAACTGGACCTGTGGAACAACGTATCAATGGTCTCTGCTATCGTCAACTGCTTGCTGACTGTGTACACCTCGCAATGTTACACTTTTTTCCTGAATAGCGATGGTGTCTTCCAAGATGACAATGCGCTGAGCCATCGAGCACTTGTTGTGCAGGAATGGTTTGAGGAATTTAGTTCTGACTTCCAGCATATCGATTGACCTCCAAAGAACTCCACTGATATCAATCCCATAGAGCACTTATGGAACACGATGGAAAGGCATATCAGGCGTCTGTATACACCAATCACCTCCATACCTGCATTGCTGTCGGTATTACACACAGCTTCGCTATAACTCCCGAACGCTTCCGACATCTTGTTGAATCAATGCCATGTCGGATAGCTGCTGTACTGAGGGCAAAAGGAGGACCTACGAAATATTAAGTAGGTGGTCATAATTCAGTGATCATTCAGTGTATAACAAACCGGCAAAATCGGCAATTTCTGATGTGCATGTGCTGCATTCAGGGAAATCTGCTCGGATACAGTGCTGGAAAGACAGCAGCGGATCCTACACATGACTTCGACTTCGAACTGTCGGTGGTGTAAACTGGCAAGAAGTTAGAACGTACAGCTCGGTGTGCTGGATAGAGCTGTAGGTAGACAAATGATAGAATATCTGATTTTACCCAATTCTTAAAGGAAAAGTCGCACTTCGAATGTGAGCATGCCGAAGTGAAAAAAAAAATTGTAGGTGGCGTCGGACGGTACGGTCACGTATGTACCTTGCTCTCAATAATCATGAAAATTAATGTAGTTATGCCTAAGTGTATACGGTGATTTTAGTGTTCTTATGCTCGTCAAGTGACTCTGAAGAGGAAGACATCAACTTTAAGGCGACCAAGGTTCCCAGGTATTTATTATTTCCAGTTTTTTTTCTTTGTTTCTCATATTGCAGAATCTCATAAGCGGACACTAACAAGCTGTATTATCGCTGCCAGCTACAGATCAAGGTCAGTTGCCCTATTGATACACGTCAATCACTAACCCCCGGAGATTCACGTCCCACGCAAACGGATTAACTGCATTCCTAAGATCGGTGTCAAGCTCGCCGAACTACATACCATCGTTTTAGCCTGTTAAGCCTTCAAACACGAGCATTTGTTTTTTTTCCAACAGACATTCAAACATGACTGAATTGAATGAAATCTTTACCATAGCCGAATGTAAATTATGCAAATTAAACACGGATCTATGCATTATCTGTATTAAGTGCTGCTCTACCTTTTGTGGGTCATGCCTCAAAATCGACCTAAAATAAGCAACGGAGACGCAATTTTTCTTGTGTTTCATGCAAGGAAATACCTGACAATGAGGGATTAAGGGCACTTTCCCAACGTAATGAGATACCCTGCACATCGACTGAAACTATATCATCTGCACAGAAAAAAAAAACACTATCCTACCATACCTTAGCAGAAGCACCACACCTGAAACTACCGATGAACAGGTACAAATCGCCGAGGGCAACAATCAATACCCTACAGGTGACGATGCTGTCTCCACTTTGTGGGGGTTGGGTTTCTTACTTTTATTTCTTTTATTTATTTTATATATATATATATTATTTATCCCCTTTTTTTTTTTACCCCTCCCACTTTAACACCTGACTTGATTGATTTCAGAAAATCCCAGACTCAAGGGGACCTCAATTATATTAGGTATTCTTCCACTGGACTGGCTGAGTTTCGGAATGACAGACACACACATGAATGTAGAACATAACATTGTTTATTGACATATCATACATAAGAAAACTTGCAATAACATTTAACTGAATAGAATATTTAGTTGACTTGTTATCATACTAACGTTTAAATGTGTATATATCGTGATATCAAATCAATCATTTCACCAACAATTATCCATTTCTAATACATAATCTTATATAGTATAACATTGTGTCTCTTCATGTTCTACATAGGCTTCGATAGGTCATGGTATTCACTTCACACAATCCCTCTCTCTCTACTCCTAAACAGTCCGTATAAATGAACGACCAACTATCAGCCAATGAGCTGGCTAACAAATTCATTAAGAGTTCGTTTTCCAAAATTGTAAGGAAAGTACATTTATTCAATCAAACATTTCCTTGTAGCCAGGTTAACAGTCAACATTAATCAACCAAATTAAATAGTACCCTTCCAATCAATTAATCCACAACTCCATAATAGCCTACCTGTTTAATCAATTCTTACTCCAATCAGATATATTCACCATAAATCAACATTCACAATAATTCAAAATTCAACTTTTAACTTTACACTAGTTAGGAAACCTTTACCCAATCGTTAACAATTCTTAATTACTTAATAGGTCATTTCTTTCTATCAACCATTAATACAGAACTTCGCTTCCAATTATAGACTACTTACACCTTAATTACATTACTCTTATGCCACCCTCTAGGCTGATTATCTTTCTTTATGTATTACATTAGTACACTTATATATATATTTATCACTTAGACATCCCTCCATAACTATATAGCATTCTCCTATAGTCCTTCCCTTACTAATTTAGGTTCATTTATTCTCAGAAAACTTCCTAACATTTACGTGATTTTCTGGGCTTTTCTCCTTGCTCGGTTTACTTTCCTATCTGCCTTAGGCGTGGACTGGAATGCGGAAGGTCGCCCATCCGGAGATCACGGTAATCTTTCTGATGTTTCCCTACCGGGTACTACGCGGCTGGATTTAATTCAGGATCCTATATTCTTTCTTAGTCTGCATTTTTTTCCGTGGACTGAGGTGCTTTCCGAGTAGGCCAGTCGCTCGACAGCTCATTTGATTAAACTTTACCTCTAGAATTCTCTGAGTGTGTTTCTCCTTTCTCCCTCGATATTGCTTCAATATCTACAAGTGAACATTCCTTCCTACTCTAGTCTTACCTAGAGTTCTTATCACAATTCTCCCGCTACAACTTCCATCTGCCCCAGGACTGCATCCACCACCCAAACTAGACCACGACTCTTTCCGAATCACCCCAAAACAAAACTCCTCGAATCTGCCCCAGTATCAATTTTTTTCAGACCCTTCTCTACGTTCTCTCAAAAATCCCTCCGCTTTCTTCCTGGCCAATCGTTGACTTCCACATCCTTTCCTTCGTGATTCTTATTCGTCTCCTTTCATTTCCGTGGGCGTGTTTTTCCATCCTTTATGTCCGAACTTCCGTTGGTCTAGAAATTTCGGGATCATTCTAGAAGGTAAAACGTAAGTTCCGGTCAACTAAGAAAGTTTCAGGCCTTCCTTGTGACCTCACATTCACATCCATTACTACGTCGCCCACACCTGCTAGTAGTCGCACCGTGAAATTTTTAAGAGGGCCACTGCCGCACTCAGTGCCCTTTCTATAGAGTATATGCCCCTGTCTTAAGTGGGATTTGTTTCGGTATATTACTTTTACCGACTCACTTAAGGAATCCTTTACAAACGAGATATAACTAAATAAAGCTGGGAGTGTCTGGAATAACTTTCAAATTCCATTGTTTCCTAACACATGATATTTGAACTGACAACTGACTGTTTACTACAATTAACTCTCCCAATAATTAACAAGACTTTATTAATTATTATTGTAAGGATGGGTCCTTACAACTTCTCTGTTGCACCACAGGGCAATTGAATGCCACCCTGAAGAAGTTATGGATGATGTAGCTGCCTCGGCCACTAAATGTTGCCAAACGGCAACTTCGATGCACGTGGAAAACTACCCGCGGATAAGTAATGATTATGTGATTCTCATAAACAGTCAGCTGAATACTCTTATTAATGAGCTTAAGCAAATTAAAGCACAAAACTCCAGCCTACTTGAAGAAGTACAACTACTAAAGGCAGAAGTAATTATAAATAAGTTCACTGTTGTGAACCAGCCTTCTGTCATAGAACAAAACCATCGAAATGTCAAAGGAGCTACATCAAATGAATACGTGGTACCAGCTCATCGTGATAGTCATCAAAGTATGAAGAAACCCACTAAATCTGAAACCAGCAGTACTAAAGAAAAACAATCTTTAACTAATAGGAAACACAGCGACCTGCCTACCCCCATCGATATGAGTCAATTACCTGTATTAGAGCACCCTTGTGAACCTAGGTGCGATATCGATTATATAGATATCTGAAGCAACCGTTTCTCACAATGAAGCTTCTCAAAATGCCCATGCCTACACTCAAGCATTAGTGGTGACACCAATAAAAAACCCACTTATGCACATATTGTCTCCCAGCAGTCATCCTTCAAACGATCGCGACCTAATTCCCCTTCGGAAGTGTCATTAACGGTCAATGATCTAATTTCTCACCAAGATAGTTCAATAAATAGATTGGTAGCCCAGGGGGCCGGTCCAACTCAAGAAACATCACCAGCATATCAACCAATCCAACGTATTCGAGAAAATATACAATATAACATCAATCCAAACAAAATCGAAAATCTTCATATCGAGACTTGGACCATCCACAACCGGTCCAAATATATCTAAATTCTTTGCGGAACAAATATGGATCAAGGTGGCTGTGAGACCTGTGAAAACAAGATATCCCTCCTATTCTTCATTCACAATTACTTGTGAAAAACAGGATGAACTAAAAGTGCTAGATACCAGCACCTGGCCGCCAGGAACTATAATAAAAATGTACAAAGAACGGACATCTTCCGTATCCTACCGCACAAGATCGACAATAACACAGGGATAGCAACCAACGTCAGCTTCATGCCAACCTGTCTCAATAACTCCCTTTAAATGTTTCTACCAAAATGTACGCAGTATCAGCAATAAACTACACCCCCTACAAACCATCATGTTACTAGCTGAATATCAGTTCATCTGCTTGACTGAAACCTGGTTATCTCACGGAAGGCAACTGGACGTCATAGGTCAGCCTCTTGATTACCTCAGCCTCCATAATTCCAGGGATAGCAGACGCGGTAGAGGTGTTGCGTTACTGTACTCATCCAGTTTCAAGCAGTCCAGATTTCAAGTGACCAAATCAGATAAATTCGAAGCCCTATGTGCCACATTAAGAAAGGATGCCATACAACTCCAAATTTGTTGTATATCTACCCCCTGACCACACAGAAGATTCACAAAGTGAACTGATAGCATTGATAGCAGCCAACCTAGCCCCCAATATCCCCACCTTCATTATAGGTGATTTCAACATGCCTACGCCTAGACATGATGAGGCCACTGAGGATCTCATATCAGCCATTGGCACATTTGGCTTATTTCACCAAACCACACCTCCTACCAGGGGAAACCAGATACTGGATCTATTGTTCCACAATCTCCCACACCTAGATCTGACCACTGAACACTACAGCTTCCCCTCTGATCACTCTCCCATCACGTTTGAGTTCAACGTCACTGTAAACTCAAACGCTGATGAAGTTCTCAGGAACGAGAAGATTACCAAAACAGTATTCTCCATTAAATATTTAAACCCAGAGATCATCCTTGCATGTCTCACAGAAATAAACTGGAAGGATCTACAGCAAGAATCAATAGACATTGCTATATCTAACCTGGCTAACCAGCTACTTGAAATTGCATCCCAAGAAGCTTCCAAACAATTAAAACTCTCTGATAGATCCAATACATGGTTCAATGCCGAAGTCCAAGTAGCATTCAAGAGGAAACAAAAAGCATTCAGAATATGGAAAAAATACCATAACTCAGCTGACTACCAGATGTACAAGAAAGAGCGGGCAAACTTCTTCAAATGTAAACGAAATGCAATCCGGCAGCTGGCACTCAACAGAATAAACCGCTCGAAACGTATTACATCCAAATGCAACAAAGATTTCCATATCGATGAGAAGGTATTTCAGGAATGGGTATCTTTGACTTTCAACGAGTTGCCATTAGACCCAAAAACCCCAAACCTAAGTGATTTCATCATGCGCTCCAGACAGCCCCTTTCAACTATAACGCTAACCAAACAACACCTTATAAATACCATTAATAGACTTCCTAATAAATCTACAATCGGTCCTGACGGGTTCCCTCTCTCCATGGTTAAAGTGTGTAGTGCCTTCATTGTGGAGCCCCTTCTTGTAATCTTTAATCGCATATTGAAGTCCGGATCAATCCCGACAATGTGGAATCACTACAGGGTACAACCCATACCCAAAAGAAGAAACCCAAAGGAACCTAAGGACTTGAGACCAATCTCAGTGGGTTGCTCTCTATTAAAAGTGTTTGAGAAAGCTATCTTATCAGCACTGATCGACCAATGCTTCTCTCATAGACCGAAACATCTGCATACCGTGATCCCCAAAAGATCTACATATACAAACCTACTGGATACCCTATTTAAAATTCAAACTGCTCTCAACAGTAAATCTCAGCTGGACATCATCTTCCTGGATATTTCATCTGCTTATGATAAGCTCTCAATTCCCGCTCTCATCTACATTCTGGAAAAGTACTTTGGCATTACTGGAAGCCTGCTAAAAACCATCAACCACATCCTTACACCAACACAACTCATCATCAGCTATAAATCCTTACAACAGGAGTGTATTATAACGAGAGGAGTACCACAGGGAGGTGTCCTATCCTGTGTACTGTTCGCCGCTGCCCTTGAACCCTTCCTCGCAAGGTATACTGATTTCTTATCGTATGCAGACGAAATCAAATTATACATAACCTCTAAAGAAGCTGAACAAACTCGCCAGACTAATCAGTGAGTCTCCATCCTGAGCCTTGTAGCATATCTACTGCAAATAGGTCTGGAAATAAATGCATCAAAATCAGCTCAACTTACCTTTACAAAAAAGAGAATAAAAAATGACATCACAGCCTATCACAACGGAGTGCAGATAAGGAAAGTGAAGTCTCACACCGACCTCGGCTTGACTTGGGACGAGGGCCTCACTTTTCAGAACCATTTCTCGACCATGAAAACTAAGACTTTCTCGGCGATGTGGGCAATTCGACAAGAGCTGACGGGGTTACTACACGTCGATGTAGTCGGTGGATACGTCCAGCGGTGCCTACAACCTATCGCACTATATGCATCACCAATCTGGTCTTCTGCCCCGACGTCGTATATAAATAGATTCCTCGCAGTCGAGTACTGGGTAATGCGATGGATGAACAGGGTCACGGGCAATGCTTTCACCATCTCCAGGGCTGTTTTATATACCAACTTAAATATTACTCCCTGGAGAGTTCACATTGCATCCAGGAATATTCTTCTTCTTTCTCAGATGCTTACCAGTGTGATTGACGCACCCAGTCTTCGAGGACTTATCTCTACTCCACGTGCTGGACGCAGTAATGACAGTCCCTACCTACCGTTGCATTCTATACTGTGCAACCTGTGCTGTCTGAAGCATTTCTTCCCAAAAAACACAGTGAACCTTTTCAATTCATTGACAATAGACCCTGTGAAATACTCCGAAAGTAAGCAGTACAGAGTGAAGAGCATCTCAGAAGCGCACTGCCTACTTCAACTATAATCTTGACAATGAGTGAATTTGTAAACAATATTGTAAATATACGCACTTGTGTAAATATTGTAAATAATTGTATTCGTGCATTTTTGTACACTCTTCTTATATTGTAAATACTGTAAATAATTGTAATTTTTGCTTTTGTACGCCCTTCATATTGTATATAATTGCAATTCTTGCATTTTGTACACCCTTCTAGCCGGTCGGCTGTGTATAAGGGGTGAAAGCAAACAATTGCTATTTTTAATAAACGGATTTAATAAAATAATAATAAAAAGGATTTGCTTTGGTTTTCGGACATCTTGTCAACCATGATATTTTAATCTTGCAGTAGCTCTTGCACGCGAATACCGAAAAACAATTGATAGTTTGACGGGTGTTTTGCAAGTATTCCTATCGTAACTAAAAAACGGATGCCTTCATGCTGGATGGTCTGACAGGGATTTCAGTTTTAAAGCGTACATCAGAGGCAAGTCTTTCCTCCGAAGCGATTACGGAGGTTAATTTTCTTCGACGTATAGTCTCTGGAAAAGAAAGGTGTCTTTCTTTCCTTTTAAGTAGGCTATCTTCTTTACGTGAAAGGCTAAAATTAAATGACTATAAAAATTAGAATGCTTTAATACTCTCCTCAAGGTCTACTTTTTGAGAGAAAATGCTCTGATTTGAATATTGCTCTTCTCTTATCACTCGTTGGCATTCAGGGCCAACAGCCAAGGAGGAAGGAAAGTTGTGTTGTGTACCGGTACATGTCCCTGGAATTACTAGTACCACGTTTGTGTGTGCGGCTCAATTAACCGCAATCAAAGAGTACGGTAGACTGCACTCTTAGCTATATTTCCATTTTGATTTCATTTACAGATACCACACCCACTAAACACTGACGAAATCTAGTTTTCTCTGTGCTGGACAAACATTGTATTTCAACATTTCTGAATACAGTGCTTTATCTTCCGAATGGTATTTGAAATGCTAATTAATATTTTTATACTTTACAGACCCCAATCATCAGAGACTCCAGCTTCATCTCGATCATCGAGTGTACCTACGTCGCCACTGTCAAGAAGACGTTCCATTGACTATGAACGAATGACCGCTGATGGACAAAATACCAGAGGACCATCAAGGAGTTCTGTGACCAATGATAATTCAGTGGGAGACGGAATCCTGGCAAGAAGACCAGCTCAGACGTCAACAAAAATAAGACAACCCAGTTCTGCGGATAGCTCCTCGGAATTGTCTGAAGGCGAGGTTAGGAGTAATCATCACAGTAGTCGTCAAAGAAGACCTTCTCCACGTAAGGTCATGAAGATAGGCGAATACTCTGAAGAAAGCGACTGCATGGTGTCTCCTCCTTCTTCACACTCTATGGAGAATGAAACAACTGGAGAACTCACTTCACTAGAGAATTGCATTCATGGTGATGAACAGCGTCTTACTTCTTTATGTTGTGATATGAACAAGGAAAGTAAAAAGACACGAACTTCGGGCGATTTCCAAAAGGATCTTCGACGATATCGACATGAAGGTATCACGTCAACATCAACCCGTAGTAAAATCCCATTCTCCAGACTACTTGCTGACCTAACTAGGCTTGAGGGAATTAAGAAGACACGCAGTACAGAGGATCTCACCAATTACAGCATATCTTCCAGTAAGTCAGAAGCTTCCCTTACAAATTGCAGCCCTCGATTCAACGTAGCATACTCATCCGCTGGTAGAAACGGACAGCGATCAATCCGAGTCGGAATGCGCCGAAGTCGAACTTGCGACACAAGTGATAAAAGACTATCTTCCTGCATAAGTAATTCAGAAAATTGCAAACCATCATTAGAAGATAATAAGTGCATGCTAGGAGGGAGAAACCACTCATGGGCAGGATCTTTTAAATCTTCCGGTTCGTGTGCTATTGAATACGAACTTTTGAAGACACATGTGAGGGAAAAATCTCCTTCCAAGACATTTAATCTTACTCCCCAAAGAAATAGGCAGCCTTTATCACCAATAATAAGCGATCCGTTGCCAGAAGATTGGACTATATCATATGTAGATAAAATAACCCGTCGCTGTTCACTGAATAATGAATCAGCCAATCAGAAGACTAGAGGAGACCGATCGTGGCCTACTTCACCTGGAGGTTTTTCCGATATTACTTCCAGTCCTTTAAAATGTCGACTCAGGAAAGACTTCTATTGTGGTTCTCCATCTAAGATCCCTATCCCAACTAGACAACACAGAGACTAAGAAATAATTATTAAAGAAATCACACAGCTTATTTTAGCACATGTTGTATTTGTAGTGTAAGAAATAATATTATAAGATTTGAATGTAAATACAGCCAGAAAATATACCAGCTAAACCTGTCGAGTGCCTCCTTGACCAAATCAAATCCTTATGGTTAACAAACTAAGTTTTCTAAAGTTAGTGATATTGTGTGATCTTCCTTTTTCCACCAAACATGTGAGAGGACGGATTGTAGAAAACAAGGTGGAAAAATCCATATTTTCGATTGCGAACGAATGACATCAATTGGAGAGCATCAGCAACCTGTTACTCAGAGAATAAAACTTAGAAAGGAATAAAACTTAGAGAATAAAACACAAAATGACATAATTTTAACAAAGTTTGTTTTCTGCTACGGTTTCCTCATAAAATCGATTTGCCGAATCTAAATTTCTCCTAAATTTCTTTCTTTCGCTTAAGACTGCGAATTGATTTTTAGATTCCGCAAAGATGATAGCTTCATTTCTATTTTTAGTTTATTTTATATTATTACGGCTGGATTTAATTAATGGACACACCCTCTACAGTCTCTGCTCGGTGTACTATGAATTTTACTTCTTGCGGCTTCTCTTTAAATAAATTTTACCCCAGCATTTTTTTTTTTTTTTTTACTTTCTTTTCTTTTTCTTTTTTTCTTACATGAAATGAGGCTGACTGAAGGTATGCTTTTCACTTAATGTGGTTATGAATTTGTTTGAATGTGTATCCTATCTTAAAATAAATATTCTAATATTTTGTTGACATAATCATACCTGTCCATAACACACGTGGTGGAAAAGACCTGAGTTCAAATTCCGTCAATAACAAGACAAATTTTTGTCGGTCATTTCACAACCTGACTGAGTTAGTCGGTCTCAGGAGAGGAAGCACAGTTTTTTCTTTCGGAAACTGTTTTTTTGTTGAGCAAACATCAAGTCGACCAGAGAACACGAAATTTATAGACATATAACATTATATACGGTGCAATATTCCCTCCTGATTCGTAAAACCCTTCCGCAGCAACCGCTGATGCTATATTTCCACAGAAATAAATTGGCAGCCACAGTTATTGGAAATATATTGCAGTAATAAAAAAAAATAACATCTGATGCTAATCAAGAAGACAAAAAAAAAAAAAAAAAAACACGATTAATCAAAACTTTCCTTGTATGAGAATGATTCCTGCAACTACTCTTATTTAAAACTTTATTAACTCCACTATATGCAACCCGAAAGGCAGAAAAATATTATATTATTTTTTTATTGTTTATTGAAGAAGCCCTCATTAAAACTGATCAATATTTAAAATTTAGTATTTCAGTGTACTGCTTTGTAAATAACAATACAAACGGAATTAGATCAGTAAAGGATAAAATATATTGGCACCACCTATCCGGAAATCTTTCAAAAACCTCTGCCTTTTTTAAATTAAATTTTTAAGAACAAAATAGTATAATTCCTGTTCAGTTTAATATTTATTATTACAGTTATTCATTAAAAATTAGGAGAACGAGAAATTAATCGCAATGAAACTGTAGGTTTAATAAGCTCCAGTTGTTCAACTGGAGCTTATTAAACATAAGCATAAGATTCTATTCAGAATCAAAGATCCTAAAAATTGAGATGATAATAAAAATAAAACTTGTTGATATAACAATGTACGTGAAAAAATGGCGGAGTTATATGATCAGTTACAACTCTTTACAAAGTGTTTAGAAGAAATGTGTAAGCATATTCAGATAAATATTACTTATGTAACCGCATTATGAAATTGTTAAAGTTTACGAAATTGCTCAAGATTGTACACTGCAGAGCGATGATGGATGACGATTTTATGGTTATTGCAGTGATTTATATAATATAAATTCAACACAATATACAATAATTTTTTAATGTATTTTAAAGCGGTATTGGAAGTACGAAACTGTAAGGTCGGTTTTGGTACGGCAACTTGAAATAAGCGGAACTCGAATCATACAAGAGAAAGAGTTACCCAGAGTAGCAGAAATAATTCTGCAAATCAGTAAAAGTTTCTGTACTGGTTGTAGACAGACAGATGATATAACCTCAGTTCAATGTTTTCGTTCAACCCATTGTTGCCTACTCCTGAAAGTTACAAAACAGTCAAATTTTGTTACATTGGCCTTTATCTGGGCATCTGTTTTATGCTGGGCTGGGCTTTAATATTCTGAGTTATATAAAATGCTTTGAATGCTGCCTAAGTTCCGGAAATGGTTTGGATACTACAAAACCTTAATTAAAGCATGATCCAGAAAAATGCCGATGACCTTCCTAGTGGTTTTTATAATAGGACAATGATCTCGTGCCCTAAATTCAGAAACGTGGAGAATAGAACTTGCAGGATCGGATCAGCGTTGTGTTTTTTCATCCCAAGACCCTATCTGTTATAGTCAGGTGAAGGAATTTTGAAATAATAGTTATTTTACTATAAAACTTGTACTATGGCTAACGTGTAGCAAGACAGCAGATAAGAGGCAAGGATACTCAAACATAATTTATTATGTTTTTGTTTGAGTTTTTGTTTGAGTTTTTATTACACTTACATTACTACAATGAATAAGAGAGATACCTTATATGTCTCTAGCTGGTGGTGTGGGTTAGTGACATGTTTATATTCTTCGTGTGATTTTTCTATGGTATCTTGCTCAACTTCTGGTTTGCAATCCACATCTCACAGGTATATACGTGTACATGTATGCATACGTACGGTACTAAACTGTACATGTATGGATAGGTGCTTTGAGTAACAATTGGGTATTGTGTAGTCACATTAATACTAAAATATTAACTAGATAAGACAGTAAATATGCTAATGCAGAGGGATGCTTATATACAAAGAGGGTAAAAGTAAGTAAAACTTAGCAGTATAAGCAATGATTCGGTCCAAGTGTATCTGGAACAGCGAATGTATTGTTCCGTCCTAATCTGCTCTACTGGAGACTTTGGCTAGGTGATTTCCTGGCAATG
Source organism: Mastigoproctus giganteus (assembly GCF_048544385.1). NCBI lineage: Eukaryota > Metazoa > Arthropoda > Arachnida > Uropygi > Thelyphonidae > Mastigoproctus > Mastigoproctus giganteus. The sequence continues at coordinate 47,128,084 of NC_143576.1, read as the reverse complement.
AGGTTTTTGGTTAATTGCGGTTAGGTCTTCTTCGATCTCAACGGGGTTTCTCTGTATTTCTCAGCAATTAGGTTCTTGAGGTTGTCGCAGACATTCTCTCAGATAGGCCAGACAAGCTGTACTTGCTACCTGGGAGTTTAAAACGCTGATGGAGCTGATATTCGGGTGACACTCAAGTCGAGTGGACCCAATTTCACCGAAGTCCGGATGGTCTGTGACAGTCAAATCCTCTGCTTGCACCTTCAAGATGGTGGAACTGTTAATAATCCTGGGTATAACCTCCATGTACAAGCACATGGTGGGTGACCACCAAGGTGTGAACCAACATAAGGAGGGGTCGAGGTGTGGTGCGCACACGACATAGAGGAACGCCGCCCCTCTGTGTTACAAGGCAGTACTAGGTGGTAGGTGACGCTCATCAACCGGTGCAATACCACCACTTTGCTTATTGGAGGCTTGAAGTGGTGGAACCCATGTTTAGTCTCCAGAGCTAAGTTCCAGTCAACCCTTCCCCATCTCTTCCATCATGCAGTATAATTGATGACTTTTGAGGTTATAATGAACATCGTGGCGAAATCCAATCTTCCTTACATTTCGTGGGTACAACTCTAAAACGGTGTTCGCAGGCCGGCCGCTAGTTAGTACACCGGACCGAACCTATTCGTAACTCTCTAGGAGGCTTCCGGATCAGCTAGTGTATAATCTTTCTACCTCTACTCTACCAGAGTAGAGTAGAGATGGAGGAAGTCCGAGTAGTGTGTATGCGGGTGGGAGCATGGTCTAGGCCACGTTATGTCAAGGATCTGGGTATATTCTTACCATGTGTACGCCATATCCAAAAATTTCATTACTTCATACAGCATGTACCACCCACTTTTTCTTACTGTTGAATACACCATGAATTGTCAAACTAATAGAGTAAGATTATCTGCGAAAATATCTAAACCTCCCAAACACTTCCTAATTCATTTCAAAAATATACTCGTTTTTTTTTTTGTTTTTTTTTTTATGAAAACCCCAAACACGAAAGGTATTAAAACCTATAGTACTTAGTATCGTGCATGGGTTGAAGGAAAAGTATGGGGAGAGGGGGATGCGGTCTCAATTCTAATCTCAATGATGTCCATTTCCACTTGCAGTGGGCCAAACCCCCATGCACTTTTTCTGACAGAATCTCAGTTATCGATTGATTCAACTACTGCTCGTCTCAGTTGCCCAAATTATTCGCTGTATGATTCCTTTTGCCTCAAAGGTGGTACTTGTGCGTATGTCCGTTCCGATATTCCCTGTCAGAGACATGGTAATTTTGAATCTCCTCTTTTCGATCTTCTCTGGCTTAAAATCTCTCTACCTCATTGTGTCAAATTTATCTGTTGTCTTACCGTTCTCCCTACTCCACTAATCAATTGGAGCTCTTTGACTTCCTCTCTTTACAACTTGACTTTCTCCAGTCCAACATTGCTAACAGTGAGGTAATTTTCCTTGGTGATTTTAATGTTCACAACTCCAGCTGGCTTCCGTTTTCTAGTCACACCGAACCGGCTGGTCGAGATGCTGAGGTTTTCGCAATTACTAATGATCTTGCACGGATTGTTCATTTACCTACAAAAATACCTGCCAATTGTAAACATACAGCCAACACGTTTGATCTTTTTCTCACAAACATCCCTTCTAAGTACACGGTCGAAGTGAGAGGTCGTTTAGGCACCCCACATCACAACTTGGTGATTGTCTCCCCTCCAATGGAGCCTTTATCTCATTCCCAAACAATTTGGCATTACAAGAATTCAAAATGGGATGACTTGTGAGATTTCTTTTCTTCTTTTCCTTGATCGGATTACTGTTTCAAAACTTCTGATGTCAACGTGTGCTCAGATCTTGTCAGTGAAATTATTCTTGCAGGAATGGAATCCTTTATCACACACTCCACTTTAAAATCTCGTTTTTCATCTAAACCTTTGTTTTCCAATAAATGTGCTGGGGCTGTCCAAGAGAAGAACGTTGCATATCGTAATTTTCTTGTTTCTAATTCTTCAGTGTCATTTTCTGCCTACGCCAAAGCTCACAACAATTGTAAGGCAGTTATTAATCAGTCCAGACTAGAGTTGGAACAGGCTAAGAGTAGAAAACTTGCTTCTTGCCCTAATGGTAGCCGAGTATTCTGGTCTCTTGCCAAAGCTATTGGCAACGACTTTTGCCCATCTCTGCTCCCACCTCTGTCCAAACCAAATGGTTCTGTGGTCATTTCAGCCAAGGATAAAGCTGACCTGCTAGCATCCCATTTTTTCTTCCAACTCGTGTATTAATGATATTGATAAAACACCTCCCTCCATTCTCAGCACGCTCCATTCAATGCCGCCTGTGGTCTTCCGTTAAAAGAATGTCAGAAGGATTTTGACGAATCTTGATGCTAAGAAAGCTCCAGGTCCCGATGGTATTTCTCCACTTGTTCTCAAAACTTGTGCTCCTGAACTTACTCCTGTTCTTTGCCGCCTGTTTTTACTTTCTTATTCCAAAGGTGTTTTTCCTTCTGCTTGGAAATTTGCTTATATCCAGCCAGTTCCTAAAAAGGGGTGACAAATACCTCCCTTTCAATTATCGTCCCATTGCAATTACTTGTACTCTTTCTAAAGTAATGGAGAAATCAATTAATCTATTAAACTACATAGAAACCTTCCCTCCGATCAACGATCGCCTGTATAGATTCCGTCAGTGTGGATCCACAGGTGATATTCTGGCTTATGTTACCCATTTATGGACTAATTTAATGGAAATGTTCGGTGAAACACAAGCAGTTGCTCTTGACATCTCAAAGGCTTTTGATCATGTTTGGCATAAAGGTCTTCTAAACAAAATTCCATCTTATGGTTTGCCAACTGTTTTTTGTAATTGGTTATCCAGTTTTCTCTCTGATCGCTCACTGAGGGTGATGGTAGATGGCTCTCTGTTTTCTAACTTCTCCACTAATGCCGGTGTTCCAAGGTTCAGTTCTTTCCCTCACTCTTTTCCCCTTGTATATGTTGATGACTTAATGACCATATTACTGACCTTCTTCCATTGACTGGAAATCATATCCATAGTCCTGGTAAGCCTAGGACTGATCCGAGAGCATGCAGACCAATTTTTCTCTTGGCGAACATGGGTAAGGTTTATGAAAGGTTACTTTCTCCCAGAATTTCTGCGATGTTAGAGGATAAGCATCTGTGTTCTGCTGATCAGCATGGATTTAAGAAGGGGCACTCTACAGAGGATGCCATAACATCTCTTTTAAACTACATCAAGGATTCTTCTGATAAATATGTTCTTATGGTCTTTATAGACTTTGAAGGAGCATTTGATTCGGTATGGTGGGAAAGTGCCCTTCGATCTCTTGTTCTTACACAGTGTAATAGTTACATATTTAACACTATAAGGTCATACTTTCAGGACAGATTTATTACTGTGCGTGCATGTCATCTGTCATATAGTGCCGGTGTCTCGAGAGGTTGTCCTCAAGGTTCGGTTTGGGTACCTCTCTTTTGGAATACAGTTTTAGATCAGTGGCTTGTTAAGGAGAGTAAAGAGTTTGTTAAGATACCTATGCTGATGACTTTGTGATTGGAGTTTCTGAGCACGGTAGGCTTATATTGGAAGAAAAAATACAGTCAGTTTTAGATGATTTAATGCAGTGGGCCGAATTGAACAAATTGAAGATCTCTGCAAGTAAGACCTGTTTTATGGTTTTTAAGAAACAATTTGATTACGGCAGACCTCCAAGAATTCTTCTAGGTGGAGTTGAGATTCTTTATGTTGCTAAAACTATGTATTTGGGATTAATCATAGATGACAAACTTTTCTTTTTACCACATTTCACACTTAAATTTAAAAGTAAGACACTTTACAGGCTCCACTGCTAGGATTTCTCGTAAGGAGTGGGGATTGAATAAGAGGGAATTGTCATTGTATTTTAAGACTATTTTTCTCCAGATAGTGGCATATGCAGCTGTTGCTTGGTTTACTGTGGTAACTAAAACTTGAATTCAATTAGTGGCATATGCAGCTGTTGCTTGGTTTTCTGTGGTAACTAAAACTAGGCTTCAGCGCTCTATGTTATTAACCTTATTGAAAGTACAGCATCTACAACCTAGAACAGCATCTACAACCGCCCTACAGGTAATTACTGGTACCATACCATTGGATTTATTTTTCAACAGAGGGTTTTTGTACAAATTAAAAACGGGTATGTCGTTAAAGTTTTTGGATATCACAATCGATTTGGAGAATAATATTAAAGAAGAAAAACAACGAAAATGGAATAAATTAAAAGATTTATGGCAGACCAGAGGGGAAGTGGTGATGTTGGAGCTCTGACGAGGAAATATATTCCCCGGGTGAACTATGCATTGTCAAAAACCTTGGAATCTTGGTTTACGCTTTCTATGTACACTTCTTTTTTGTTAGTTTTTTTTCTAATTTTTTTTTCAGCCTGGACTATACTTGTTAACAGGAGAGACTGCTTCTACAGGGATGGGATAAACTTAAATAGAAAGGGTGCAAGAATATTTGCTGATGCTATCGAGGCAGTGTTAGGTGGGTCGGAAAACTGCTAGCTTGGGGGAATACAAAGACTAATAGATTAACAGTAGCCACTGGCAGAGGAGAAAGTGATTCTTGCGCTGATTCTATTGGAATGAGCAGAAACCCGAAAAACAAGATACAGGATATTTCAAAGACTGCTGTAGGTCATTGCGGAACAAGTAAACACACACGGCGCCTCCATAGCCAGGTGGGAAGCGGCAGCAGTGCGTAGCACTCGCTTCTTGATTAGACAGGGGTTCGAGCCCGTCACCACCAAATACGGAGGACGCGGAAAGGTCAGGAAATGACTACCGCATATTCCCGGAGCAATATGGCCTTAGTTCCTAATGCTCGTAAAAACCAAATAACAACAACAACAAGTAAACACATTGGGTTCTGTTAGGGTAGCTAAGATTAGAAACAGGTGCATGTATACGTGCGTGTTCACCAATGCTAGGTATTTGGTAAATAAATTTGATGAATTTGCGGTATTGCTCAAAGCATCAAAGGCGGATATTGTTGGGATATCAGAGACATGGTGTCACAGATATAAGGAACGCAGAACTGGAATTTGGTGAGTACAACGTCTACAGAAACGATAGACAGGATAGGAAGGGAGGAGAGGTTATGTTATTAGTTAAGAAACACATAAAATCCAAGGAAGAGAAGCCAGTCGACATCGCTGGACAGTGCAGTGTCGAGCCAGTTTGGTGTGACATAAGCATTGGGAGATCAAAATTGAGAGTAGGAGTGTGCTGTAGGCCTAATGACTTTGATGAGTATAATAAGAAACTGTACAGGGAAATAGAGTGAGCCAGTACATCAGAGAGTCTTATAATGGGGGATTTTAATTTCCCAGAAATTGACTGGAATTTGTGGGTTGGTCACTCACACACTAGCAAGGCTTTTCTGGATTTATTGGATGATTGTTTTCTACATCAGCATGTTCGAGAGCAACTAGAGAGAGTAATACTCTTGATTTGATTATCAGTAGTGATTCTTCATGCATTAAGAATCTGCAGATAAAGGAACCACTAGGTGGCAGTGATCACAGTATGCTGAAGTGGGATTTACTCAAAGAGATAACTACCATCAGGGGTAAAGGGGTTATTGCTTTCGTAAAGGCGACTACGATGGTCTGAGACAGTGTTCAAATTCTATACCGTGGGACCAACTGAAGATGTTACCAACAGCAAATTCAAAATGGGAAGCATTCAAAGAACTTATCTTGGAAGCTACTAGGCTTTACGTACCAACTAAGAAATATTGTTCAAGGTTTAGGCCTAAATGGATGTCAGATGAACTAATGAGACATATGGCAGAGAAGAAAAGTTCATGGGATACATATACATTAACACGTGACACAGAAGTCTATGATAGATACAAGTTGATCTGTAACCAAGTTACAAAGAAGGTAGTTAGGCAGGCAAAGGCAGATTATGAGAAATCTTTGGCAAGCGATGCAAAGAAAAACAGCAAAGAGTTCTTTCCTTAGGTAAACTCTAGAAGGAAGGGGATGAATCAGATTCGTCCACTTGATATCGATGGGTCAACTGTTGATGATCCTGCTCAGGTAGCTAACAAACTAAATGAATATTTTGCATCGACATTCACACATGAGGAGTTATTCAGCGAGGGGAATGCCAGAGGTGTATTCAACTCTGGCAGTAAACTAGAGAATCTTGTAATAACTGAGTGTAAAGTGGAGGAGAAATTGTTGAAGATAAATAGAACAAAGGCACCTGGGGTGAATGGGATCTATCCAGTTATATTAAAGGAGGCAGCAAAGGAAGTAAGCAAACCCTTAGCCATAATTATGAGAGCTTCCTTGGACTCAGTGGAGGTACCCACAGACTGGAGACGTGCAAATGTGACCCCAATTCACAAAGGAGGATCAAAGGCTGACACAAGTAATTATAGACCTGTGAGTTTAACTTCTGTTCCAGGAAAATTAATGGAGGCACTGGTTAAAGAAGCACTGCAGGATCATCTAAACAAGACTTCAGCTATAGCTTGGACAGAGCATGGTTTTGTTAATGGGAAGTCTTGCCTCACCAATTTGATTGGATACTATGATGCAGTCACAAAAGAACTGGATGCAGGGAATAACTTTAATATTATATACTTCGATCTTAGAAAGGCTCTTGATACTGTTGCACATGGAAGACTGCTGCACAAATTTGAGCAGTGTGGCATTGGAGGCAAACTGCTGCTATGGATAAAGGGGTGGTTGAGGGGGAGAAGACAGAGAGTGGTAATCAATAGACACTGCTCATCGTGGTGTAATGTTATTAGTGGAGTCTCTCAGGGGAATAATTGTTTTCTGTATTTATAAATGATATTGATGATGGTATATCAAGCGTAATGTCCAAGTTTGCAGACGATACAAAGGTTGGCAGGGTTGTCAAGGACACCAATGACACTATGCTGCTGCAACAGGATCTGGAAAGGATGAGGAGATGGGCTGAGAGGTGGCAAATGAAGTTTAACATTGACAAATGTAAAGTACTACATATGGGAAACAGCAACTCCAGAGCAACGTATCAACTCTGTGGTACTACACTGACAGTGGTAGAGAATGAAGAGGACCTGGGGGTAATTGTGCAGGCATATATGAAGTTCTCTGAGCAGTGCAGACGGGCTGCAAGAGTAGCTCATGGTGTCTTGTCAATGATATAGAGGAATTTTTCTAGCAGAGATAAAGTGATTATTCCCTTGTATAAGGCAATGGTCAGGCCACACCTTGAGTACTGTATACAGGTCTGGAGGCCTCATTTCAAGAAGAATGTAGAGCTGCTGGAACGACTACAGAGAAGGGCAACAAGATTAGTGAATGGAAAAAAGGGGTATTCTTACGAAGAAAGTCTTAAGTTTTGCAAAAAAATTACAGTGTCTGGAGACTAGGCACCCACGAGGTGATCTGGTAGAGGTGTATAAAGCCTTAAATGGTTTGAGCATGCTCAATGCTGATGGGATTCTTCCTCTTGCTCAGAATAATCACCTGAGAGGTCATAAAATCAAATAGAGGAAAGACAGATGTAAGATAGACGTGCAGAAATTTGCCTTTAGCCAGCGGGTAGTTGGTTATTGGAACAGACTTCCATCAATTGTCGTGGAAGTTGCTAGGCTAAATAAATTTAAGGCTCAACTGGACAGGTATTTCGAACGAACGGAGGGGTGAATTGGAAGTGGGTTTTTTTTTTGGCTGATGCCGCATAAGCTTGCTTTCTTGCATCATATGACTCTGCTAATGCTAATGTTAATAGGACACGGCTCACTTAGGGCCAAATTATATGAGAGAGAATTGGAGACAGATCCTTTCTGTACATGTAGCGAACAGGAGACTTGGATGCATGTAATTTTTTTTTTGTCGGGAGTATGAAGACCAACGGGAGATTTTGATGGCACATATTCCTGACTTATCATTTGATACAGTGCATTTATTTATTGCAAATCGTGACTGTTTTAATTCATTTCAGGAGTTTTCAGCTGCTGTTTTTGCAAGAAGAACTGTTCTCAGAGCCTTTCTTTGAGAGGTAAACGTGGTGATTGGATTGTCTTCATGGAGTTTCACTATTTGTTTCTACCTCTGCATAGCAGCTGGGTTGCTGGACCTGATTCATAGTATTGGGCCTGGTGCTCTGGTTAGTTGTCTTTTGTGCTACGATCATGAATACTCCCTTCTGGATTTTGGAGTGCTTTATCCGATTCATTGCGTCTGGTCTGGTGTTCTAAAGGTTCTATTATCCATGGCATATAATGGGAGATTTGCTGGATAGTACCTTTATTGGTTTTGGAGGTTCCAGTGCATGTGGAACAGCAACCGAGGAAATATTCAGTTGAACTGTGATTTTTGAAATTTATAGTTGTCCCATCCAGACTATTGAGTATTATTGTTGTTTTATTATATATATATATTTTTTTTTTCCTGCTGACTCCCTGGTATGGGCAACGCAGGGATCGGGATTGCTGGTACTCACTGGTATTACACTATCTCAAGTGGGTGCGGCATTTCATGCGCAAATTGCACTACAGTAAAATCAGACTCAGGTAATTTAACATACTTTTTCAAGACTGCTTTATAAAGACTACATATTACCAAGTTCTCAAGGTAGATTTGGGCTTATGCCTGGGAGTTACCCTGATTAAGAACACACACACGCACACACAAGAGTTTAATGTTATGTCAGAGCATATAATTAAATGTAAATATATCTTGTATATAAATCATATATTAGTAAAATAATAAGAGGAGTATACCTCAATATAGTGCGTAGAACCCTTCCGTATGATACCCTCCAGAAATTAAAACGGAAAAAACGAAAAAATCGGCAAACTTACCGGTACATTAGAGTAAAAAATAAATAATTAAATAATCAATTTAACACAATACAAATCAATTTAAAACAATTAAAAATCAAATTAACGCGATTAAAAGAATCAAACGAAAATATTCAAAACGAATTTCCTTCCTGAAGCTGACAACGCTTTTCGACCGTATGTCGTGATCAGGAATGAAAATTACCGAATGAAAATTACAGGAATGAAAATTACCGAATCGGGTTAAACCTGTTACTTAAATAGAGATTATTTGTCTTCGCGCATGCGCGTAAAGGTCCACGAATCGGAGATCAAATATGGCCGCCGAACATTAACAGAATCCTCGTGTAATTTAATTTCGATGGTTTCTGCAATTAATAGTCGCGTATAATTACGTTGAACGTTAAGTATTTTGGCTTCGTTAAATGAAAAAGTATGTTTTTCGTTAATGGCATGAAAGGCTAATTCTGACGCTGCTGAACGAGAAGCACGAACTGAGGCTTCATGTTGATTTACACGAATATTAAGAGAAAATCGGGTCGAACCCTGATAAGACGAGTCGCAATCACCGCAAGAAATGTTTTATACCAGATCATTAATTTGTGTTGCGAACGCTGAAAGAACCGAGCGATTGTTCAATATAGTGTGTAACTTCCGTATTGGCCTAGCTACAATTTTAAATTCGGTATCTTTAAAGAATCTGTTAAGCTGTTTGTGCCACTGTTCAACATATGGGACAGACTAATTTTTAAAATAAATAAATGCACAAGGCATAATACTTTAAGAGTTTGGTATCTATATAATATCGGTGTTTAGATACACCATAGATAACTCTTAATAAACTACAAAGTAGTTGTTGTAAGCATCATTTGCTGTTTCTCATATTGTGCTCTGCCTTCACGACGAGTTGCCATGATATTGCACTACTTCGAATAAGTAACTCTTCACTAATAGAGAAGACTATTGTTACTTATTCTCAGTTGAGTACCACCACCCAGACAGCACTGTTTCACGGCTATTGGCCGATCATCAGTGGGTGGGCAGGTACCCTGGTAATGCAGACATGACGACCCAGTTGTGAAGTTAATCACACAATATGAGAGATGCCAAGAGGTGTAGATGTCAATATTTAAAATAAATAAATGCACAAGGCATAATACTTTAAGAGTTTGGTATCTATATAATATCGGTGTTTAGATACACCATAGATAACTCTTAATAAACTACAAAGTAGTTGTTGTAAGCATCATTTGCTGTTTCTCATATTGTGCTCTGCCTTCACGACGAGTTGCCATGATATTGCACTACTTCGAATAAGTAACTCTTCACTAATAGAGAAGACTATTGTTACTTATTCTCAGTTGAGTACCACCACCCAGACAGCACTGTTTCACGGCTATTGGCCGATCATCAGTGGGTGGGCAGGTACCCTGGTAATGCAGACATGACGACCCAGTTGTGAAGTTAATCACACAATATGAGAGATGCCAAGAGGTGTAGATGTCAATATTTAAAATAAATAAATGCACAAGGCATAATACTTTAAGAGTTTGGTATCTATATAATATCGGTGTTTAGATACACCATAGATAACTCTTAATAAACTACAAAGTAGTTGTTGTAAGCATCATTTGCTGTTTCTCATATTGTGCTCTGCCTTCACGACGAGTTGCCATGATATTGCACTACTTCGAATAAGTAACTCTTCACTAATAGAGAAGACTATTGTTACTTATTCTCAGTTGAGTACCTCGTCGTGAAGGCAGAGCACAATATGAGAAACAGCAAATGATGCTTACAACAACTACTTTGTAGTTTATTAAGAGTTATCTATGGGACAGACTAATGTATTTTAACTCTAATGTACCGGTAAGTTTGCCGATTTTTTCGTTTTTTCCGTTTTAATTTCTGGAGGGTATCATACGGAAGGGTTCTACGCACTATATTGAGGTATACTCCTCTTATTATTTTACTAATATTATTATCAACTTAGAACATATTGAGTAGCACAGCTCTGATTCATACTATATAAATCATATATATACTTTTATGTACATAATCTTGAGACTATATTGTGTGTAATTAATAAATGAATGAAAAAATGTTCATTATAAAAGTTAAAAATAACTTACATTACTTGATATATTACTTTATATATACACTATCACTGCATTCTCCCCTGGCCTGCATAAAAAAAAAAAAAAAAAAAAAAAACTTGCCGCTAGGCCTGCACCACAACTGAAGAATAACAGTAAGTTGGGGTGCCCAGAGAGTGCAGTGCAGAAAGTAAGAGTTGAATAAATGAGATGAGAGCAAGAAGAATGAATAAAAGTGTAAGCGTGTGAGAAAAAGAACACACACCATAAATTCTACAGTTAAGTACACGCTAACCCTAGTTTTAATTAGTATTTAAATTTACACTACACATCATTGCATCCTCTCCTGGTGTGTGAGAAAAAGATGAATGAGTTGAGTGGAAAAAAAAAAAAAATATATATATATATATAAAAACTTGGAAAAAATTTATAAAATAAGAAAAAAAGCATTAAAAAAATAAATATATATATATATAAAAAAAAGAATGCAAGTGGAGTGAGAATGCAGATTATGAATGAAGTAAATGTGTGTCTCTCCCACCCCCTTGCCTGGTGGGTTCCCCACTTCCAGCTAATATATCCCACCCCCGGAGCGGGATGGGCAGCTTGACCTTCATACCGGATTCAACACTGCTTGGGCATAACACTGACGAAGACATTCTGCTGCTTTTGCTGCCAACACGCCATTGGCAATCTGAACTGGGTACCTAACCTGGTTCCCTTTGAAACCCCATCCCCAGGCAGGGGAGGGAGGAGACGGATCTCTGTCTCCCCTCCTCCCTGCCTACCCCCCCACACTTCGCCTGCTAGGGTTCGTCTCCACTGACCTCTTTGGAGATGCCTACTAAGTACACACTAACCCTAGTTTTAATTAGTATTTAAATTTACACTACACATCATTGCATCCTCTCCTGGTGTGTGAGAAAAAGATGAATGAGTTGAGTTCTTCTATCAGTTTTCCCCCAGTCTTCAGTCTCCCCCCTCACTCACTAAATCGACCGAGTATACCCCTTAACAATGCCCCCAAATTCTAATCAACGTCTAAATTCTACCTGTTTTGTGTAAATCTCTAAGACAACTAAGGCTATTAGCTTTTATCTAGCGCATAGCCTCACATGTCTAAATTTAATAACATCAAAATTTTGCCCGACCTATTAGGCCTTTAACACATCTCTTTAGCGTTCAACGCCAACCAACGATTTCCTAACAGCAATCCCATTAAGCATTAATGTCAAACGCATAAATTTTTTTTTAGGTCCTCGCCACTGAAATCCCAGGAAACTACTTCTCCGACCGAACACTTCTTCTCAGATCTAACCAACTATTGGCACCTCCATAGCCAGGTGGGCAGGAGCAGCAGTGCGTACCACACGTTTTTTAATTAGACCGGGGTTCGAGTCCGTGACCACCAAATACGGAGGATGCGAAAAGGTCAGGGAATGACCACCGCATATCCCCGGAACAATATGGCCTTAGTTGCTAATGCTCCTAAAAACCAAATAACAATCTAACCAACTGGAAGATCACAGGGGTCCATCCTGGGGCCCCCTGAGTATTTGATACCTGGCTGAGAAAAGAATACCCAAACACCACCTTCCTCTCATCTGCAGATGACCTTACCATGCTGGTAGAGGGAAACTCCAGACCCCAAATAGAACAACAGATCAATACAATCATGATAGACCTCCAAGACTGGACTACTCAGCATAAGCTACAGATCTTCCCACACAGGACAGTACAGACGTTTGTAAATTGGCCAGCACACACTGGTTTACGACAGACAGTTGTCTTCAAGCGCATGCCCTCGAGTCGGACAAGGGTGTCTAAGTATGATATGAGGTTGTCCGATTCTAGTTCGACGGTGAATTCGGTGAATACACTAGCATTCTCGATGGCAAATGCACTAGCATAAAGGAGGTAGCATTCTCATATATTTTCTTCAAAATCATAATATATGGGGTATCTATGCCTTGTCTTTCCAGTGCCCAAAACATTGCCTTAGGCTGTATAGAGTCAAATGCCTTTTCATAATCCACAAATGCAGGCATAATGGTGTTTTATAGTCATGTGCATTCTTCATTAACTATGATATTACGTGAAGGTGATCCATAGTTGAAAATCCTGTCCTAAAGCCAGCTTGCTCTTTCGATTGATTCTCATCAAGTATTCTTTCTAATCTGTGTAATGACCCTTGTGAACAACTTGAAGATATGGGACAACAAGCTAATTGGTCTATAATTCCCAATTTCTGATTTATCTCCTTTCTTATGCAGCAAAACTATGATTGCATTATTCCACTCCTTAGGCGCTACACCTTTTCTAATGTATTTTGTGAAGAGTCTTGTAAGTTTTTGTGTCATGTCTCTTCCTCCCAATTTTAACAACTCTACAGTAACTTCATCTTCCCCCGGAGCTTTCTGATTCTTCATTTTCTTCAACGCATGTTCTACCTCATCAGGAAGGATAACAGGTATGTTGTATGTGTTACTAATTTGCAATCCATCTTCCCCACTGCTGGCAACATTCCCTCGCTCCTTGTATAACTCTTTATAGTAGTCTTCTGCTATTTGAATTATGCCTTCTCTGCTATTCATAAGTACCCCATCGATATTCTTCAGTTTTAGTATCATTTGTCTTTCTCTATTACTGCTCATGGCTGCTGATTTAAATCCTTTGTTTTCCCTTAATGTTTGTTCTACTTTTCTTGTGTTAAATTTTCTTATGTCCTCTCTGAGTCTCTTTCTAATGGCTTTGCATAACTCAGTATACTCAATGTTCTTCTTGTCAGTGTTTATCTTCTCTTCATTTGTCCCCTTCGGTTCGTCATGACAAGTGTTTCTTGACTAATTTTTCTTCTTTGGATTTCTTTTTAGCTATAAGTTTCTTGGGCTTTATCACTTTCAGAAAGTCGTAATATTCCTCGTCGATATCTTGCTCCTGAACAGTCTGCAGAAGCTCAAACTTGTTCTTAAGTTCCAGTACATACTGCTTTTTCTCCTGTTATCTCAAAAACCTTTGTATTATTTACTCGAGTCAGTTTTTTCCTTTCTTTTCTTACATCTATATCAAGTGTGCATCTTACCATGCTGTGATCACTTCCAACATTTACCTTGTTCAGGACAGTAACATTCTTCACGATATATCTTCTGTTAGTGAGGATGAAGTCGATTTCATTAGTTGTTAATCCATTTGGGCTCTTCCATGACACTTTCTGTTCACCCATTTCTTGAAAAAAAGTGTTCATTACTGACATTCCTCTAGATTCTGCAAATTCCACAAGTCTTTCACCTCTTTTATTTCTTTCACCAATTCCAAAATTTTCTATAGTTGCCCTTTTTGCGCAGTTTTGTCTCTTTCCAACCTTAGCATTGAAGTCTCCCATAATGATAGTGTAGCGAGTTTTCTGTTCATCTAGAAGACTCTCAATTTCGGTGTACATTTCTTCAACCTCTTCTTCATCATGGCTCGATGTTGGTTCATAAATCATTATAACCTTTCGCTTATACCTATTAGAAATCCTGAGGAGTAGTAGTATTGACACTCTTGGTGATGTACTTTTGAACTCCAAAATGTTTTTTATATCTTTATGGACATGAAAGCCAACTCCACCTTCACTCCTTTCACTGTTTCCATTGGAGTACAGCACATTTCCACTTGATAAACTTATAAGTGATTCATTTCTTCTTCTTCTTGTTTCAGCCAAACCGATGATATTCCAATTTACATTTTCTAATTCCTTTTCCAGCTCTAGTATCCTGTCTTCACCTATGAGCGATCTTATGTTGTAACAGGCCAAGTTCAGTTTCCATGCATGGCAGCCTGATCGTACCCAGAGATTCTTAGCACCCTCTGCTTCTACTCTGATCCTTTCGCTGCAGTAAGAAAAGGGGAATGAAAGCCGCCGGGGACAGAGAGCCATTTGTTTCGTTGTGCTGCCGTGCGCTGGAGGGTTTGGTCTTTTACTTTTCATGCTGACCAGGCGTCTTGAAGAGAACCACTCTACACGTTCATTGCCACCTAAGTGACGTAACCAGCCTTACCATCGAGAAGGTGTGCATGAGTGGATTTTAGGGAGGCAGGCTAACTGGACTTCTCCGAAATCTTATGAAATAGAAAGATATTGGATCTATCAATGTTTTAGACTGAATGCCTGATAACACACAGAATGTCTGTTCCCCTCTAAGCCCCGTGTGGATGCTGAAACAACTAAACTTTGCAGTAACAGTATCTATTTCTGTTTTAGAATAACTGTATTTTAATGATTTTTTCAGAATATTTATTATTGCAATAAAAGTTTATTTAAAACATGAATTCAAGTAATTAGAGTACTTGTTGTTTTCCTTACTTTATTGCGTCATCAAAATTTACAGAGAAAAACGTTTATTTTTGGAATACTGGTATCCCGGTTTCATAAATTAAAAATACCGAAATTAAGATTTTGACCGGTATTGTAAGCCCTACTCTTGATCTTAGTAAGGTCTCAATCAGGTCCACTTTGATCCAAGTGAGATTTCCAGAGCGGATGATCCCTTATTGAATCCACCAAGACAGAAGTGTGTTAGCATTTTTACACTATTTTTGTCTATCACTTTGGGGGGGGGGGGGCTGGTCAGATAAATATTTGTTCATCTGGATCAGTCTTATCACCAACATTCCTACATGGCCCATTGGTACTGATTGTCTGCTCAGTAATTACAGGCATATCTGGTGGGAATATAATTCGAGAATTAATTTCTTGTTCTGTTTTGCTTGGCAAGCTGCTGCTTAGTACAGATCTGGTCCAATTGGCAAATGATATATCAAGATTTACTGAAACATCAGTCTGAGTAGATATAAAAAGACTGATGGAACTGACTGTGCCTAAGAGTATTTCGGTATAAACAGCATAATGTGCTTCCTTCATAGGTCACTACATAAAAATACAGAAAATAATTCGGTATTTTTTCTCACTACTTTCCACGTCACAATTTTTTAAATAAGCCATATGCAACTGAGATAGAAGAAGGAAGAAAGTGCAGTCAGCTTGGTTGTGTTCTGGAGAACCACAGCTTGTACATACTAACATATTACCTGGGAATGCACACATTTGTACCACTTTAATTATCTGATGGGATTTAATATACCAAGCTATTGATGCTATAGTTGAGGTATTGAAGGATTTGTTTCTTGTAAGCAATAATTCTTTCTAGATTAGAATTCTTTTGGGTGGTGTGGCTTTTTGATTTGGCTGCTCTTGAACTATTTCTTCCTCTGAAATATTCATGAGATCCAATTATGGATACTTTGAAAATATTAAGTGTGTTTGAATGCCTTGTTCCAGCAGTGGCTCTCCAGGCTGTAATTTATTTCTACCAGTTGGTAGACAATCCTGCAGCATTGTACACACGAGTGAAAACTTTCTAACAGGAAAATGTGACAAAAAAAGGAGAAAGACAAGATTCACAATCAGGGCAGGGGTCATTAAAAGATGATTTCAAATCCTGAAGTATAAACATCCTCAAGTTGAGGAGAGGTTTCAATGTCCATTTTATACTCCTTTTGCTCCGGAGAATGGATTTAATACTCAGGTTACCAGTCCCATCACATGAAGGCAAAAGAAATGCCACAAGTGGCAAAACCTAGAGGTGTTAAATTAGTTAGCAAGATGTTTATTTATGGGCTTTACGGAACAAGGGCAGCAAGGCCACAATGTGCCTATCTATGGCGATGTTAAACACACCGATTATGTATATAATTGTTGCTGAATTTAACACCATATTGTACAGTTGTATCCGTTTAGGGAATGAAAAAATTTGGCCACATGTTTCAGCAATACTGAAAGCAATGTTCATCCTGGAAAAAGAGGTAAACATAGCATGTCGGTCACTATTATATTTGCAGCAATTAATGAGTACATGCTGGACAGTGAGCTGAGTGTTGCAGTTTGTACACAGTGATGGATCAGTGCCTGCAAGAATATAAAGATGTTAGACATGTATGGCCTAATCGTAGTCGATCTAATACGACTTCTTCATGACTGTTTTCACGTATTTTCTTTATACGGAGTAGTTTGTTCCCAACTTGACTTTGCCAGATGTGCTGCTATTTTTCAAGA
Source organism: Mastigoproctus giganteus (assembly GCF_048544385.1). Classification (NCBI taxonomy): domain Eukaryota; kingdom Metazoa; phylum Arthropoda; class Arachnida; order Uropygi; family Thelyphonidae; genus Mastigoproctus; species Mastigoproctus giganteus. The sequence continues at coordinate 47,111,017 of NC_143576.1, read as the reverse complement.
CACCGCTTCTTTATAATTGACTTGTAGTCTGTAATCGGTATACTAAAAAGTTGATCTATAGGATCTGTAGCAGTTTTTGCAGCTAGATCAGCATGTTCATTTCCAGAAATTCCAACATGAACAGGGATCCAACAAAAGATAACTTTTATTTCTTCCTATTTAGCTTAGTCATTGTATTCCAAATCTGTATGAGTAAGGATTTATCATTATTTTTATTGTGCTGTATAGTACAAATGGAGTCTGTATAGATAGCACTGTTCAATATATTTGTCGATAAGGCGAAATTTTACGCTATGAAGATAGCACAGCATTCTACAGTGCAGCTGCTGCATTCAATGGGGAGTTTCTTGGCTATGGTAAGGTTGGGAAATGCTGCTGCTGCGCCAACATGGGCATCAGTTTTAGATCCACCCATCCATGTAGATTGGCATGTACTATGCGTGCTGAGTTCTCAATGTGGCATAAATTTGCAGTATGTTCGGTAGGGATAAGGTGTTTCCCCAATGCTGTGAGTGAAAGGTCGCACAGCGCTTTGTGATACATCCAAGGTGAGACTGTACGAGAAGTAGTAGGCAGTATCATGCTAAGTCAATTTGCTAGTCACTGAGCAGGGATTGTTTGTTTGTTATTTGGTTTTTAGGAGCATTAGCAACTAAGGCCATATTGCTCCAGGTTATGCAGTGGTCATTCCTCCATATTTGGTGGGCGCGGACTCGAACCCCGGTCTAACAAGAAGCATGTGCTACGCACTGCTGCACCTGCCCATCTGGCTACGGAAGCGCCACTGAGCAGGAAATGCAGGCATATCCCTGTGGGTACGCTGAATAAACGTTCTCCCATTTGGGCAAGAAAAGTCCATTCCGAGTAAGGTTGTCCCACTGCCCTTTGAGTTTTGCTGCCTAGTTTAACAGAAGCATTTATCTGCATAGATCTAAAGAGGTTTCAGTTGCTTCAGCATATAAGCTCTGGACTGGCAATGTACGGAATGCCCCTAGTGAAAGACAAAGTGAACTGTGGTGTACGGGATCAAGCCAATGTAAGGCACTTGGTCTAGCAGAACTGTAGACTACAGGAGCCAGTCAAGACGTGATCGTATTAATGTATAATACAAATGCAGTAGTGAGTAACGGTCGGCTCCCCATGTTGTGCCAGATAGTACTCTTAAGATGTTTAGCTCCTTAAGGCAAGTAATCTGGGGCTCTTTTATATGTTCGAAGAAGGTACGTTTTTGGTCAAGAACTACACCAAGAAAGAGGACACTATGAAGCACTGGTATGATTTGATTTTCTATTTGAAATTCTGCATCTGGATGTAGGTTATGCTTCTTACAGAAGTGTATCCTGAGCCTTTTGTGGCGAGAGGCAAAAACCATTGTTTTAGGACCATTTCACAACTTTGTAGATGGCACCTTGTGACTGCCTTCGTACCATTGGCAAATTAGGTTAATGGCAGGAGATACTGAAGTCATCGGCATACAGGGTAGTGGACACTGTTTGTGGTAGATCCTGTGTTATGGGGTTCATTATGTTAAATAGGATGGCACTTAGTACTGAACCTTGTGGGACCCCTTCTTCCTGGATAAAATTGGAAGATAACTGGTTGTTGACTCTAACTTGAAATGAGCAATGGTGGATGAAGTTTCTGTAAAACTCTGGCAGGTGTCCGTAGTCCTAGATTGCATAGGTTTGGCATTATACCCTACCTCCAAGCTGTCAAATGCCTTTTCTATGTCAAAGAGAACAATGACATGGTGTTCTTTTCATACAAAAGCATCACGAATGTTTATTTCTGCTCTGATCAGTAAGTAAAGTGTGGATCTGCCTTCAGGGAAACCGCATTGTATTGGGTTAAGAAAGGGGTTTTGGACTAGAAACCAGGTTAGGCGGGCATTCATCATTTTCTTGCTCATACAGCTGGTGAGTGCAATAGGTCGATAATGTTGTCGATTCATAGAATCTTTTCCTGGTTTTGGCATTTCCAAAACTGGGAAATGCCATTTGTCATTTGTATGGGAAGGTATTCTCTTTTAAAATTCTGTTATAAAGAAGTAACAGTGTCTTAAGGGATGGTTCAGTAAGCTGTGCTATCATGATGTAGTGTATTCCATCTGGTCCTCCTGCACTGAGTTTAGTGGTGGCTAAAGTATTGTGCAATTTCAATATTGTGAAAGGGAGATTGTATGCAGCACTAGATGCTGATTTTAAATTGAAGTGTTTCTCAGCCTGTGCCGCCTTGTGTACCTGAAACAGAGGTGTGTAACAGGTGGCTGAGATTTCCATGAACGATTTACCCAATGTATTCGCAATCTCCACTGGTGTAACGTTACAACTATTTACAGTGAGTATGGGAAGGCTGATGCGTGGATGTTTAGAGTACATGTTGAATTTTGGGCCCATATCATGTGTTTTTGTAGATCTTGTAATTGTGGAGGTGAAACGTCTTCACGCTTCCCTTTGCTAAACTGACTAATACGTTTTGCTTTCGCCTGAGCCTGTTTGAAGCGTGAGATTTGTTATCAGAAATTTCCTGAAGGTGTTCCATGCTCTGTTTTTTATTTTTTAGTCGTGCTGCATTCATTATGTGGTGAAATATCCCCCAAGTTTTCTTTTGCGCTTTCTTAAAGCAGCTGCGCATTGTGAATTCCACCATGGTTTGGGAAAAGGTGGAAACCAGGCAGATGTTTTTGAGATTGTAATTACAGCTACATGGATGAGGTTTTCTGCAATGTACGTGACTGCATCATTGACTTCTGACTGACCGTAATGATTTCAAAATCTGTCTGATGTTGAAAGGCATTCCTGTCAGCATGATCAATCTTCCACCATGGTAACCTAAAAGGCAAACATGTTCACCCAGTGTGCAAGTAGGTTATCACAGGGAAGTGATCACTTCCATATGGGGTTTCCTCCACTTCCTAAGTGAGAGAAGGGAGGCAGATAGAAAGATCAATGGCAAAAAACATATGGGTAGGCATATGGAAGGTGTTTGTTCCAATATTTGGAAGGGAGAAGTCATTGTCATTTAGCATATGCTTGACTCGTACCATTCCATTGATGCTAGCACTACCCCACAGGGTGTTATGTCCATTAACATCCCCGAGAAGTAAGAAAGCGGAAGGCAACTGCACTACAAGATCATCAAGGTCTTTCTGAGAGATGGTTACTCCCAGGTGGCAAATAAATAGATCAGATGGTTAATAAAAATCACACTGTAAGGCAAATTACAACAGCCTCTAAACTGGTTAGAAGTAGCAAGGGCTGAACTGAGGTATGGTTGCCTACAAGCATAGCCACTCCTCCATGGGCAGGACCATCCGCAGTTCTATTCTTACAAAAAATTGTATGGTTGCCTACAAGCATAGCCACTCCTCCATGGGCAGGACCATCCGCAGTTCTATTCTTACAAAAAATTGTGATGTTATGCACGGTGGGGTCATCATTAGCCGTTAGATAAATTTTAGCCATTATTTTGGCTTGGTGGGTCCATCAGGCGGCTTCCAAGGAGCTGAGAGTTTACTTTTGTCAGTCTTGGATTTATCTTTTTTGGAGAATTACAGACGCTATTCCGTGTCCATTTCTTCCTCTGCAAAGAGTTCCAAGACTGATTCATCCGGTACCTCCTTGGACTCTACATCCATTGTTTCTGGTACTACGGATGGCTCTTCCGATCTTTTTGGCCTTTCTTTACCTTGGTTTTGGTAGTGGTGGAGCACTAGGAGGTACGGATATGAGTGGCAGCTGTGTTTTTTAGGTGGACTTTTGTGAACTCAATGAATAGCGTGCAATTGGAGTGTAGGACTCTCTTGGTGGTATAGTCATCTCAGTTTGTGCACCAATAGTGCACTTCGCAGAAATCTTCTGAGTATATGAAGACTTTCCACTATTTATTTTTTGGATGTATTTTCTAGCCTCTGGGTAGGAGATATTCAGCGGTTTTTAGTTTTTGGTTCTCTTTTTCATCCTTCCACTGATGGCATGCTCTGGACTAGGCAGGGCACACCTTGGCAATTTACACTGATCGGATTGGAAGCTAAACATTCCTTGCTCTCATGGTCTTTCGCACATCGAGCACAGGCAGGGTTACCACAAGCTGTTTGTGAGTGAGCGTCTTTTTGACATTTAAAACACCAGTGGGTTTGGAATATAAATCCTCACTGGGCAGTTTAAGTACCCTTGATGCCCTTAAGTACTCCCTGCCTTGATGGAACTTGGAGGCCATGGGGTGTTAAATATTAGGATGAGAACTAGGGTAGGGATAAGATTTCCATCTTCCTGCATTGATGTTCTCTTGACAGCCATCATTCCTTGTTCTTTCAATTCAGAGCAGATCTCTTCTTCAGAGACATGAAGAAGGTCCCACTCTGATATGATACCTCGCGAGTTCAAAGTTTTGTGGGGGATTACAGTGATAGGTATTCCCCCTATTGATGTGGATTTCAGGATTTTTTCCGCCTGTTTCATGTTTGTAGCTTCGACCAAAAGGTCACCAGAACGTAGTTGTTTTGCAGATTTAGGTGATCCTGCCAACCCTTCTAATCCTTTCTGGATAAAGAAGGGTGATATCTTCCCAATTGACTGCTCTCCGGTGGAATGGAAAATGAGGAAGAGCGGTGTCACTGATGGTGGTGTATCCTGAGTTCTGACTCTTTTTACAGGTGCTTTCTGTGTTATCATCTCGATTAGGTAGGGGCCTTCTTGTGGCCCCAGAAGAAATAGGTTTTAAATTACTCATATGAGTAAGATAAAAAATTTCCAATGCCCTAAGTATCTCACCCACCACAGAGACCTAAGAGGGGGGGGAATGCCCACTCGTGAACTAGCAGGTACTGCATACACGAATGGGACTCCAAGTTCGCTTAGTAGCGCCATACCCATGTTTCCAATAGGGCTTGATCCTGTTCCAGGACCAAAGGGACAGGATCAAGGCTTATTGGAATGCAGTTGACCCTAGCAGTAAGAACCACCTGCCGATTGATCCCAGTCGGGCCAGTCCAGGATCAGCCATCTTGTAGAAGCAGGGGCCAGAGTGGTGTATCAAGGCTGGGCCCCTCAACCATTAGGATCTCCTTTTCCAAGTTTCCACAGGTTGTGGTGCACAGCTGCATACGCCAGATTCCAAAGATGCAACCCTGGAACCAAGGTATGGGCAGTGGATCCCAGCGATGCTAATCTGGAAGACCAACAGCATCACTGGGCGGTCCCCTGACGACGTACAGTGCCCACATTGAGGGGATTACACCAAGAAAGAGCACTAATTTACTGGCAAAGTCACTTGATCATAAAATCGCTTGGCACCTGGAGTCAGTAAGAAAAAACCTGTTTCATTTAAGTTCAGTCTGCTGAACTCAAATAAAGTTGAATGCAAAATTCAGTCATATATAGTAAGAATGCAGTTTAACAAGTCCCACATCAATATACTATGATCTCAGCCACCTAATAATTCCTTAAAGGGAAGAATCACTATTTACAGGAATCACTGGGTGATAATCAGACCAATAATACTGCTTTTTCTCTTTCTAATTTTCTGGTACATGAAGTCATTCAGAAAGTCCACAAATTTTCTGCTACCAAATGACTTGTAAACTCAAGTTCCAATCAATATTTGATTGGAACTTGAGTTTAAATTTTTTTGAGTAAATACAAATAAGACATTTGTATTTACTGAGCCATTGTGTTTATCATAGTTGTTTATTATACTTACCACAATCATTTTTTTTTTTTTTTTTTTTATGAAAACCCCAAACACGAAAGGTATCAAAACCTATAGTACTTAGTACTGTGCATGGGTTGAAAGAGAAGTATGGGGAGGGGGATGCCGGAAACTTTGCTCTAGAGACTAAACATGCATTTGGCCTATAAACATACTATTCTTTTGTTTTTCCAATGCCTGTCACAACACACACAGCAGTATATCAGTTACAGGTTAATCCGTATCAGGTATACTGTTTGAAATGAAATGCATTTGCTTCTTAACCATAACCAAAAACATAACTCTACTACCTGTCATATTTGTCCTTTCTGTACACATTTACTGACTACGATAGGCCACTGTAGCCGAGTAGTCAGGCACAAGAGTGCAGAAGTACATGTGCCTTGAGTGACAAGGATTCAATCCCTAAATACAGTGCTGTTTCTGGTATTCTCTCTCTATCTTGAGAACTCCTTTGACTGTGTGGTTGTCACAGAGTATAAACAGAAAACATTTCATTTATTTATACTCACATTCTGCATTTCCTTATTTCTGAATGATACATTTCTAATATTTATATATCGGCATTTGATGACCAATACTTCAAAAATTAATTATTATGCTCTTGGCATTAGTGCATAACAAAGTATGGCTGTTTATGCTCTTAGTAACTCTAAGAATTCACAGCTCACATAACTGCTTATCCTGGGAAATCAATGGGAATCATTCACGCAATACAAGAATTGTTTCCATCTCTGCTCATGGCAACCATTGAACTATTAATCAGTATAAACAACTTAATTTCAAAGTCTATCAAGCCAGTAATTTTATTAACCCAACAAGGAATAACAGCAAAAGTTACAATGAAGGTAACATTAGAAGGGGAATAGAATGCCTGTTCCCCTCTAAGCCTCTTGCATCATATGTCTCAACTAATGCTAAACGGATGGGGTGGTCATAATTCACTGATCAATGAGTGTATATTTTTTACTGTACTATTTTTTACTCCATTTAACGTATTCTTGTTAGAATTATTAGTGTTTTTTTGAATATGGTCTCAGAAAACAGCCTAAAATCGGTCATCAACCTTTTGTGGATGATGCATCAATTACGTCTAGTGTAAGAGCATGAGTGATTGGTCTGTTATGGTTTTGAAGGTAAAAGTTACAAAAGTTACAGAAAGGAATCTCCAAGTACTAAATTAATTTCAACATGAAGCCCACCAAATACATTTCGAAGTTCCTTCTTCACTGGCATACACATTTTTTACAGATTGGCAGCATCGAGTTTCCACACAATGCACATGCCCAAATTAAAAAAATTCCATTTCACCATTGGCATAAATGGTTCAAAACCATAACAGACCAATCACTCATGCTCTTACACTAGACATAATTGATGCATCATCCACAAAAGGTTGATGACCGATTTTAGGCTGTTTTCTGAGACCATATTCAAAAAACACTAATAATTCTAACAAGAATACGTTAAATGGAGTAAAAAATAGTACAGTATATACACTCATTGATCAGTGAATTATGACCACCCCATCAGTTTAGCATTAGTTGAGGCATATGATGCAAGAGGTTTAGAGGGGAACAGGCATTCTGTTCCCCTTCTAAATTAAGGAATTAGGAAATGTGAATTGGAATATCATCGGTTTGGCTGAAAGAAGAAGAAATGAATCACTTATAAGTTTATCAAGTGGAAATTTGCTGTTCACTAAAGGAAACAGTGAAAATAGATTTGGCTTTCTGATCCATAAAGATATAAAAAACAATATTATGGAATTCAAAAGTACATCATAAAGGTATAAGACAACTATTCAGGATTTCTAAGAGGTATAAGCTAAAGGTTATAATGATTTATGCACCAATATCGAGTCATGATGATGAAGAGGTTGAAGAAATGTACACCAAAATTGAGTCTTCTAGATGAACAGAAAGCTCACTACACTATCATTAATGGGGGTACTATATAAGAACTATAGGAAATTTTGGAATTGGTGAAAGATTCGTGAAATTTGCAGAATCTCGAGGAACGGCAGTAATGAACACATTTTTCAAAAAAAAAAGGGTGAACAGAAAGTGACAACTAATGAAATCGAATTCGTTCTCACTAACAGAAGATATATCGTGAATAATGTTACTGCCCTGAATCAGGTAAATGTGGGAAGTAATCACAGAATGGTAAGATGCATATTTGATATAGATGTAAGAAAAGAAAGGAAAAACCTGACTCGAGTAAATAATATAAAGGTCTTTGAGATAACAGAAAAGAGGATAAAAAGTAGCGTGTACTGCAGACTATTCAAGACCAAGATATCGACGAGGAATATTATAACTTCCTGAAAATGATAAAGCCCAAGAAACCTATAGGTAAAAAAAAATCCAAAGAAGAAACATTAGTCAAGAAACACTTGTCATGATGAACCGAAGATGACAAATGAAGAGCATGAAAAACACTGACAGGGAGAAAATTGAGTATACTGAGTTATGCAAAGCCATTAGAAAGAGACTCAGAGAGGACATAAGAAAATTTAACACAAGAAAAGTAGAACAAGCATAACGGGAAAACGAAGGATTTAAATCAGCAGCCATGAGCAGTAATACAGAAAGACAAATGATACTGAAACTGAAGTATAGTGATGGGGTACTTATAAATAGCAGAGAAGGCATAATTCAAATAGCAGAAGACTAATACAGTTATACAAGGAGCGAGGGAATGATGCCAGCAGTGGGGAAGATGGATCGCAAATTAGTAACACATACACCATACCTGATGAGGTAGAAAATGCGTTCAAGAAAATGAAGAATCAGAAAGCCCCGGGGGGAAGATGAAGTTACTGTAGTTGTTAAAATTGGGAGGAAGAGATATAACACAAAAACTGGCAAGACTCTTCACAAAATCCATTAGAAAAGGTGTGACGCTAAGGAATGGAATAATACAATCATAGTTTTGCTGTATAAGAAAGGAGATAAATCAGAAATTCGAAATTACAGACCAATTAGCTTGTTATCCCACGTCTACGATTTGTTTACAAGGGTCATTACTAACAGATTAGAAAGAATACTTGAAGAGAATTAACCGAAAGAGCAGGTTGGCTTTAGGACAGGATTCTCAACTAGGGATCACCTTCATGTAATGTCACAGCTAATAGAGAAAGAAAATTAATATAAAACACCATTATGCCTGGCATTTGTGGATGAAAAGGCATTTGACTCCATACAGCATGAGGCAACATTTTGGGCACTAGAAAGACAAGGCATAGATACCCCATATACAGGATGTCTCAAAAATATTGATACAAACGTTCAGGTGAGGTAGGTAACATCTAAAGGAATGTAAATCACATAGGAATCTATAACTGAAAACATCACCGTAAGTCGGAAGACGGCACGGTAGTCGCCGCACGAAGAGCATGCATCGATAAACGAACTGAGCTGGCAGACATGCACCTAGCGTATAAATTAGCACAGGGCAATGGACGAGCCACGTGTGCATCAAAATTTGTGCGATTATGAGTCATTTAGAGGTAACAGAAGTAGTGCGGGCAGACCACGTTCAACGCAAACTCCAGCCATGGAAGAAAGTGTGTTGAATGCCGTCCAGAACCATCCTACTACCAGCACATGTGCCGTTGCCTCTGCCTTAGGAATGTCTCGTTGCAGTGTACAGCGTGTCTGGCACGATGATCCTTACACCCCTTTCATCTCTAAAGGGTTCAGTTACTGCTTCCCCAAGATCATCATGCACGTGTGGCTTTTTCACAGTGTTTCTCCAAGAAAGTGTTCAAGACTTCAATTTTCCAGCCTGTTTTGTTCATGAATGAGGCTTATTTCACACGGGAATGCTTATTCAATCAGCATAATGCTCATGTTTGGGCTCACGACAACCCACACAGTGTGTGCCCCATGCCGCACAACATCGCTTTGCAATAAATGTGTGGGCAGGAATGGTCGGTGACTGCTCAGTCGGCCTATACCTGTTACCATCCCGCATGAACTACGCCAAATATCGGATCTTTCTTGAATAAGTTCTACCAGGGTTACTTGACGATGTTCCAGCAAATGTGAGACGCAACATTTGGTTTTAACATGACGGGGCACCTGCCCATTATGGAAGGTGTGTTCGTGAATATTAGAACAGGCGTTTTGGGCATCAATGGATTGGCCGTGGTAGATCCGTTGCCTGGCCCCCATATGCTCACCTGATTTATCAAGCCTTGATTTCTTTCTGTGGGGGGTGGCCTCAAATCTATCGTGTATGAATCGCCTGTGGCGACGGAAATGGATCTCATGGAGAGACTCGTCTGTGCTGCTGCTGCTGCTACTGTCAAAGAAACTCCAGGTGTGTTCGACCCTGTCCACCAATCCATGCTGCGTCGGTGTCACGCATGCATCGCATCTCATTGTGGAGCCTTCGAGCATCTGTTGTAACATCATGAAATGCATCCATCTCGTACTCCATTGTTAATATTATGTCAAATAAATGTTTGCCACTAATTACTGTCTTGTGTCATGTCTCCTTTTTGTGCCTCTGCTACTCCTTTCCCGTGACGTTTCCGGTTATGGGTTCCATTGCGATTCACATTCCTTTAGATGTTACTTACCTCCCGTAAATGTTTGTACCATATTTTTCAGACACCCTGTATTATGATTTTGAAGAAAATATATTGAGAACACTACCTCCTTTATTAGACTAGACAAAGACAGCAGTAAATTTAAAATTGAGAAAGGCGCCGACAGGGCTAGCCGGGTGGGTAAAGTACCTGCCTAGAAAACCCAAAGGTCGCGGGTTCGAATCCCGCCTCGGGCTTGGATCAAAGTACTGCAAAAAAACATTATTCGCAGGATCCCATATCTCCAAGTGGTATCGTAAGCTTTTTCAATGTCAAATCTATGTTTCCTGTTTTCTCAAATTCCATAAATTCTGAGGTAGGTTCATGATTTCGTGGCCGTTCATTACTCTTACTGTTGCAAGGATGGAGAATCTGAGGGGATTGAGATCAGTGTGTTTACTGTTTTTCTCATGTTTATCTTGTTGCTTTGCTTGGAGTGTTTGACTTGTGGAGAAAAAGATTCATTTGGAGGAACTGAGATTTCAGTTTGACATTTCACCGATTTAAATTTAGTTGCTTGTGCTTACGTTGGTCTATTGGTTATAGTTGACTGGACCATTTTTCTTGCTTCTTGGTAATATTGTGGTCCATTTTGTATTTCTGTATTTTTTTTTTTTTTCTTTTTTCCATCTTTCACATGTTCTGGAGTAGGCAGGAAGTTCTCCGTTACAATTTGGACACTGGGGTTGGAGCTGAGCAGTCATCAATCTGATGTTCTTTGGAGCCACATTTAGCACATGTCGGTGTATTTCTACATGCTGACTGTGAATGTCCAAATTTTTGGCATTTGAAACAGCACAAGGGATTTATATACTTTGACTTGGCAGTTCAAATATCCTGCTTTTACAGTGGGTGGGATTTTTGGTGTGTTAAATGTCTGGATTAAGAAATTATTTCTCCCTGAATAGAAATCAGTCTTACGTTCGCCACTCCTTGATTTCAGTTTGTTGCTGATTTCCTCGTCAGTAACGTGTAAGAGATCCCATTCGGAGATTACTCCCCGTGAAGAGTTTAAGGTGTTATGGGGGACGACCACTACTGGTATACCTCCAAAGTTCGATACATTCAGTAACTTTTCTGAATGTCTAGTACTGGACGTTTGAAAAATGGGGATTTCTTTCCTGTCTCCTCTCCAGTGGAGTGAATGATTAGGAATAAAGGCATCGGTGATGGTTTTGGAACTGTCTGTTCTTTGCCTTTTGGCAGTATTTTCTGGTTCTTCAGCAGGTCGATTTTGTAGGATCTTCTCTGAAGTCCCTTGGGAAGCAGTGACCAGTGACTTTACTACTCATGTTTTGCTCTGGGAGTGTACCTTCAAACTCCCAGGTTTCTGGCCTCGCCACGAGGTGACCAAGCAGCGGTTATAAATTAGTAGGGTTGGTAAGAGAAAAAATAAAGTTGATTTTCCTTTCTGTTAGTTTGCTAGATCCTTTTAGCAACACCTACTTGTGAAGTACTGAAAAATAAAGATCACTATAAATATAATAAACTAAATATAATTGAGAAGTGCACTCTAGAATCACTCGGAAAATGCTTGGCACTCAGGGACACCCGGCCAACATTTGTATCATCTGCAAACTTGGACATTAAGCCTGATATACCTTCATCGATATCATTAATAAATACACAAAACAACAATGGGCCCAGCACCGTATCCTGGGAACTCCACTAATAAAATTAGTCCAAGTACAGCAGTGTACATTTATTACCACTCTCTGCCGTCTCCCACTCAACCATCCCTTTATCCATTGCAGCATCTTGCCCTTAATGCCATACTGCTCCAATTTGTACAGCAGTCTTCCATGTGAAACAGTATTAAAAGCTTTCCTGAAATTCAATTATATGATATCAAAGTTATATTTAGCATCCAGATCTTTGTGACCACATCCCAGTATCCAATCAAATTGGTCAGACAAGACTTTCCCTTAACAAACCCATGCTGTGTCTGAACTATGAACTATTACTGCTGTCTTGTCTATGTGATCCTGCATCACTTCTTTAATCAGTGACTCCATTATTTTCCCCGGAACAGAAGTTAAACTAACAGGTCTATAATTATTTGCATCACCCTTTGAACCCCCTTTGTGAATTGGGGATACTTTTGCACTTCACGAGTCCATGGGGATATCCCATGAATCTAAGGCCACTCTCATAATTATGGCTAAGGTTTTGCTAACTTTTCTCGCTGCCTCCTTCAATATAACTAAATAGATTCCATCCATCCACCCCAGGTGACTTTTTTATGATTAATTTCAAGAATTTCTCCTCCACTTTGTTCTCCGTTATAACAAAATCATTTAGCTCCCAGTTAGAGTTTAGTAAACATCTGTCCTCCTACTTCGTTACAAAATTCCTCATGTGTGAATGTAGAAGCAAAATACTCATTCAGTTTGTTAGCTATCTGAGCAGAATCATCAACAGTTGAACCACCAAGGTCAAGTGGCTGATTCATCCCATTCCTTCTAGAGTTTACGTAAGTAAAGAAGTCTTTGTTGCACTCCATAATGCCCTATGCCACATAGCTCAAGGTATAAAAAGTCGAACAGCTTTGTATGTAATAACAGTGGCAATCTGCATCTAGCTGTGCAAGTCAAAGTGATAAAGTAGCAGTTACAGAATGTAACGTAAGTGTGGAAGTTTGTGATCAGGTGCTACCGCATGGGAAACGGCATGTCTTGTCGGATGCTTATGGTCCATTGTTGTTAAGGTGTACAAAGAATGGGTAAAACTATCTCCCACCGACAGAACTGTAAAGAATTACACAAGGTGAGCAAAGGGTGCAATGCATTGCACAGGCTGAATGGCAGGTTACTGTGTAACAGTTTGCATTGCAATACAATATCGGGAATGCAAGAACTATATCTAAAATGATGTGTAACACACACACCACATGGTGTCAAAAAAATGCTGGTGCAACATACTGACAGAAGCTTTCCTGTGGGGCACAAGCAAGACTAGACTAGTCCATGGACCCATCATGCATGGTGCCCACTATCCAGGCAGATGACAGTGGTTGCTTAACATGGGACATGTTTTGCTGGCAAGAACTAAGATCGTCAGTATGTATGAACCAACATTTCACTGGTGAGGCCTACTGGAAGCTCTTTGTGCACGTTGCCATGTTGCATTTTTTCCTGGACAGAAACAGGTTCATCCTCCAAGACAATAATGCACTGTCATAAGGCCTGCACTGTGCACAAGTGGTTTGAGGAAATTGAAGATATCATTCATCTTAATTGGCCTCAAAATTACCTGACCTCAATCCAATTGTACATCTGATGGATGTTTTGGAATGGGAAGTGAGGCACATGTAACCATTATCCCATGTATCCATGTAACCACAAAAGTTTTTGAAGGCAGCATGGCTGCAGGTCAGTATAGACATCTGATGGAATCAATGTCTACTAGGCAAATAGTAGCCGTTATCTGCATGATCGGTAGCCTAATGGTATTAGGTAGGTGGTCATAATTTAGTGATCATCGAGTATAAGTTATTTGGGATTCTTCCTCTTGCTCAGAATAATCACCTGAGAGGGCATAAATTCAAATTGAGGAAAGACAGATGTAGGATAGACGTGCAGAAATTTGCCTTTAGCCAGTGGGCAGTTGGTTGGTGGAACAGACTTCCATCCCTTGTCGTGGAAGTTGATAGCCTAAATAAATTTAAGGCCCAGCTGGACAGGTATTTTGAACGAACGAAGGGGTGAAGTGGAAGTGGTTTTTTTTTTTTTTTTTTTGGCTGATGCTGCATAAGCTTGCTTTCTTGCATCATATGCCTCTACTAATGCTAATGCTAATTTATAAAAGAAAACCCAAGTTCTTCAATTTGAACTGCATGCCATTCATATATTATAGATAAGAGTTTAAAGATAACACCAAATTATGTAAAACTTCTAGGAATAGAATAAACACTAATATATTGTAAAAACCACAACAAATAATTAAAATAAAATAATAACATAAAAAAAATTAAAAATTTCATTCAGTGTCACTAAATGTTTGTCGAATACTGAATGGCTCAAAAATCTATCTCATGAAATATATTTTATAATCAAAAACAGTAAAATGACTTGAGTACCCAAACAGCACAAGAAAACTGCAAGTTTAAGGACTTACGTTGGTTTAGCACTTAACCCCCTCTCAAGAATATGCAATATTCTCTATTAGCATTAAGTGATAAATGATGCAAGAAACCAAGCTTATACAGCATCAGCCAAAAAAAAAAAAAAAAAACACTTCCCATTTCACCTATCCATTCCATCCAGTCCTTTGTCTAGTTCTTCCTTCAATTTATTTAATCTATCAACTTCCATAACGGATGGCAGTTTGTTCCAGCAATCAGCCATACACTAGCCAAAGTCAAATTTCTACACATCTATTCAATTTATGAATTCAATTCAATTCAATTTGGCGCCTCTGTAGCCAGGTGAGCAGGAGCAGCAGTGCATAGCATACGCTTCTTGATTAGACCAGGGTTCGAGCCTGTGACCACCAAATACGGAGGATGCAGAAAGGTCAGGGAATGACCACCACATATCCCAGGAGCAATATGGCCTTAGTTGCTAATGCTCCTAAAAACCAAATAACAAACAACAACAAACAATCAATTCAATTTACGAATCCTCATGAGTGTAGTCTGAGCAAGAGGAAGACTCCCATAAGCTCAATCCATTTAAAGCTTTAAATGCCTCAATCAAATCACCTTGCAGGTGCCTAGACTCCAGTTGCTGCAATTTGAAGAACTGAAGCCTTTTTGTTAAAAGCACTTTTCTGTTCCACTCAACAATGTTCTTTCATTTCTCTGTACTCATTCCAGCAGCTCTACATCCTTCATAAAATGAGGCTGCCAGAGCTGTATGCAGTACTCAAGGTGTGGCCTGACCATTGCTTTATACAAAGGGATAATCACCTCCTTATCTCTGCTATATATATATATTGCAATATCAAGCTTACTTCATATTTATTTCTTATCTCCTATCAACTGTGTTATATATATTATGCTATACAGTTGTGCCTCCGTATCCGCTGATTTGGTATCCACAGATTCAGTTACCCACAGAAAGAAAACCTAAAAACTTAATACATACTACTCGTGTGTCCAATACGATGCTTCCCTTTATTTTTTACAATGTTGTGTATGGTTTGGTCACCAACATTATAATGGTTCTTTAGACATTTAATTAATGGATGCACCGTTTTCAAACTTTTGAATAATTTCAAATTTTTGTTTAATTTAAAAGCACAACTCTTGCTTTTTCGCGATTTCTAAACGGGGAAAAAAAAAAAAAAAAAAAAAAACGACATCCCTGACATAAATAACGAAACAAAATTTGTCCTTTTGTGGTGTGATGGAACAAGAATCAATGCAGCGCATTAAATCAAACTGAACATTTGGTCTCTTTTTTTTGTTTTGAACAGTAGGTGTGAAGACAGCGGGGATTGCAAAATAATAGGTACACCAATCTCCCAATGACTACTTATAACGCCAGTTCTTGTCGCTTATTTATGACTTGAAAAATATCTGTTTATACCTATTCTAGTTATTACTTGAATTTTATGACTTCTGGTTGATTTTTTTTTTTTTTTTTAAATTTGGAGTCTTGAAGTGTCCTGGTTAATCCAATCCTGGTAAATCGAGAGTACTTTATTATTACCGTATTTGGTAATGTCTTACTGTGTGTTTAATTTATCAATTAAACTTTTATTATACGTATGTGTGTACAAGAAAATCACATTATATATATGGGGTCAGCAGGTGTTCACTTACATCCACGGTTTCAGCCATCCACGATAGGCCTTGGAACGTATCCCCCGCGGATATGGGGGTCTTACTGTACCATTATTTTTCCAAGTTTATTATAGATAATTAAAACAGATAAATTTATTGAACTAATGCAAACCTACAGGATTCAAACTTTCAAGCTACCTATTTGTCACAATTAAAACACCAGAATTACCTTCCTATGCACTCAATACTATAACAATAGCAACAAAATTAAATATTCTTATCGATACAAACCAATGGCAGCAAAAGTTGAATATATTTCCCTAAGCAATTATAAACAATATGTAACAAATCAATTCACCAACATAATTAAATTAGAGAATCATAAATAACTACTTCTAATTTTAAATTAAAAGTTAAATGCAATGATGATCCTACTCCAATTTACAACTTATACAGCAAAAACACTACCATGCTGACTAGTTTATGTTATATGTATCAGGCTATACCTTTATGCTTGAAAGTTAATTATAATAAAATTATCCAACTAATGCCAACCAAGATTAAAACTTTTGAGCTACCTATTATCACAATTAAAACACCAGAATCTCCCACACCATTCACTCTATAATACTATAACAATGGTTGCAAAATTAGAATGATACAAAGATTCTACACATTAGTGTTAGCAGAGGAATATGGCCGACCAGGCTAGCCAGTTGGGTAAAGTGCCTGCCTGGCAACCCAAAGGTCGCGGGTTCGAATCCTGCCTCGGGCTTGGATCACAGTAAAATGCAAAAACTTTGGGAGGTGCATTATGACCATAGAAGCTGATGCGCCAACAACAAGAAAAAAAAAAAAAAGGAATATGATACAGCATCAGCCAAAAATTAAAAAAAAGAAAGCCTTCACATTTCGCCCACCCATTCACTCCAAAAGTTGGTCTAGTTCTGCCTTGACTTTATTTAAGTAGTCAACTTCATCAACTATCAGCTGGCCAAAGGCAAATTTCCTCAATTTGAATTCATGCCCTCTCATATCAAATCACCTTCTTATCCCTGCAAGCAAAATCCCGATATATTATTGACTAGCTACTCTTGCAGCGTGTCTGCCCTGCTCAGAACACTTCATATCTGACTGCACAATTATCCCGAGGTCTTTTTCATTCTCCAATATGGCACAGTGGTACTTTACTCTGAGGTTCTTGCTACCCATATGCAGTACTTTGCATTTGTCAATGCTAAACTTCAGTTGCCACGTCTCAGCTCATCTGCTAAACTTTTCTAGATCCTGTTGCAGTAGGAAACTATCAATATTGTTATTAACAACTCTGCCAACCTTCATATCATCTGCAAACTTCGACATTAAGCCTAGTGCCAAGTCTTGAAGAACTTAAACATTTCTTCGTAAGAGCACCCCTTTGTTCTCCACACGTCTTCTTGCCCTTCTCTGTACTCGTTCTAGCAACTCTACATCCTTCCTAAAATGAGGCTTCCAGAGCTGTATGCAGTACTCAAGGTGTGGCCTGACCATTGCCTTATACAAGGGGATAATCAACTCCTTATCCCTGTTATTTTTTTAACAAGACCGCACTACCTACTCTGGCAGGCTGTCTGCACTGCTCAGAAAACTTCATATCTAACTGCACAATTACCCCCAGGTCTCTTTCATTCTCCACTACCCCGAGTGTAACACCACACAAGTTGGTTCATTTCTCAGGGGTTACTGCTACCCATATGCAGTACTTTACATTTATCAATGCTAAACTTCAGTTGCCACTTCTCAGCCCATCTGCAACAACTTTTCCAGATCCTGATGCAGCTGCATACTGTTATTAACAACCTTGCCAACTTTGTATCACCTGCAAACTTTGACATTATGCCTAATATACCTTCATCAATAACACTGATAAATACAGAAAACAACAATGGGCCCAAACACCAAATGCAGGGTAACTCCACTAATAACATTATTCCACAAAAATCAGTGTCCACTCTCTGTCTTCTCCCAATCAACCATCCCTTTATCCATAGCAGCAAATTGTCCGTAATGTCATACTGCTCCAATTTGTACAGTAGTCTTCCATGTGCAACAGTATCAAAAACTTTCCGGATATAAAAATTATTTTTTGCATCCAGTTCCGTTGTGACCACATCGTATTATCCAATTAAATTGGTTGCACAAGACTTCCCCTTAACAAACCCATGCTGTGTCTGAACTATAACTACAGTCTTGTCTAGATGACGCTGCCGTGATTCTTTAACCAAGTGACCATTATTTTCCCCAGAACATAAGATCTGAAATTACTTGTCACCCTTTGCAAATTGGAGATAAAATTAGCACATCTCCCCTGAGTCAAAGGATGCTCTCATAATCTTGGCTAAGGGTTTTCTTACTTCCTTTGCTGCCTCCTTTAATATAACTGAATAGATCAAATCCATCTCAGGTGTCTGTCTTATGTTTAACCTGAACAAATTGTCCCAAACTTCCCTCTGAGTAATTACAAAATCCTTCATTTCCCCGTTATAGTTTAATAAACTTCTGGGATTCACCAACCTAAATAACTAATCATGTGTGAATGTAGATGCAAAATACTCATTAAGTTTATCAGCAATCTGAGCAGGATCATCAACAGAAACGATCCATATCAAGTGCACTAATCTGATTCATCCCTTCCTTCTAGAGTTTACATAAGTAAAGAAATCTTTGCTGTTACTCTTTGCATCCTTTGTCAAAGATTTCTCGTAATCTGTCTTCGCTTGCCTGACCTCCTTTGGGGTGTGATTACAGACTAGATTATATCTACCAGACCCTTCTGTGTCTGCTGATTATTCATATGCATCCCATGCATTTTTCTTCTCTGCATTGCATTGTTCACCCATATCAACTGGATGCATTTCCTTAGATTTTGTCTTTCTTAACTAACAGCATAACTCCTCCCCTTTTCTATCCTTTCTTTACACATTGTTCTCTCCAATTCTGCATTCCTTATATCTGTTTGACACGTCTCTGATATCCCAACAATATCTGCCTTTGATGCCTTGACAACACTTCAAATTAATCAAGTTTATAGGTGCCTCCGTAGCCAGGTGGGAAGGAGCAGCAGTGCGTAGCACACGCTTCTTGATTAGACCGGGGTTCGAGCCCGTCACCATCAAATATGGAGTCACATTAGTTCATTTGACATCCAATTAAGCGCAAACCTTGAACAGTATTTCTCAGTTGGTATGAACAGCCTAGTAGCTTGCAAAATTAATTCCTTGAGCACTTCTCATTCAGAATTTTCTGTTGGTAACATCGTCAGTTGGTCCCCACTTTGAACACTCTGTTGGTCCCAAGGAATTTAAAAACTGTCTGAGACCACTACAGTTACTTTTACGAGAGCAAAAACACTTCCATTTACCCCTGATTGTTGTTACATCTTTGCATAAATCCCACATCAATATACTGTGATCACTGCCTCCTAGTGGTTCCTTTATCTGCAGATTCGTAATGCATGAATAATCACTGCTGATAATGAGTTCAAGAGTATTACTCCCTCTGATTTCCTCTTGAACATGCTGCTGTAGAAAACAATCATCCATCATCCAATAAATCAACAAAAGTCTTCCTAGTGTGTTATGATCAACCCACAAGTTCGAGTCAATGTCTGGGAAGTTAAAATCCCTCATTATAAGACACTCTGATTTACTAGCCCACTCTATTTCTCTGTACAGTTGTTCACTGTACTCATCAGTGTCATTAGTCCTAAAACACACTCCTACTCTCAATGTCAGTTGTAGAATAGAAAATAGTAAAGACAGCTGTCGAATAGACGTGCGGCAGTTTGCCTTTGGCCAGCAGGTAGTTGATTGCTGGAACAGACTTTCATCTGTTATTGTGGAAGTTGATAGCTTAAATAAATTAAAGGCTGAACTAGACAAACATTTGGAGTGACCGGAGGGGTGAAATGGGAAGTTTCTTTTTTTTTTTTTTTTTTTTTTTTTGGCTGATGCCCTATAAGCTTGCTTTCTTGCATCATATGCCTCAACTAATGTTAATGCTACTTTCCCAGTGCATATGTCATGCCAAACTGATTCAACATTGCATTGTTCACCCATATCAACTGGATGCATTTCCTTAGATTTTGTCTTTCTTAACTAACAGCATAACTCCTCCCCTTTTCTATCCTTTCTTTACACATTGTTCTCTCCAATTCTGCATTCCTTATATCTGTTTGACACGTCTCTGATATCCCAACAATATCTGCCTTTGATGCCTTGACAACACTTCAAATTAATCAAGTTTATAGGTGCCTCCGTAGCCAGGTGGGAAGGAGCAGCAGTGCGTAGCACACGCTTCTTGATTAGACCGGGGTTCAAGCCCGTCACCATCAAATATGGAGGATGCGAAAAGGTAAGGGAATGACTACCGCATATTCCCAGAGCAATATGGCCTTAGCTGCTAATGCTCCTAAATAACAAACAAAACAAAACAAAATCAAGTTTATTTACTATACTCCTAGAATTGGTGTACATGCAAGCATACATGCAACTGTTCTTATTCTTAATTACCCTAACACGGCCCATTTATTTACTTATTCCATGATTTCTTCCAGCAATCCTTGAAATCCCCAGCACCTTGCTTTCCAGGCTGCTGCTCATTCCAATTGAAGCAGTGCAAGAATCACTTTCACCTCTATCTGTGGGTACCATTAATCTATTAGACTGTGAACACCCCCCAAGCTAGCAGTTTTTCGACCCACCTAAGAATGCCTCGATAGTACCAGCAAACATCCTTGCACCCTTTCTATTTAAGTGTATCCCATCCCTGTAGAAGCAGTATCTCCTATTAACAAGCACAGACCAAGCTGAGAAAAATTCCACCCCATCAGCTTTGGACAATCTCTCCAGGGCCGAACTGACTGACAAGGCTCTCATCATATACTCTCTTTTATCGTGTATGGGGAGAATTGCAGACACTTTCAAATTTAACCATAACTTGCAACTTTTTTTTAACATTTACCTGGCTTGCTAAGTAAATCTGCAGATCTCCTACTCTTAATGTCATTATGACATTAAGTGATTGTCCCTCTGTATAAGGCAATGGTCAGGCTGCGCCTTGAGTACTGCATACAGGTCTGGAGGCCTCATTTTAGGAAGGATGTAGATTTGCTTTAGCGTGTACAGAGAAGGGCAACAAGATTGGTGAGGGGAATGAAGGGATCCTCTTACCAAGAGAGGCTTAAGTTCTGCAAATTGCAGTGGCTGGAGACTAGGTACCTGCACGGTGATCTGATTGAGGTGTATAAGGCCTTGAATGGGTTGAGCACACTGAATTCTGATGGGATCCTTCCACTTGTTCAGATTACGAACCTAAGGGGGCATAAATTCAAATTAAGAAAAGACAGATGTAAAATAGATGTGCGGAAATTTGCCTTTAGCCAGCAGGTGGTTAATTGCTGGAACAAACTTCCATCTG
The DNA here is from genome assembly GCF_048544385.1 of Mastigoproctus giganteus. Classification (NCBI taxonomy): domain Eukaryota; kingdom Metazoa; phylum Arthropoda; class Arachnida; order Uropygi; family Thelyphonidae; genus Mastigoproctus; species Mastigoproctus giganteus. The sequence goes on along the minus strand of NC_143576.1, from coordinate 47,089,523 downwards.
TCGTTGTGGAAGTTGATAGGTTAAATAAATTTAAGGAGGAACTGGACAGGCATGTGGAGGGAATGGTGTGATTTTTTTTTTTTTTTTGGCTGATGCTGCATAAGCTCATACACTTGCTTTCTTGCATCACATGCCACTATTAGTGCCAATGTGTACAACAATATCACCCTTTGTGCTCTTAAAAGATGATATCTGCTCTACAACGTCATTAACTTTTGCCCCTGGGAGACATACCTGGATATATAAGTAGCTAAACTTAAAATTAAACTAACAAGCTTGACTAGGGCCCTAAAGCTATTTATAGAATACAATTTAATGACAATTAGGTGAATAAAAGCTAATACTTATTGGGTGAATTATTAGGTGAATAAAAGCTAATTCCAGGAACAATACTTATTGTTCCTGGAAGCAGAAAGTTCTTTGACTAGCATATGGATATGTTTGGGAAAGTGGCAGTGATTAGTCACCTCACAGTGCAATGAGAAACCTCTCCCCTGGGGTCATCCATGCTGTAATTCTAAAGGAATGCAATTCCATTAGAATCACAGGAATATGAACAGTACAGTAATCTTTGGTGATGAGAACAGAAACAAGTCCTTCAAGATATGATTAAACAAAATCTTCCAAGAAATTCTGAAAAGTTTTATGCATAAATTGTTTATTAATTAACAATGTATTAACAAATAATTAAGGAATCATTATTGATATAACACACACATTTTTTGTTAGAAACTAGAAACCGAAACATGATTTTTGTTACAGAATAAGCAACTGTCTAGAAATCCAATTACCATATAAGGAAAGAGAGAAAAAAAGTAAAGGAAATAAAATATATGCTCAAGACATACATAGTTTTATTCTTTTATTATAGTGCTTTTGTCACATAAAAACAGAAGTGCCAGGTTACTGTTCAATATTTTCTGTTTAGGTCTAAAGCCAGTAGGTACATTGTTCTGAATGGCAACGACTTGGTAGGAAAGAAAAATCTAATGTTTATAATTTCATTTTTCAGATTATAATGCTGAATACGTAGAATTTAATAACATCAATAATTCTACTTGAAATTTTCCTAAGCTGTAAGATGCCAATGACTGAGGAGGTGGGAAAGAAAGCTGCATTCAGTTTATTCCTCTGTTATAAGCCTTTAGGAAGGAAAAGTAAATTAAAACTGCTTTCAAGTATGGCCTAACTCTACAAAATGACAATACTGTTTTCTCACAGTACACTGTTGGGGTGAATCCACACACTGTAATGAGTAATTATTTTTTTGTTATACATTTTAAAATAACTGAATATTAGAGAACCTAAATATAAGTATGTACAGATTACACAACACACACAAGTTCATCTTATTTCTATTGATCATGTGATCCTGTACAAACATCCAGCGTGGGATACTGTTTACTGTGCTCACTACTTGAGTTTTTCTCTTTCAAGTAGGAGGTGAAAAAAAAAAAAAAACAAACAAAACACAGGAAAATTAGTATATTATGTGCTTTATATATGAATAAATATTATATTTAGACAATTTTTTACCTCCCAAGGTAAACTTATGACAATTAATGTCATAAGTTTACCTTGGGAGGGAGAGAAGGAAGGAGTAACATATACCAAAGAAAAATAAGCAACATTAAGAGGTTTATTTTTAGGCATTAAAAAATCTTCAATTGAATACACATAACAGATTTGCTTTATTTGTATAGAAATTTGCTAAAATATTAACATGTTTTAATTCTGCAGTGACACTTAACATGATGAAAAATAAAAAATTAACAATGTCAATATGGCTAATTATACAAATGCTTTGCATTATATAAGGCTGCTTTGACTGTTTTATAACAAACAGAATAAGTGGAAAAATGTACATAAACTAATATACCCTAATGTTAAATTAATGTTTAGAACTGAAGTGTCATATTTCATTATTGAATAACACAGTACAACGTACTGAAGTGGCACACCAAGTACCCTCAAACTTTTTCCTAACACTGATCTACAAATCTAAAATGTATAGAGACCTTTACAATAACTACGTAAACAGTTCCTGCTGGACCTAAATGTACATGAAAAAATAAGGTGTATATTATGTGATGTACAGAACATTATATACAAAATGTTGAGTATAACTGAATAAAAATAATTGCACCTTGTGACTGAAACATACTCTTAAATTACTATACACCATAAACTTTATAAATAAGATTACTTGGATCTATTATATATTTCATGACTAGGTTTGGTGTGTTGTATTTATTAACTGAATTTGTCTGAAAGAGTTTAAAATGCAGCATGGTAAATAACACTCTTAACAGTTTAAGACAGAGTCTTATTATAAAACATTTTATAACAAAATTTAACCTGAACTGGACATGTTAATTTGAAACAATGTTTGTAATGCATTTTATATGCTTATGCCTATTTGTTCATTCCCTGCTGAAATAATTCCACTGGCTAAAATAGTGATCAAGGAGAGCAGTCTACGATAATGAAATATTTCTTACAGCAAAAATCCAATCTAAACACTTTCTCTATGATAAGTCTATTTTTGGTAAGCAGAGAATAACTTATATAAAAGATAAAATAAAACTACACAACATACTGTATACATACAAAATTTATCAATGCTTTTACAGAAAACAGAAGCTGCTGGTCAAGAACATACAGTATATGATAAAGCCAACTGCTTATTCTACTTCCCTTAAGTCAAGCTAGGAAAAATGGATGGTCGTTTCCCTCTATGCAATTTACATTATCATCTGTAATATTTCACATAGCTCCAGTTTCCATACAGGTTAATTTTCTATGTATACAGTATTTTAAATAACCCACACATCAAGTATGCTTGGAATGTTAGTATCACTACAAAGTTCAAATTCAACAATAATTCAGCTTCAGTGTTCAGCCATGGTTGAGCAGTGACAGACAACTAACAAAGCAGCACTGGTGTGGGGGTGCAGGAGAAGCACAGACCCGAAGTGTTAAAGGCATGTTGAGATCATAGATACCTGTTTTCACTGCTGCAGTCCACCATTATACGCATAGTCTGCCTTATTGTGCATGATCAGTCTGTCATCTACAAAATAAAAGCTATCTGAACGTGTTTCAAAGGGATTATTGATCATTTCTTCACCTGCAAATAGAAAAAGAAATTAGAGATTAATTTCTATTTATATACAGACTTTTTTAGTCTGCCTGTATTTAAAACATGATTTAGCCAATAGAGGCAAGACACGACTTGGCCAATACTGTTTAATAGAATTCACTATAACGACACCGAAAATTACCATCAATGTTTGGATTGCAACATCTCTCACCTCTTACTTCACCTTAAAAATAATTTTCAGAAAAATTTGCATCACTGAATAGCAATACTCCATGCAGAGTAAAAAATCATCATTGTAACATTTTCCACCAAAGCAAAATATGTCCTTTAGTAAAAAAAAAAACAGTTTAACGGTTAGCGTGTTAGAAAAATATACAGAAGATTATGCAGTGGCTAATGCCATATGAAAGGAGTGTCTGTAGATACCATTTTTGCTCATTATGCTTACTTGATTAATTTACTGATTTCACTTTAATAGTTCATTAAAATGGACTATTAAAGTGTTCAAAACACTATTAATGTCAGGAGCAACATGGAACATACTAAGACATCAACAAAGGGAGCTCAGAAAAAAACTATGGCTGGTCTGGTATCCAAAATCATCTTGGCAGGTACAAAAATTGATATAATAAAGGTTGTGTGCAGAAACTTTTATCCATTTAGAAGTTTCAGTGGCCTTCTTTGCCAAGAAAAAAAGTATCAGCAAGGTTAACAGATTGGCTATAGTGGTGCTGCGTGTAGTGGCTGTGTTAAAATATGCTCTCAATTATATTAAAATTTGGTGGCTTAAGCATAAAAAAACTGAAAATACATCTTACCATAAAGAAGAAGAGGTACAGAGAATTCATTAGACACATGTTATATCTGTGTGGTAAATATTTACTGCTGTTTAGGCTCTAAGGGGCTTAGAGGGAAACAGGTATCCTGTGTGTTATGAAACACTCAGCCTAAAACACTGATGGATCCAATATCTCTCTATTACAGAAGATTCAGGAGAAGTCCGGTTGGCCTGCCTCCCTAAAATCCACTCACGCACACCTCGATGGTAAGCCCTGTTACGTCACTTAGGTGGCAACGAACATGTAGAGTGGTTCTCTTCAAGACGCCTGGTCAGCATGAAGAGGAAAAGACCAAACCCTCCAGCATATGACAGCACAACAAAAGAAATGGCCCTCAGTCCCAACAGCAGCTTTCACTCTCCCTCTCACGGCAGCGAGAGGATCAGAGTGGAGGCAGAGGGTGCTAAGAATTTCTGGGTACGACCAGGCTGCCATGCACGGAAACTGAACTTGGCCTGTTATAATGTAAGATCACTCATCGGTGAAGACAGGATATTAGAACTGGAAAAGGAATTAGAAAATGTGAATTGGAATATCATTGGTTTGGCTGAAACAAGAAGAAATGAATCACTTATAAGTTTATCAAGTGGAAATCTGCTGTACACCAATGGAAACAGTGAAAGGAGTGAATGTGGAGTTGGGTTTCTTGGTCCATAAAGATTTTAAAAGCAACATTTTGGAATTCAAAAGTACATCACCAAGGGCGTCAAGACTAATACTCAAGATTTCTAAGAGGTACAAGCTAAAGATTATAATGATTTACGCACCAACATTGATCCATGATGATGAAGAGGTTGAAGAAGTGTACACCGAAATTGAGTCTTCTAGATGAGCAGAAAACCCACTACACTATTATCATGGGGGACTTCAATGCTAAAGTTGGAAAAAGGCAAAACAGCACAGAAAGAGGAACTATAGGAAATTTTGGAATTGGTGAAAGACTTGTGGAATTTGCAGAATCTCAAGGACTGTCAGTAATGAACACTTTTTTCAAGAAAAGGGTGAACAGAAAGTGAACATGAAAGAGTCCAAATGGATTAACAACTAATGAAATCGACTTCATCCTCACTAACAGAAGATATATTGTGAATGATGTTACCGTCCTGAATAAGGTAAATGTTGGAAGTGATCACAGAATGGTAAGATGTACACTTCATATAAATGTAGGAAAGGAAAGGAAAGGAAAAAACTGACTCGAGTAAATAATACAAAGGTCTTTGAGATAACAGAGGAGGAGAAAAAGCAGTATGTACTGGAACTTAAGAACAAGTTTGAGCTTCTGCAGACTGCTCAGGACCAAGATATCGACGAGGAATACTACAACTTTCTGAAAGTGATAAAGCCCAAGAAACCTATAGGGAAAAAGAAATCCAACGAAGAAAAAATTAGTCAAGAAACACTTGTCATGATGAACCGAAGACAACAAATGAAGAGCAAGAAAAACACTGACAGGGAGAAAATTGAGTATACTGAGTTATGCAAAGCCATTAGAAAGAGACTCAGAGAGGACATAAGAAGATTTAACACAAGAAAAGTAGAACAAACATTAAGGGAAAACAAAGGATTTAAATCAGCAGCCATGAGCAGTAATACAGAAAGACAAATGATACTGAAACTGAAGAATAGTGATGGTGTACTTTTAAACAGCAGAGAAGACATAATTCAAATAGCAGAAGACTACTATAGAGAATTATACAAGGAGCGAGGGAATGATGCCAGCAGTGGGGAAGATGGATTGAAAAGTAGCAACACATATGACATACCCGATATTCTTCCTGATGAGGTAGAACATGCATTGAAGAAAATGAAGAATCAGAAAGCCCCGGAGGAAGATGAAGTTACTGTAGAGTTGTTAAAACTGGGAGGAAGAGACATAACACAAAAACTGGCAAGGCTCTTCACAAAGTGCATTAGAAAAGGTGTGACTCCTAAGCAGTGGAATAATGCAATCATAGTTTTGCTGCATAAGGAGATAAATCAGAAATTGGAAATTATAGACCAATTAGCTTGTTATCCCACATCTTCATGTTGTTCGCAAGGGTCATTACTAACAGATTAGGAAGAATACTTGATGAGAATCAACCGAAAGAGCAAGCTGGCTTTAGGACAGGATTCTCAACTATGGATCACCTTCACGTAATATCACAGCTAATGGAGAAAGCAAATGAATATAAAACACCATTATGCCTGGCATTTGTGGATTATGAAAAGGTATTTGACTACATACAGCATAAGGCAATGTTTCGGGCACTGGAAAGACAAGGCATAGATACCCCATATATTATGATTTTGAAGAAAATATATGAGAGTGCTACCTCCTTTATTAGACTAGACAAAGTCTAATCATTATCACAATATCTCCGAAGCTGTTTACTGCTGCCCTTGAGGAAGCTTTCAGAAGATTAGACTGGTCGCAGAAAGGAGTCAATGTGAATGGAGAGTACCTTAACCATTTACGATTTGCAGATGACATTGTGGTCATAAGCCACGATCACAAAGAATTAGAGGAAAATATTATTCAGTTATGCACAGCTAGTAAGGATTTTGGACTAAAGATGAATATGGCTAAAACAAAAGTAATGATGAACGAGTATGCCACAGAGAGGAACATAATGATTGAAGGAGCAGTAATTGAAAAGGTGAAGTCATATACTTATCTGGGACAAGTTATTAGTTGTAATAATGATAAATGGCTGGAACTCAGGAGAAGAATAAATTTTGGATGGATAGCATTCAGGAAATATAGTCACATACTGAAGAGCAATATCCCAGTTTGTCTGAAATGTAAACTAATGAACCAATGTATACTCCCCACCATGACTTATGGAAGTGAAACTTGGGCACTCACCAAAAGAATGGAAGAGAAGCTGAGAACTACACAGCGAAGAATGGAACGAATTATATTGGGAATCAGACTGTTAGATAAGAAGCAAAACACATGGATTAGGCAGCAAACTCAAGTAAAGGACATTCTTATCAATTAAAGAACTAAAATGGTCTTGGGCAGGACACATAGCTCGGAGACATGATGACAGATGGACTAAGAAAATAACAGAATGGTACCCAAGAGGCGCTAGAAGAAAACCTGGAAGACAAAGGTGGAGATGGATAGATGAAATTCATGAGATTTTGGGCAGTAAATGGATGGCCAGTGCTCAAAACAGAAGGAACTGGAAAGTTAGCATTAGTAGAAGCATTTGATGCAAAAAAGCAAGCTTATGCAGCATCAGCCAAAAAAAAAATTAAAAAAATAAATAAAATAAATAAATAAAAAATAACCACTTCCACTTCACCCCTCTGTTCGTTCGAAATACCTGTCCAGCTGAGCCTTAAAGTTATTCAGCTATCAACCTCCACGACAAGGGATGAAGTCTGTTCCACCAACCAACCACCCGCTGGCTAAAGGCAAATTTCCTCACGTTTATCCTACATCTGTCTTTCCTCAATTTGAATTTATTGCCCTCTCAGTTGATTATTCTGAGCAAGAGGAAGAATCCCATCAGCATTGAGCATGCTCAAACCATTCAAGGCTTTATCCACCTCAATCAGATCACCTCGCTGGTGCCTAGTCTCCAGACACTGTAATTTGCAAAACTTAAGCCTTTCTTTGTAAGAGCACCCCTTTGTTCCATTCACCAATCTTGTTGCCCTTCTCTGTACTCGTTCCAAGCATCTCTACTTCCTTCTTGAAATGAGGCCTTGAGACCTGTATACAGTACTCTAAGTGTGGTCTGACCATTGCTTTATACAAGGGAATAATCACCTCCTTATCCCTGCTAGAAAAATTCCCATATATCATCAACAATACACCATGAGCTACTCTTGCAGCCCATCTGCACTGCTCCCATTAATTTTCCGGGAACAGAAGTTAAACTAACAGGTCTATAATTATTTGTGTCGCCCTTTGATCCTCCTTTGTGAAATGGGGTCACAATTGCACATCTCCAGTCCATGGGTACTTCCCCTGAGTCCAAGGAAGCTCTCATAATTATGGCTAATGGTTTGCTTACTTCCTTTGCTGCCTCCTTTAATATAACTGGATAGATCCCATCCACCCCAGGTGCCTTTGTTATATTTATCTTCAACAATTTCTCCTCCACTTTACTCTCAGTTATTACAAGATTCTCTAGCTTACTGCCAGAGTTGAATACACCTCTGGCATTCCCCTCGCTGAATAACTCCTCATGTGTGAATGTCGATGCAAAACATTCATTTAGTTTGTTAGCTACCTGAGCAGGATCATCAACAGTTGACCCATCGATATCAAGTGGACCAATCTGATTCATCCCGTTCCTTCTAGAGTTTACATAAGTAAAGAATTCTTTGCTGTTTTTCTTTGTATCCCTTGCAAAAGATTTCTTGTAATCTGCCTTCGCCTGCCTAACCTCCTTTGTAACTTGGTTACAGATCAACTTGTATCTATCATAGGCTTCTGTGTCACGTGTTAATTTGTATGTATCCCATGCATTTTTCTTCTCTGCCATATGTCTCTTAGTTCATCTGACATCCACTTAGGCGTAAACCTTGAACAATATTTCTTAGTTGGTATGTAAAGCCTAGTATCTTCCAAGGTAAGTTCTTTGAATGCTTCCCATTTTGAATTTGCTGTTGGTAACATCATCAGTTGGTCCCACTGTATAGAATTTAAATACTGTCTCAGTCCATCATAGTCGCCTTTACGAAAGCAATAACCCTTCCCTTTACCCCTAATGGTAGTTACCTCTTTGAGTAAATCCCAATTCAGCACACTGTGATCACTGCCACTTAGTGGTTCATTTACCTGCAGATTCTTAATGCATGAAGAATCACTACTGATAATCAAATCAAGAGTATTACTCCCTCTAGTTGCCTCCCGAACATGCTGATGTAGAAAACAATCATCCAATAAATCCACAAAAGCCTTGCTAGACTGTGAGTGACCAGCCCCCAAATTCCAGTCAATATCTGATTAAAATCCCCCATTATAAGACTCTCTGATTTACTGGCCCACTCTATTTCCCTTTACAATTTCTTATTATACTCATCAGAGTCATTAGGCCTATAGCACACTCCTACTCTCAATTTTGATCTCCCAATGCTTATGTCACACCAAACTGATTCAACACTGCTCTGTCCAGCAAAGTCGACTGGCTTCACTTCCTTGTATTTTATGTATTTCTTAACTAATAGTATAACCCCTCCTCCCTTCCTATCCTGTCTATCCCTTCTGTAGACACTGTACTCCCCAAATTCCAGTTCTGCATTCCTTATATCTGTGTGACACCACGTCTCTGAAATCCCCACAATATCTGCCTTTGATGTTTTGAGCAATACCTCAAATTCATCAAATTTATTTACTAAACTCCTAACATTGGTGTACACGCAAGTATACATGCACCTGTTCTTTTTCTTAGCTACCCTAACACAACCCATGTGTTTATTTGTAACCCAATGATTCCCAGCAGTCTCTGAAATATCCCATCTTATTTTCCAGGCTGCGGCTCATTCCGATAGAAGCAGTGCAAGAATCACTTTCACCTCTGCCAGTGGCTACTGTTAATCTATTAGGCCTTGTATCCCCCCAATCTAGCAGTTTTCCGACCCACCTAACACTGCCTCGATAGCATCAGCAAATATTCTTGCACCCTTTCTATTTAAGTGTATCCCATCCCTGTAGAAGCGGTCTCTCCTGTTAACAAGTACAGACCAGGATGAAAAAAATTCTACCCCTTGAGCCTTGCACAATCTTTCCAGGGCCGAATTGATCGACAAGGCTCTCATCATATACTCCCTCCTATCGTGTCTGGGCAGAATTGCAGACACTTTCAAATTCAACCCTAATTCATGGCTTTTTTTCAACAGTGACCTGTACTTGTTAAGTAATTCCGCTAGTCTCCTACTCTTAATATCATTAGTGCCAACGTGTACAACTATATCACCTTTTGTGCCCTTAAAAGATTGCTGGAGAGGCCTTCATCCTGCAGTGGATTGAAAATGGCTGATGATGAGGCTCTAAGATTAAAAAAAAAAAAAAAACAGTTTAAGTAAAAATGGATAGCATGTTCGAAAAATACAGAAGATTACGCAGTGGCTAATGCCATATGAAAGGAGCGTAAATTTGAAATGCGGGAATAAATATTTTAAAAAGTAAGAAATGTATTCATTGGGGGTTAAGACTGCGAATCAGAATATGTTAATGGTAAGGAAACGTTGCATGCTTCATGGTTTGGGAGAAAATTATTTTAAAATATATTTGAATAATTGGAAATATTGGACATTAATTAGACATCAAAGAAGGAAGAAGAGGGATAATAGCATCACCTTATGAATAAATTCATTGACTGAAGATATAATAACTACTTGCACAAATCTAATGAATAATATATATCCATTTATATACATAGACGACCTCTGGAAACCAGGTGAAAACCAGTTGTAATCAGCCTTCTGCACTAAGTGGGGCTCTGCTGTAGTCACCTTTCCTATTCAAGAGCATCTCGTGAGATGCATGATGACTCTTCCTATGCTTAAAACTGGCACCTTTCAAAATCAGCCATGTAGTAGGCAATGGTATACCACCACATTGTCTGATGCCACAGAGACCATAACAAAACCAACTCCAAAAACTGCTATTAAAAGAAGACCTGCAACTTAGGTGGAAGGCTGGGATCAGTGAACCTTTGGGCGTGACATTTTGCGATGCCGCTCATATAGCACATGACTGATGCAGTTGGAGGAATTTGTTTGTGGCCACAACAGCTTCCCAGGGAACTATGTGACTGGAAGAAGGTTAACACACACACACACACACACACACACACTACTAAAAGCTATTGTACAAAGAGAAGAAAAAGAAGAGTAAGCAGATGCACAGTTGCTGACTTTTGAAATTCAAAAAGCTGGACATCAGGCACTTTTAGGAAAACAAGGAATTTTTAGACTGAAAAATGAGGAAAGAACAGATTTTTCAAAGTCCACACTACACCAGAAATTAATTTTTCTGTCTATTTCCACTTGGATTTTCTATTAGACATCTCTAAAGCTTAAGCAGAAGTGAAGATCTGAATTCAGTTTGTTTGGAATATGCTGAATATTTTCTCTCAATCAGCAATGCTATGAGGAATTGTTAAAAATGCCAAGCATGACTTTGGATAATCTGTTATATCTCAAGCTTACTTGTGCAATTGTCAGTTTCCATAGGATGCTTTTACAATGATGGGATTAGTAACCCTGGGTTAGAACTCCCATGTGCATGTCCTGAAATATGGCACTTTTGAACCACCCAGGTGTGAACCAACATAAGCAAGGATCGGGATGTGGCACCCACACCACACAGAAGAATGCCAGCCCCCTGTGTTACCAGGTAATACTAGGGGAAAGATGACTCATCGACCAATGCAATACCACCAATTTGCTTATTGGAGGCTTGCAGTGGTGAAACCGATGTTTAGTCTACAGAGAAAAGCTCCAGCAATCTCTTATCTTTCCATCGTGTAGTATGACTGATGTCTTCTGAGATTATGGTGGGCATCGTAGAGAGATCCAATCTTCCTTACATTTCAAGGGTATAGCTCAAAATAGTGTTCAATTATCTAGCTGACTGCTAGATAATCCACTGGACTGAACCTCTTGGTAACTCTCTAGAAGACATCTATATCAGCTAATATATAATCACACTGCATATAGTGACTGAACGGAAGGAAGTCTGAGTAGTGTGTGTGTAGATAGCATTATCGATGCCACATTGTCAAGGAGCTGAGCATATTCTTGTTCTATGAAAGCCATATCCAAAAATTTCATTACTTCATATCACATCCCCCCCATCTTTTCTTTTTTATTCAATACATCATAAATATTTCAAACTAATAGAATAAACTTAACAGAAAAAAAGATTTGAAACTCTCAAACACTTCCTCATTCATTTAACAAATATACACAGTCTCAGTTCCAATCTCCATGGTGTCCATTTCCACTTACAGTCAGGAAAAGTGAGTTAGATCAGGTCCAATTTACTTTTTCTGAGAGAATCCCAACAATCACTGATTCAACCACTGCTCATCTCAGCTGTCCTAATTATTCACTGTATGATCCCTTTCACTGCAAAGGTGGTACTTGTACATATGTCTGGTCTGATAATCCCTATCAGAGATATAGGAATTTGGAATCTTCTCTTGCTTAAAATTTCGGACTTTGTCCAGTCCAACTTTCTTAACAGTGAGGTAATTTTCCTTGATTTTAACCATCACACAAACCAAGCTGGCCAAGATGAAGTTTTTGCAATTACTAATAACCTTGCACAGATTGTTCACTTCCATACCAGAATACCACACAGCCTGACAGCCAAACACCCAACACTTTTTTAGCTTTTTCTCACAAACTCTTAAGTATACAGGTAGGAGAGTGCTATTCTAAGCACCTCAGATCACAACTCGGTGATGAACTCTTTCCCATAGGAGCCTTTCTATCATAGCCATTCTCTGTGTCGTGTTCTTTGAAATTACAAGAAAGCAAAATGGGATGATCTACAAGATTTCTTTTTTTGCTTGGTTGGATTACTATTTCAAATCTTTTCATGTCAATGTTTGCTCAGATTATATTGGTGAAATTATTCTTGTAGAGATGAAATCCTTAATTCCACACTCCACTTTTATTAAAATCTAGTCCTTTATCTCTCGCCCTTACTTTGATTTTCCAATAAACGTGATAAGGCTGTTCACGATAAGAATGTTGCATATCGCAATTGGCTAGCATTTGAATCTCCAGGCTCATTTTCTGCCAACGCCAACTTCACAACAATGGTAAAGCAATTATTAATCAGTCCAAACCAGATTTTGAACAGGCTAAGAGTAGAAAATTTGCTTCTTGTCTAAATCAGTATTTCTCAACCTTTTTTTAATTATCGCTCCCTAAAGGGCTTTTTTAGACAATTTTTTTTCTTAATTGCCTCTCCCCCCCATGAAATTTTAAACAAAAAAATACTTTATACTTAATCTTTTTATTCAATGGGATCCCTGCGCCTGATGCTCCTTAGCTATAAGTTCCATGTTCGGTATGGTGTTAATAAGTTTAATTCTAATGTCTCCTCTTGAACATATATCAATTGTTTCTTTCCTTTGTAAATACTGAACTTTGTAAACCCTGAACTAAAACCAATTTCAACCATATAAGACGTTGGAAAACAAAGAAGTACTTTAGCCATTTCAGACGACATTGTTGGATAAAGAAGTTTAGTCAGTTTTGATCCCCACAACTTAGCCATTCCACCTTTTTTGAATTTATATTTGCATTCTTCGTTACGTTTTAATTCAATGAGTTCTTGAATTTCTTCACTAGCAGACCCAGCATCGCATCCAATTGGATTTAACACCCATGGCTTCACTTCAAAAGAAAATAAATCTGAAAATCAATTCTTCATTTCACCTTCTAAAGAACACAAATAATCTGAATAATTCTTAAGACATTCTCGGTGAGAGATTCATTGATTTCAGCTAACTCTTGCATACTATGAAATTATTTTCTCATTAAATTGCTTTCAAATATTTCCAGTTTTTCAGTGAAGGCTTTTAACACGCATTTGCAGTCTAACACCATACATAATTTCCCTTGAAGTTGAAGTGATACTGCATTAAGTTTTCAAAAAATCCAAACCATATAGTATTTTTTTTTTTTTTTATGTGAACCCCAAACACGAGAGGTATTAGAACCTATAATACTTAGTACCGTGCCTGGGTTGGAGGTTGGGAAGACGAAAGAAGATATTTGTTGACATTGGACTTGAACTTCTGTAGATTGTAATTTTCAGGAAATACGTATGAAGGAATGTTGTTCCAGAAAATGGCAGTTGAATGAATAAATGAGGAAGATGAAAAGTTGGTTCTGTGGGTTTGAAGTTGGACAGTAAATGGATGCTGGCTGGTGGCGGAATGTGTTCGGACTGTTTCGAAAGAGAGAGCGGGAATTATAGAAGCCAATTCAGAAGAACAGTGTCCATGCAAGTATCTGTAGAAGAGGCATGCAGCAGAAACAGTACGTCTATGAGAAAGCGAGTGGAGAGACTCTGTTAGAGATGAATCATTAATTAACCTAACCGCCCTCTTCTCAATGGAATCAAGAGGCCTGAGAGGTTTTGGGGGGCACCACCGAGATATGAGAACAATATTCCATGGCAGGGCGGATTTGCGATTTGTACAGAGTGAGCAGCTGTTTGGAAGAAAAGTAACGCCGAGAGCGAAAGAGAAAACAAAGTTTTTTAGATGCAGAGGAAGCAATATTTGTAATGTGCTTGTGCAGAGAGAGAGAGAGAGAGAGAGAGAGAGAGAGAGAGAGAGAGAGAGAGAGAGAGAGAGAGAGAGAGAGATTAGAAGTCAGGGGGTAATACCCAAAAGAAAGAGATATATCATTTTTCCTAGAATTCGGAGTGTCCTAAAGATAAGCATAGGAGCAGAAGAACCCTTTTTGCGAGATATGAGACAAGACTGAGTTTTATAAGGGTTGAAATCGACTAAGTTGTCTTTGCCCCACTGGAGAATTACCTGAAGATCGGCATTTAAGGAATTCGTAGCAGATTTTCGAGAAGTTGAAGCTGATTGAGCAGGACAAGGTTTCTCAAGATGGAAAGTGGAATGCAATGTGCTATCATCGGCAAAACTATGGATAGGATTGCCAGTCAATGGAAGAAGGTCATTAATATACAAGAGGAAAAGAGTCGGGGAAACAACAGAACCTTGGGGGACACCGGCATTAGTGGAGAAGTTAGAAGAGAGAGAGAGCCATCTACAATCACCTCAGTGAGCGATCAGAGAGAAAACTGGATAACCAATTACTAAAAATAGTTGGCAAACCATAAGATGGAAGCTTGTTTAAAAGATCTTTATGCCAAACACGATCAAAAGCCTTTGAGATGTCAAGAGCAACTACTTGTGTTTCACCGAACTTTTCCATTGAATTAGTCCATAAATGGGTAACATGAGCCAGAATATCACCAGTGGATCGACACTGACGGAATCCATACTGGCGATCGTTGATCAGACAGGTTTCTTGGTAGTTTAAGAGTTGGCGGTTATTTGATTTCTCCATTACTTTAGAAAGAGTAGAAGTAATTTCAATGGGACGATAATTGGATGGGAAGGATTTGTCACCCTTTTTAGGAACTGGCTGGATATGAGCAAATTTCCAAGCAGAAGGAAAAACACCTTTGGAATAAGAAAGTGAAAAAAGGAGACAAAGAATAGGAGTAAGTTCAGGAGCACAGGTTTTGAGAACAAGTGGAGAAATACCATCAGGACCTGGAGTTTTCTTAGCATCAAGATTCATCAAAATCCTTCTGATATCCTTTTGACGGAAGACCAAAGGAGGCATTGAATGGAGCGTGTTGGGAATGGTGGGAGTTGTTTTTACCAAGATCATTAATACATGAGCTGAAAGAAATATGGGAAGCTACAGGTCAGCTTTATCCTTGGCTGAAGTGACAACAGAACTATCTGGTTTGGACAGAGGTGGGAGCAGAGATTGGCAAAAGTTGGGGCCAATAGCTTTGGCAAGTGATCGGAATGCCCGGCTACCATTAGGGCAAGAAGCAAGTTTTGTACTCTTAGCCTGTTCAAACTCTAGTTTGGACTGATTAATAACTGCTTTACAATTGTTGCGAGCTTTGGTGTAGGCAGAAAATGAAACTGAAGAATTAGAAACAAGCCAATTACGATATGCAACATTCTTCTCTTGAACAGCCTTAGCACATTTATTGGAAAACCAAGGTTTAGATAAAGGACGAGATTTTAAAGTGGAGTGTGGGATAAAGGATTCCATTCTTACAAGAATAATTTCACTGACATGATCTGAGCAAACGTTGACATCAGAAGTTTTGAAACAGTAATCCGACCAAGAAAAAGAAGACTCGCAGGTCATGTCATTTTGCATTCTTGTAATGCCAAACAACACGAGGTTGGGAATAGCCATGAGATAAAGGTTCCATTGGAGAAGAGACAATCACCAAGTTGTGATCTGAAGTGCTTAAAGGACCTCTCACGTCGACCGTGTACTTAGAAGGATTGTTTGTGAGAAAAAGATCAAGCGTACTGGCTGTATGATTAGGATTGTTGGGTATTCTTGTAGGTAAATGAACAATCTGTGCTAGGTCATTAGTAATTGCAAAAGCCTCAGCATCTCGACCTGCTGGGTCAGTGTGACTAGAAAACGGAAGGGAGCTGGAGTTGTGAACATTAAAATCACCAAGGAAAATTACCTCACTGTTAGGAAAGTTGAACTGGAGAAAGTCAAGTTGCAAAGAGAGGAAGTCAAAGAGCTCCAAGTGATTAGTGGAGTTGGGAGAACGGTAGAGACAACAGATGAATTTTACTCAATGAGGTAGAGAGATTTTAAGTCAGAGAAGATCAAAGAGAGGAGATTCCAAATTGCCAAGTCTCTGACAAGGAATATCAGAACGGACATATGCACAAGTACCACCTTTGAGGCGAAAGGAATCATACAGTGAATAATTTGGGCATCTGAGATGAGCAGTAGTTGAATCAACCGATAACTGAGATTCTGTCAGGAAAAGTACATGGGGTTTGGCAGACTGCAAGTGGAAATGGACATTGCTGACATTAGAATTGAGACCACATATATTTGTGAAATGAATTAGGAAGTGCTTGGGAGGTTTAGATCTTTTCGCAGATAAGCTTGCTCTGTTAGTTTGACAATTCATTGTGTATTCAATAGTAAGAAAATGTGGGTGGGACATGCTGTATGAAGTAATGAAATTTTTGGATATGGCATATACATGGTAAGAATATACCCAGATCCTTGACATAACGTTGCCTCGACAATGCTCCCCGCATACACACTACTCGGACTCCCTCCAGTCACTATCTGGCAGAGTAGAGGTAGCAAGATTATACACTAGCTGATCCGGAAGCCTCCTAGAGAGTTACCAATAGGTTAGGTTCGGTCCGGTGTACTAACTAGCAGCCGGCCTGCGAACACCAGTTTAGAACTGTACCCTCGAAATGTAAGGAATATTGGATCTCGCCACGCCATTGTACATTGTTTTTGTGTATTATACAAAAACAAATATATATACAAAAACAGTACACATTGTTTTTGTGTTTGCTGATCTCCTTAGCTAAATCTGTCTCTCTTTCACTTTCTAAAAAAACTAATTATTGTATCAAAAAGGTTTACAAATCTTGTTGGACAGTTTCCTTTAGAAGCTATCTGACTTCTGTATGTAAAAGAAGCCTCACATACTATTCTTCATTATCAACACAATTTTCTGAAAAGGTGATCATATTTGCTATGTGACTTTATTGATAGTTTTAATAACTACACTTAGAGATTGATAAAGAACTGGGCTAATATTCTTTTCCAATCAGACGATTTCGATGCACAATGCAGTGTACAGCAAGAACTTCGGAATACATGTCCTTTTGGTGAGCTATAAAACTTTAATATCTTCTACCCATGGAGGTAGCACCATCAGTGAGAGAGGATACCAAATTTTCCAATGGTACTTTTCATCGTACCATATTTTTATAGCAGAAAAAAATGGATGCTCCAGTATAGTCAGTTTCTAAAGATTTTACAAACATTTCTGCTTGCAATTTACAATCATCATCCAAATAATGAATGTATGCCATTAGAAGGGCCTTATTGTCAGTAACTGTGGATTCATCAATCTGAAGAGAAAATTTTCTCATTTAGCATTAGCATTAGTATTAGCATTAGCATTAGTAGAGGCATTTGATGCAAGAAAGCAAGCTTTTGCAGCATCAGCCAAAAAAAAAAAAAAAAAAAAAACCCACTTCCACTTCACCCCTCTGTTCGTTCAAAATACCTGTCCAGCTGAGCCTTAAACTTATTTAGGCTATCAACCTCCACCACAAGGGATGGAAGTCTGTTCCACCAACCAACCACCCGCTGGCTAAAGGCAAATTTCCGCACGTCTATCCTACATCTGTCTTTCCTCAATTTGAATTTATGCCCTCTCAGGTGATTTTTCTGAGCTAGAGGAAGAATCCCATCAGCATTGAGCATGCTTAAACCATTCAAGGCTTTATACACCTCTATCAGATCACCTCGCTGGTGCCTAGTCTCCAGACACTGTAATTTGCAAAACTTAAGCCTTTCTTCGTAAGAGCACCCCTTTGTTCCATTCACTAATCTTGTTGCCCTTCTCTGTACTCGTTCCAGCAGCTCTACATCCTTCTTGAAATGAGGTCTCCAGACCTGTATACAGTACTCTAGGTGTGGCCTGACCATCGCCTTATACAATGGAATAATCACCTCCTTATCCCTGCTGGAAAAATTCCTGTATATCATTGACAATACTCCATGAGCTACTCTTGCAGCCCGCCTGCACTGCTCAGAGAACTTCATATCTGCCTGCACAACCACCCCCAAGTCCCTTTCATTCTCTACCACTGTCAGTGTAGTACCACAGAGTTGATACGTTGCTCTGGGGTTGCTGTTTCCCATGTGTAGTACTTTACATTTATCAATGTTAAACTTCATTTGCCACCTCTCAGCCCATCTGCTCAACCTTTCCAGATCCTGTTGCAGCAGCATAGTGTCAGTAGTGTCCTTGACAACCCTGCCAACCTTTGTATCGTCTGCAAACTTGGACATTAAGCCCGATATACCATCATCAATATCATTTATAAATACAGAAAACAATAATGGACCCAACACTGAGCCCTGAGGGACTCCACTAATAACATCAATCCACGATGAGCAGTGTCCATTGATTACCACTCTCTGTCTTCTCCCCCTCAACCACCCCTTTATCCATAGCAGCAATTTGCCTCCAATGTCACACTGCTCCAATTTGTGTAGCAGTCTTCCATGTGCAACAGTATCAAAAGCCTTTCTAAGATCCAAGTATATAATATCAAAGTTATTCCCTGCATCCAGTTCTTTTGTGACTGCATCATAGTATCCAATCAAGTTGGTCAGGCAAAACTTCCCCTTAACAAAACCATGCTGTGTCTGAGCTATAACTGAAGTCTTGTCTAAATGATCCTGCAGTGCTTCTTTAACCAGTGCCTCCATTAATTTTCCTGGAACAGAAGTTAAGCTCACAGATCTATAATTACTTGTGTCAGCCTTTGATCCTCCTTTGTGAATTGGGGTCACATTTGCACATCTCCAGTCCATGGGTACCTCCCCTGAGTCCAAGGAAGCTCTCATAATTATGGCTAAGGGTTTTCTTACTTCCTTTGCTGCCTCCTTTAATATAACTGGATAGATCCCATCCACCCCGGGTGCCTTTCTTGTGTTTATCTTCAACAGTTTCTCCTCCACTTTACTCCCAGTTATTTCAAGATTCTGTAGCTTACTGCTAGAGTTGAATACACCTCTGGCATTCCCCTCGCTGAATAACTCCTCATGTGTGAATGTCG
Source organism: Mastigoproctus giganteus (assembly GCF_048544385.1). Classification (NCBI taxonomy): domain Eukaryota; kingdom Metazoa; phylum Arthropoda; class Arachnida; order Uropygi; family Thelyphonidae; genus Mastigoproctus; species Mastigoproctus giganteus. The sequence continues at coordinate 47,070,207 of NC_143576.1, read as the reverse complement.
ATGCAAAATATTCATTTAGTTTGTTAGCTACCTGAGCAGGATCATCAACACTTGACCCATCAATATCAAGTGGACCAATCTGATTCATCCCCTTCCTTCTAGAGTTTACATAAGTAAAGAACTCTTTGCTGCTGTTTTTCTTTGCATCCCTTGCCAAGGATTTCTCGTAATCTGCCTTCGCGTGCCTAACCTCCTTTGTAACTTGGTTGCATATCAACTTGTATCTATCATAGGCTTCTGTGTCATGTGTTAATTTGTATGTATCCCATGCATTTTTCTTCTCTGCCATATGCCTCATTAGTTCATCCGACATCCATTTTGGCCTAAACCTTGAACAATATTTCTTAGTTGGTATGTAAAGCCTAGTAGCTTCCAAGATAAGTTCTTTGAATGCTTCCCATTTTGAATTTGCTGTTGGTAACATCATCAGTTGGTCCCACTGTATAGAATTTAAATACTGTCTCAGTCCATCGTAGTCGCCTTTACGGAAGCAATAACCCTTCCCTTTACCCCTAATGGTAGTTACCTCTTTGAGTAAATCCCACTTCAGCACACTGTGATCACTGCCACCTAGTGGTTCATTTATCTGCAGATTCTTAATGCATGAAGAATCACTGCTGATAATCAAATCAAGAGTATTACTCCCTCTAGTTGCCTCCCGAACATGCTGATGTAGAAAACAATCATCCAATAAATCCACAAAAGTCCTGCTAGTGTGTGAGTAACCAGCCCCCAAATTCCAGTCAATATCTGGGAAATTAAAATCTCCCATTATAAGACACTCTGATTTACTGGCCCACTCTATTTCCCTGTACAGTTCCTTATTATACTCATCAGAGTCATTAGGCCTATAGCACACTCCTACTCTCAATTTTGATCTCCCAATGACTCCACACTGCACTGTCCAGCGATGTCGACTGGCTTCACTTCCATGGTTTTTATGTGTTTCTTAACTAATAACATAACCCCTCCTCCCTTCCTATCCTGTCTATCCTTTCTGTAGACGTTGTACTCCCCAAATTGCAGTTCTGCATCCCTTATATCTGTGTGACACCACGTCTCTGATATCCCAACAATATCTGCCTTCGATGTTTTGAGCAATACCTCAAATTCATCAAATTTATTTACTAAACTCCTAGCATTGGTGTACACGCAAGTATACCTGCACCTGTTTCTATTCTTAGCTACCCTAACACAACCCATGTGTTTACTTGTACCGCAATGGCTCCCAGCAGTCTCTGAAATACCATGCATCTTGTTTTTCAGGCTTCTGCTCATTCTAATAGAAGCAGTGCAAGAATCTCTTTCACCTCTGCCAGTGGCTACTGTCAATCTATTGGTCTTTGTCTCCCCCCAAGCTAGCAGTTTTCCGACCCACCTAACACTGCCTCGATAGCATCAGCAAATATTCTTGCACCCTTTCTATTTAAGTGTATCCCATCCCTGTAGAAGCAATCTCTCCTGTTAACAAGTACAGTCCAGGCTGAAAAAAATTCTACCCCTTGAGCCTTGCACACTCTTTCCAGGGCCGAATTGATCGACAAGGCTCTCATCATATACTCCCTCCTATCGTGTCTGGGCAGAATTGCAGACACTTTCAAATTCAACCCTAATTCTCGGCTTTTGTTCAACAGTGACCTGTTGAATTTTTAGTTTATCAGTTAGCTGCTCTTCAACGTTAACTGACATCTCATTGATTCATCTTCGAATTGAATTGATGCTCAATGGCAATGCTTTTAAAATACTGGAAGGATTTTGATGCATCACTGTTGAAATTACAGTCTGTAACTGCGAACTGTATAAGTCTCAGCAACTATATCAGCACTATCAGTTTTAGCAATGATTTTTCCAATTTTATAAGACACAATCATACCATTGGTCATTTGGTTGTGTGTTCTTAAATAAGGAAGTAACAGTGTTGTGTAGCTCAAAATTCTGTTTTAAAGTTGGAAAATATTCGATACGTTTACCAACTTTATCAGGATATTTCCTTTTTAAGCGATTGGTTACATAGCCTCATTTGAAAAAGAACTATTACACATAAGACACATAGGCTGTCTTGAGTCAAATGGGCTTTCAAAAAAAACCCCATAAGCTAGATATTCATCCAGATACTGTCAACACTTTCTTTTCAGCACTTGACATGATTTTGCACGTATACTTGCATGTACACTAATGCTAGGAGTATAGTAAATAAAATTGAAGAATCTGAAGTGCTGATCAAGACATCAATGGCAGATATTGTTGGTATATCAGAGACAGGGTGTCACACAGATATCAGCAGTGCAGAATTGAAATTTGGGCCTAATGACTCTGATGAGTATAATAAGATATTGTACAGGGAAATAGAGTGGGCCAGTAAATCAGAGAGTCTTATAATGGGGGATTTTAATTTCCCAGATATTGACTAGAACTTGTGGCTTGGTCACTCACACGCTAGCAAGACTTTTGTGGATTTACTGGAGAATTGTTTTCTACAGCAACACGTTCGATGGGCAACCAGAGGGAGTAATACAGTTGATCTGATTATCAGCAGTGATTATTCATGCATTAAGAATTTGCAGATAAAGGAACCACTAGGTGACAGTGATCACAGTGTACCGATGTGTGATTTACTTAAAGATGTAACTACCATCAAGAGTAAAGGGAAGGGCTTTTGTTTTCATAAAGGTTTAAATTCTATACAGTGGGATCAATCAACTGATGATGTTACCAATGGTAAATTCTAAATGGGAAGCCTTCAGGGACTTCTTGGAGGCTACTAGGCTTTTCATACCGCCTAAGAAATACTGTTCAAGGGTCAGGACTAAATGGATGTCGGATGAATTAATGAGGCTCATGGCAGAGAAGAAAAATGCATAGGATGCATATAAATTATCAGGCGACACAGAAGCTTACGGCAGATATAAGCTAGTCTGTAATCAAGTCAAAAAAGAGGTTAGGAAAGCAAAGGCAGATTATAAGAAATCTTCGGCAAAGGATGCAAAGAAAAACAGCAAAGAATTCTTTACTTATCTAAACTCTAGAAGGAAGGGTGTTAAGTGACCCAATCTATGTTATGTTAAGTGACCCAATCTGATGAATCAGATTGGGTCACTTAACATAGATGGTTCGACTATTGATGATCCTGCTCAAGTAGCTGATAAACAATGAGTATTTTCCATCTACATTCACACATGACGGGCTATTCAAGGAAAGGAATGCTAGAAGTTTATCAAACTCTAACAGGGAGCTAAGTGATTTTCTAATAACTGAGAGCAAAGTGGAGGAGATATTGTTGAAGTTAAACATAAAAAAGGCACTTGGGGCAGATGGAACCTATCCACTTATAATGAAGGAGGCAAGCAAGGGAAGTAAGCAAACCCTTAGCCATAATTATGAGAGCATCCTTAGAGTCAGGGGAGGTCCCCCATGGACTGGAGATGTGCAAATGTATCCCCAATTCACAAAGGGGGTTCAAAGAGTGACACAAATAATTATAGACCTGTTAGTTTAACTTCTGTTCCAGGGAAAAAAATGGAGTCACCATTTTTTAGTAAAAGAGGTAATACAGGATCAAGTAATCAAGGTAATACAAGACAGCAGTAATAATTCAGACACAGCATGGGTTTGTTAAGGGGAAGTCTTGTCTGACCAATTTGATTGGATACTACGATGTGATCACAAAGGAACTGAATGCAAAAAATCATTTTGATACAATCTACTTGGATTTCAGGAGAGCTTCTGATACTGTTGCACATGGAAGACTGATGTACAAATTGGAGCGTTATGTCACTAAGGGCAAGTTACTGCAATGGATAAAGGATGGTTGAGTGGGAGATGGCAGAGAGTGGTAATAAATGGACACTGCTCTACGTAGATTAATGTTATTAGCAGAGTCCCCCAGGGTTCGGTGCTGGTCCCATTGTTGTTTTGTGTATTTATTAATGATATCAATGAAGGCTTAATGTTTAAGTTTGCAGATGATACGAAGGTTGGCAGGGTTGTTAACGACAGTAAAGGCAGTATGCTACTGCAACAGGATCTAGAAAAGTTAGGCAGGTGGGCTGAGAAGTGGCAACTGAAGTTTAACATTGACAAATGCAGAGTACCCCATATGGGTAGCAGTAACCCAAGAGAAACATACTAACTGTGTGGTACTACACTCAGGGAGGTGGAGAATGAAAAAGACCTGGGGGTAATTGCTCAGTCAGAGATGTGCGGTCAGAGCAGAGCGGATGGGCTGCCAAAGCAGGTCACGGAGTTTTGTCAATGATATATAGGAATTTTGTTAGCAGATAAAAAGAGGTGATTATCCCTTTGTATAAGGCAATGGTCAGGCCACAACTAGAGTACTGTATACGGGTCTGGAGGCCTCATTTTAGGAAGGATGTAAAGTTTCTAGAACAAGTACAGAAGGGCAACAAGATTGGTGAGAAGAACAAAGGGGTGCACTTACGAAGTAAGGCTTAAGTTCTGTAAGTTGTAGTGCCTGGAGAGTAGGCACATGCAAGGTGATCTGATCAAGGTGTACAAGGCCTTGAATTGTTTGAGCAGGCTCAATGTTCGCAGGATAATTCTGCTTGCTCAGATTAAGAACCTGAGGGGGATAGATTCAAATTGAGGAAAGACAGTTGTAGAATAGATGTGCATAAGTTTGCATTTAGCCAGCGGGTGGTTGATTTATTTGAGCTATCAACTTCCACAACAACAGATGTAACAAACTTCCATCTGTTGTTGTGGAAATTGATAGCTCAAATAAATTTAAGGCTGTACTAGACAAATATTTGGAGTGACTGGGTGGATGAAATGGAAAGGGTTTTTTTTTTTTTTTTTGGCTGATCCTGTATAAACTTGCTTTTTTGCCTCATATGCCTCTGCTAATGCTAATTATTGATGATGGGTTATACAAAGAATATAATAATAAAATATAAACTATTTTTATTTAACTCTCACAGCCCATGTCACTCACAAAAGCACTGTGGATCAAAAATAAACAACTTTCACAAGGAAATAATAAATCAATACTAATTATTGCTTAGAAAGTAGAAACAATAGACTGTTTCCTCATCCCATCCATGTAGGGTTGTCAGACGTACCCCATTCCCGGGTTCAATACCCCTTTTTTGGAATTTTTTTTTCCAATTTGGTAACACTCCGATTTCTAGGCAAAATGATATATTCTGACTTCTAATCTCTCTTGGCACAAGCACATTACAAATATTGCTTCCTCTGCATCTAAAAAAAACTTGGTTTTCTCTTTCACTCTCATTAGCATTAGCATTTCTTCCAAATAGCTGTTCACTCTGTACAAATCACAAATCTGCCCTACCATGGAATATTGTTCCCACATCTGGGGGTGGGGCCCACAAAACCTCTCTAAGGCTGCTGGATTATATTCAGAAGAGGGCAGTTAAGTTAATTAATGACTCCTCTCTAACAGAGTCTCTCCACTCTGTCTCATAGACGTACTCTTTCTGCTGCATGCCTTTTCTACAGATACTTCCACGGGCATTGTTCTCCTGAATTGGCTTCTATAATTCCCGCTCTCTCTTTAAAAACAGTCTGAACATGTGCCACAATCAGCCAACATCCATTTACTGTCCAAATTCAAACTTGCAGAACCAACTTTTCATCTTCTTTGTTTATTCATTCTTTCATTGTTTTCTGGAACAACCTTCTTTCCTACATTGTTATTAGTGGAGTCCCTCAGGGTTCAGTATTGGTCCATTATTGTTTTCTGTATTTATAACTGATATTGATGATGGTATATCAAGCTTAATGTCCAAGTTTTCAGCCGATACGAAGGTTGGCAGGGTTGTCAAGGACACTACTGACACTATGCTACTGCAACAGGATCTGGAAATGTTGAGCAGATGGGCTGAGAGGTGGCAAATGAAGTTTAACATTGACAAATGTAAAGTACTACATATGGGAAACAGCAACCCCAGAGCAACGTATCAACTCTGTGGTACTACACTGCCAGTGGTAGAGAATGAAAGGGACCTGGGGGTGGTTGTGCAGGCAGATATGAAGTTTTCTGAGCAGTGCAGACGGGCTGCAAGAGTAGCTCATGTTGTATTGTCGATGATATATGGGAATTTTTCTAGCAGGGATAAGGAGGTGATTATTCCCTTGTATAAGGCAATGGTCAAGCCACACCTAGAGTACTGTATACAGGTCTGGAGGCCTCATTTCAAGAAGGATGTAGAGATGCTGGAACGAGTACAGAGAAGGGCAACAAGATTGGTGAATGGAACAAAGGGGTGCTCTTACGAAGAAAGGCTTAAGTTTTGCAAATTACAGTGTCTGGAGACTAGGCACCAGCGAGGTGATCTGATAGAGGTGTATAAAGCCTTGAATGGTTTGAGCATGCTCAATGCTGATGGGATTCTTCCTCTTGCTCAGAATAATCACCTGAGAGGGCATAAATTCAAATTGAGGAAAGACAGATGTAGGATAGATGTGAGGAAATTTGCCTTTAGCCAGCGAGTGGTTGGTTGGTGGAACAGACTTCCATCCCTTGTCGTGGAGGTTGATAGCCTGAATAACTTTAAGGCTCAGCTAGACAGGTATTTCGAACGAACAGAGGGGTGAAGTGGAAGTGGTTATTTTTTATTTATTTATTTATTTTTTTTTATTTTTTTTGGCTGATGCTGCATAAGCTTGCTTTCTTGCATCAAATGCCTCTACTAATGCTAATGCTAATATTTTCTGAAAATTACAGTCTACAGAATTGAACTTCTTTCATCTTCTAAACCTGCAAACCAAGCATAGTACTATAGGTTCTAATACTTCTCGTGTTTGGGGTTTTAATAAAAATGGAAAAAAAAAAAAAAAAAAAAAAGATACCCCATTTTTAAAATTTGGAATGGGGTATTTGAAAAAAGCATAAATCATAAAATACCCTGTTTAGATGATTATTTAGGAACAAACAATTAACTGATGATAAAGTTATTGTTGAAATGCACCATTAAAGACTCAAAAATGGACATTCTATCCTACTTACAATCCTAATATAATATACCGATATGTTAAAAATCAATTGTCTTGGGGTAAAGAAAACCCATATGAGAGAAATTAAATATTAAGGAATAAGACATCATTGGGTAGGGTTGAACTTTGGAGGGCCACAAACCATTGTAATACCCATGATTTTTTCCCCCCCAAAAACTAATTTTCGCCCCTGTTGAGAATCACTGGTCTAAATGATATTCAAGCATTCTGGTCTCTTTCCATAGCTACTGGCTGCAACTATTGCCATCTGTACTCCCATCTCTGCTAAAACCAGTGCTTCTATTGCTACCTCAGCTAAAGTTAGAGCCAAGCTGCTAGCATCCTACTTTTCTTCTAATTCTTTTATAGATGACCTTGATAAACCACCTCCTACCATTCCTAGTATACTCAACTCAATGTCTCCTGTTGAAAGGATGCCAGCAGAATTTCAATCTTGAGGCCAAGTAAGCTACAGGTTCTGACGGTATTTTTCCACTTGTTTTGAAAACCTATGCCACTGAGCTTAATCCTGTTCTGTTTTGCTTTTTAACACTCTAATTTTGCTGGTATTTTCCTTTCTGCTTGTAACTTTGTTCATATCCAGCCAGTTCCTATAAAGGGTGATAAATCTGTCCCAATCAATTATCACCCCATTGCACTTACTTCTACTCTTTCTAAAGAAATGGAGAAATCCATTAACCCCCAACTCCTAAACCATCTTCAAACCTTCCATGTAATCAACAATCTCCAATATGGATTCCACCAGTGTCGATCCATGGGTAATATATAGGCCTATTGTTCCTATATATAACCACAGGGGCTCACATCTGGTGAGTATGGGCTTGGCACACCCAGGGTCCTGAGCTGGATATCATCATTCTTCTCTTTCTTGGTGATTCCCTTCTACTTTTCTCTCTCTCTCTCTCTCTCTCTCTCTCTCTCTTAGGGTAGCTCGGGAATTTTTTTTTTGGCTGGTGCAGCATAAGCCTCAGGCTTCCTTGCACCATATAGCTAATAATAATAATAATATGGACAAATAAATTCAATGCAAAAGTTTGCTGAAACTGAAGTAGTTGCTTGTATTTGACATAAAGGTCCCAATAAACTTTCATCTTATGGATTGACAACTATTTTGCAACTGGGTATTCAGTTTTCTCTCTCAGCTCATTGCGGGTGTTGGTAGATGGCTCTGTCTTCTAACTTCCCCACTATGCTGGTGTTCCCCAAAGTTTAATTCATTTTACTTTTCTATATTAATGATGCCAAGAGAGATCAGGCCTTCTTCATTGACTGAAAATCCTATCCACTGTTCTGCTGATGATAGCAAATTGCATTCCTGTTTTCAGTTTGAGAAAAACTGCCCTGCACAAACATATCTGACATATCCACTACCAATTCCTTAAATGCTGATCTCCAGGTAATTCTGAAATGGAGAAAAGATAACTTAGTTAATTTCAATCCTTCTAACTAACACTCAATCATGTTTTATATCTTGCAAGCAGGATTCTTCTGCTCCTATGGTTATCTTTGATGACACTCAGATTTCTAGACATATCTCTATAAGGGATTACCCTGATCTCTCTTGGCAAACACAAATTCTGCTTCCTCTTCTTTAAAAAAATAAGTTTTCTCTTTTGCCCTTGGTGTTACTTTTCTTCTAAACAGCTACTCATTCTACAAATCTCATATATGCCCTAGCATGAAAAGTTGTTCCCCGCCCCCATCTTGAGAGATGCTCCCATAGCATCTCTCAAGCTTCTGGACTTCATTCAAAAGATGGCAGTTAGGTTAATTAATAAGCCATCTCTTACAAAGTCAATCCACTTTGTTTCATACACACTCTGTTTCTGATGCATGCCTTTTCTAAGATACTTCCATGGGCACTATTCTTCTGAATTGGTTTCTATAATTATTAATTAATAATTATAATAACATTATAATTCCCCATCTCTCTTCTAAACCAGTTCGAACACATGCCACAAGCAGCAAACATCCTTTTACTGCCCGAGTTCAAACTCACAGAACTAACTTTACTTCTTCCTTATCTATCCCTTTATCTATCCCTTCAATTTCTGTTCTGGAGAACAGAAGTTGAAGGGATAAATAAATTTCCCTTCACAATGTATTTCCTGAAAATTACAATCTACACAAATTTGAGTTTAACGTCGACAAGTATCTTCTTTCATCTTCTCAACTTTCAACCCAAGTATGGTACTAAATTACAAGAGGTTCTGATATTCTTTATGTTTCAGGTTTATATAAAAAAAAACAAAAAACCCCACACTGTCAAAAAATAATTCATTTCTTGAGAACTTTATACTCATTTCACTATATACACATTTTCTAAGCTTTCATACAACTAGGCATAACTTTGATACACATGAAATAAGATGGTTTACTCAGATAGCTTACAGAAACCTAAATGAAATTTAAACGGCACAAAATGGTAGTATTGTACACGTTGGCAATAATGACATTAAGAGTAGGAGATCTGCAGATTATTTAACAAGTACAGAGTAACACTGAAAAAAAAAAAAAAAAAAGTCATGAGTTAGGGTTAAATTTGAAAGTGTCTGCAATTCTGTCTTGTCAATCAATGCAGCCATAGACAGATTGTTTTTTAATAAAATATTACTTTATACTTTAATATTTCATTAGTAGTGATAAGATTTGTTTCAGTATACTTATTCCCAAAGCACAAGATCTTTTTGCTAACGAAATGCACTGAGATTCAGAATGAATTCTTTTAAATATCTTAGTGAATAATCACAAGCTTTACTCTGCAAAACCAAGAATTGCCAATGGAAATTTGCCTGTTTGAATTTCCACTACCCAGTCACTTATATACTTTGGGAATAAGTATACTGAAACAAATCTTATCATTAATGAAATATTAATGAAGTATAAAATAAGATTTTATTAAAAAATATAGTTATTAAAAAACAATCTGTCCATGGCTGCATTGATTGACAAGGCTCTCATCATTATAATCCTGTATATCGCTTCCCAGCAATTATCACATCATTCTTTATTTGGAGCAGAGAACTTAACTTCACAATTTTTTGAAAATTAAATCATGTTGTGGCTATCAAAAAAAAAAAAAATAAATAAATAATAAATAAAACGCACACACTTTTGCCATCTAATAAATAGAGATTTCTTATAATATTAGAAAAATACAGAAGGTCAACCTGAACTTTTCACTTTAAACTGTTATTTGTTTCTGGCAGGAACAAATAGTTTAAATCTCAAATATTCAGGATTATAATTTTCAGAAAATTAAGAAACTGGAATTCACAGCAAAATTAGTCTCCTCATCCATCTGAACTAAGAGAGCTATATGTTTCAACAACTATTCACATTTGGGACTAATTAAAAAGAAAGTCTAGTTACATTGGTCATTAAGTAATTTGAATAGAAAATTAACATAAAAAAATAAATAATAAATAATGTATGTAGGGAGTGATAGTGAACCCAAAGCACTTGTTGGTAGCAATTCTCATACACCGATGAGCCAAAACATTATGACCAGTGAGTTATTATGCAAATTGAAGCAACTGCAGGTGAAGTACTCCCCAGCACGTTCACTGTACAGGACACAGTATAAAAAATACCTGATGGGCACAGAACCATCAAAACCAGACCTTGGGTGATTGGAAGAAGGTCGTCGGGTTCAATGAATCACATTTCCTGTTGCACCATGTGGGTGGCTGGGGATGTGTGCATCGTTTACCTGGGGAAGTGATGCCGCCTGGATGCACCGTGGGGCAAAAACAAGCCGGTGGCAGCGGTGTCATGCTTAGGGCGATTTTCTGTTGGGATACCCTGGGTCCAGTCATCCATCTGCCAGGCACTCTGACATCTACCACCTACCTAAACATCATTGCTGACCAGGTACACCCTTTCATGGCAACGATCTTCCCCTCAGGCGGTGCCGCCTTTCAGCAGGATAAAGCACCATGCTACAATGTCCGGATTGTTCGAGACTGGTTCGCATGAGGAAGACTTCCAGGTATCGCACTGGCCTCCAAATTCCCCAGACATCAATCCCATCGAGTATCTGTGGTTTGTGTTGGAACAGCAACTCTGATCGATCTGTGGCATCTCAACCACAGACCTTACAAGAGTTAAAAGATCTGCTGGTTACATGTTGGAACCAGATACCACAAGACATTTAGAAATCTTGTAGCGTCCATGACTTGCCAGGTACAAGCTGTTTTGGCTTCACGTGGAGGACCAACATCATATTAGGTAGGTGGTCATAAGAATTAGTAGAGGCATATGATGCAAGAAAGCAAGCTTGTGCAGCATCAGCCAAAAAAAAAAAAAAAAAAACCTACTTCCACAACAAGGGATGGAAGTCTGTTCCACCAACCAACTATCCGCTGGCTAAAAGGCAACCTTCCGCACATCTATCCTACAGCTGTCGTTCCTCAATTTGAATTTATGCCCTCTCAGGCGATTATTCTGAGCAAGAGGAAGAATCCCATCAGCATTGAGCATGCTCAAACCATTCAAGGCTTTATACACCTTAATCAGATCACCTCGCAGGTGCCTAGTCTCCAGACACTGTAATTTGCCTTTCTTCGTAAGAGCAACTATTCGTTCCATTCACTAATCTTGTTGCCCTTCTCTGTACTCGTTCCAACGGCTCTACATCCTTCTTAAAATGAGGGCCTCTAGACCTGTATACAGTACTCAAGGTGTGGCTTGACCATTGCCTATACAATGGGATAATCACCTCCTTATCCTTGCTGAAAAAATTCCTGTATATCATTCACAAGACACCATGCGCTACTCTTTTGTGAGCTACTTGCAGATATGAAGTTTTCTGTACAAAACTTCATATCTGCCTGCACAATTACCCCCAGGTCCTTTTCGTTCTCTACCACTGTCAGTGTAGTACCTAAGAGTCGATACGTTGCTCTGGGGTTACTGCTTCCCATATGTAGCACTTTATGTTTGTCAATGTTAAACTTCATTTTCCACCACTCAGCCCATCTGCTCAACTTTTCTAGATCCTGCTGCAGCAGCATACTGTCATTAGTATCCTTAACAACCCTGCCAAACTGCGTATCATCTGCAAACTTGAACATTAAGCTTGAAATACCATCATCAATATCATTTACAAATACAGAAAACAACAATGGACCCAACACTGAACCCGGAGGGACTCCACTAATAACATTAGTCCAACATGATGAGCACTGTCCATTGATTACCACTCTCTGTCTTCTCCCCCTCAACCACCCCATTATCCATAGCAGCAATTTGTCCCCAATGCTGTTCCAATTTGTTCAGCAATCTTCCATGTGGAACAGTATCAAAAGCCTTTCTAAGATCCAAATATATGATATCAAAGTTATTCCCTGCATCCAGTTCCATTGTAACCACATCAGAGTATCCAATCAAATTGGTCAGGCAAGACTTTCCTTTAACAAAACCATGCTGTGTCCGAGCTATAACTGAAGTCTTGTCTAGATGATCCTGCAGTGCTTCTTTATCCCATGCCTCCATTAATTTTTCTGGAACAGAAGTTAAACTAACAGGTCTATAATTACTTGTGTTGCCCTTTGATTATCCTTTGTGAATTGGGGTCACATTTGTACTTCTCCAGTCCATGGGTACCCCGTTTGTTTGTTATTTGGTTTTTAGGAGCATTAGCAACTAAGGCCATATTGCTCTGGGGATATGCGGTGGTCATTCCCTGACCTTTCTGTATCCTCTGTATTTGGTGGTCACGGGCTCGAACCCCGGTCTAATCAAGAAGCGGGTGCAATGCACTGCTGCTCCTGCCCACCTGGCCACGGCGGCACCCATGGGTACCTCCTCTGAGTCCAAAGAAGCTCTCATAATTATATAACTGGATAGATCCCATCTGCTCCGGGTGCCTTTTTTATGTTTATCTTCAACAATTTCTCCTCCACTTTCCTCTTAGTTATTACAAAATCATCTAGCTCACTACCAGAGTTTAATTCCCCTTTGGCATTCCCCTCCCTGAATAACTCCCCATTTGTGAATGTAGATGCAAAATACTCATTTAGTTTGTAAGTCACCTGAGCAGAATCATCTACAGTTGAACCATCAATATGCAGTGGACCAATCTGATTCAACCCTTTCCTTCTAGAATTTACATAGGTAAATAACTCTTTGCTGTTTTTCTTTGCATCCTTTGCCAAAGATTTCTCATAATCTACCTTTGCCTGCCTAATCTCCTTTGCGGCTTGGTTACAGACTAGCTTATATCTATCATAGGCTTCCATGTAACCCATTAATTTATGTATCTCATGCATTTTTCTTCTCTGCCATATGTCTCATTAGTTCGTCTGACACCCATTTAGGCCTAAACCCTGAACAATATTTCTTATTTGGTATGTAAAGCCTAGTAGCTTTCAAGATAAATTCTTTGAATGCTTCCCATTTTGAATTTGCTGTTGGTAACATCATCAGTTGGTACCACCGTATAGAATTTAAATACTGTCTCAGACCACCATAGTCGCATTTACGAAAGCAAAAACCCTTCACTTTACCCCTGATGGTAGTTAACTCTGAGTAAATCCCACTTCAGCACACTGTGATCACTGCCACCTAGTGATTCCTTTATCTGCAGATTCTTAATGCATGAAGAATCACTACTGATAATCATATCAAGAGTATTACTCCCTCTAGTTTCCTCCTGAACATGCTGATGTAGAAAACAATCATCCAATAAATCCACATAAGCCTTGCTAGTGTGTGAGTGACTAACCCACAAATTCCAGTCAATATCTGGGAAATTAAAATTTCCCCATTATAAGACTGATTTCCTGGCCCACTCTATTTCCCTGTACAGTTTCTTATTGTACTCATCAGAGTCATTAGGCCTATAACACACTCGTACTCTCAATTTTGATCTCCCAATGCTTATGTCACACCAAACTGATTCGACACTGCACTGTCCAACGATGTCGACTGGCTTAACTTCCTTGGATTTTATGTGTTTCTTAACTAATAGCATAACCCCTCCTCCCTTCCTATCCTGTCTATCCTTCCTGTACACATTGTACTTCCCAAATTCCAGTTCTGCATTCCTTAAATCTGTGTGACACCATGTTTCTGATATCCCAACAATATCTGCCTTTGATGTTTTGAGCAATACCTCAAATTCTTCAAATTTATTTACCAAACTCCTAGCACTGGTGTATATGCTAGGACAAGCACCTGTTCCTATTCTTAGCTACCCTAACACAATCCATGTGTTTACTTGTACTGCAATGACTCCCAGCAGTCTCTGAAATACCCTGAATCTTGTTTTCCATGCTGCTGCTCATTCCAATAGAAGCAGCGCAAGAATCACTTTCACCTCTGCCAGTGGCTACTGTTAATCTATTAGTCCTTGTATCTCCACAAGATAACAGTTTTCCGACCCACTAACACTGCCTTGATAGTATCAGCAAATATTCTTGCACCCTTTCTATTTAAGTGTATCCCATCCCCGTAGGAGCAGTCTCTTCTGTTAACCTGGAGTGTGGTCTCCCAGTCATAATGTTTTGGCTCATCAGTGTATTAATAGATATGGCAGAATGGTGCATATATTTATATCCACTGATTATAAAGAAGTTCTTTTCAGTAGCTTCAATCATGTAACTAAAGTGCTTTACACAAAGATATTAACAAATAAATATCAGAATTTCAGATATGAAATTCAATGAATTCAATTTTCTCAGTCACCAACATTTCAAAACAAGATTTCTTCCAATTAGATTTACACAAGTGTATCATGTTATTCAGGAAGTATATTAATTCATTTGAAAGGTAAAGAATACATTAACCAGAATAATTAAACACAAACATTCTCTATTTCTATTATAAAAATATCTAGTTCAAAATTACTTACAGAGCTCAGAGCTGAGACTAGGAAATTCATATATATGTTCACAGGTGTTCTTGCTGTTAGGTATGCAGAAACCAAACTCAAAATCAAATGTTTTCAAAAGCTTATCCCTAAAAAAATGTCGTTCAATCATTCGGAACTTATTCACTGGTTTATCACCCACTGTAAATTCCACACTGGAAAAAATTTTTAGATATTAGGAGATGTATGCTATTAACTTTGTCAATTAAAGTTATTTTATTATTTTTTTTTTTTTTTTTAACCAATCTCTTATCTAAAACGAACCATAAAAAGGAAAAGTTTAAATACAGTCATTTTTTGATTTATTTATGCATTTTCAATTTAGAACAATATGTACCAATTCTAAATTTTGGAATCTTCAGTTCTTGCTTTAATGTGATTAGGAACAAAATGCACAACAGGCAACTACAAGGTTGAGGGTACATTAGTAATGGACTTGCATATTATTTTGTGATATCTTTAATTTGGCAATTTTTATATTAACATTAATTGTACTTTTCTTAATTGTAACTTAATATTGTACTTATTAAGTTACAATTAACGTATTACATAACAATAAAGCAGTTTTATATAGTATACTAACTACACTATATAAAACTGCTTTATTTGCCTTAGTCATGACTTAGGCTTAGAAAACAAAAGAAATATTAAAAAAAAACAACAACAAAGGAAAAAGACAAGGAAAGAGTAAGAACTTTCAGTCACCAATGTGTAGCAGTTGTGCAATTTAACTTCATTTTCTATATAATCTAAGCCATGGTTCTCAAACTGTGAAGACAACCTAAATCCATTATGAAAAATTCCCGGCAACCCCAGCACTGGGTGCATGGGCACTAGCAGAATATTTTCTAAGGTGGTGTATATGGGGTAATGAGGGAATTCTTTTTTTTGAAAAATGCATGATAACAAGTTTGGCTTCTTGTACAGGATTTTTAAACAAAATTTTTTTTAATTTAAAAATTGGTCTCACTGCATTTTATGCACAATTTCTATATCTCTAAGAACAATAAATTGTATGAAGAAATCTAAATTAAAGAAATAATATTTGATTGTTTTTTCATACTTATTTTAATGTTTTTAGAACAATAAGTACATTTTTTAATTTATATCCAGAAACTAAAATAATTCAAAATTAAAAAAAAAACAATACAAAATTATGTTGAAATTTCATTAATTTAAGAAAAAAATGCTTAAAAAAAATGCTTATTACAATAAAAATATATTCTTAAAAAGAGAACAGAACAAAACATAAAACAATTAATGTGAATCATGTGCTTGATGTGATTTACATAGTTCATTTATATTTGGGCATATTTTGGACAAACATACTTGCATTTCATTTTCAACCGACTTCATATTACTTAATAATGTAATATGAAGGTCTTAACCAATTTTCTTGAATTGAGAGTCATGAAACAAGTAAATGCATTGGCTGTATTAGGGTAACAGGTGCATGTATACTTGCATGCTAGGAGTAAAGTAAATAAATTTGATGAATTTGAAGTGCTGGTGAAGACATCCAAGGCAGGTATTGTTGGAATAACAGAGATGTGGTGTCACACAGATATAAGGAATGCAATTAGAATTTGGGAAGTACAGTGTATACAGGAAGTACAAACAAGACAGGAAGGGAGGAGCGGTTATGCTATTAGTTAAAAAATACAAAATCTAAGGAAGTGCAGCCAATTGACATTCATGGACAGTGCAGTGGGGAATTTTAATTTCCCAGATACTGACTGGAACTTGTGGGTTTGTTACTCACACACTAGCAAGGCTTCTGTGGATTTATTGGATGATTGTTTTCTACAGCAGCAAGATTGGGAGGCAACTAGAAGAAGTAACACTCCTGACCTGACTATCAGTGGTGATTCTGAACCACTAGGTGGCATTGATTGTGGGATATACTCAAAGAGGTAACTACCATTAGGAGTAAAGGAAAGAGTTTTTGCTTTCATGAAGGTGACTGCAGTGGTCTGAGAAAGTTTTTAAATTCTTTATACAGTGGGACCAACTGATGATGGTACCAACAACATATTCTAAATGGGAAGCATTCAAAGAATTAATCTAGGAAGCTATTAAGCTTTTCATACCTACTAAGAAATATTATTAAAGGTTTAGACCTAAATGGATGTCAGAAAAGAAAAAGGCATGTGACATATATAAATTAACAGGTGACACAGAAGCCTATGGTATACATAAGCTGGTCTGTAATCAAGTCACAAAGCAGGTAAGGCAGGCTAAAGAAGATTATGAGAAATCTTTGGCATAGGATGCAAAGAAAAACAGCAAGGAGTTCTTTCTTTATGTAAACTCTAGTTGGAAAAGGATAAATCAGATTTGTCCACTCAACATGGATGGTTCAACTATTAATGATCCTGCTCAGATAGCTAACAAACTGAATGAGTATTTTGCATCTACATTTACATACACGTCAGGAGTTATTCGGGGGGTATGCCAGAGGTGTATTAAACTCTGGCAGTGGCTAAATGATTTTGTAATAACTCAGAGCAAAGTGGAGAAGAAATTGTTGAAGATAAACATAAGAAATGCATCTCGGGGGATGGGATCTATCCAGTTATATTAAAGGAGGCAGCAAAGGATGTACCGATCGACTGGAGATGTGCAAATGTGACCCCAATTCATAAAGGAGAATCAAAGGGTGACAAGTAATTACAGACCTGTCGGTTTAACTTCTGTTCCAGGAAAATTAATGGAGGCACTGGTTAAAGATGCACTATGTCTGAACTATAACCAAAGTCTCATCTAGATGAGACTTTAAAAATCTAGATGAGACTTTGGTTATAGTTCAGACACAGTATGAGTTTTTAAAGGGATGTCTTGTCTAACCAATTTGACTGGATACTATGATGTGGTCACAAAGGAACTGGATGCAAAGAATAATTTTGACATCATATACTTGAATCTTAGGAAGGCTTTTGTTTCTGTTGCACATGGAAGACTTCTTCATAAACTGGAACAGTGTGGACAGTGTGGCATTGGAAGCGAATTGGTGCTATGGATAAAGGGATGGATGAATGGAAAAATATAGTGTGGGGTAATCAATGGTCACTGCTCTTCATGGACTAATGTTATTAGTGGGATCCCCCAGGGTTCAGTGTTGGGTCCATTGTTGTTTTCTGTATTTATTAATGATATTGATGATGGAATAGCAGGCTTAATGTCTATATTTGCACACGACACAAAGGTTGGCAGGGTAGTTAATGACACTAATGACAGTACGCTACTGCAACAGGACCTAAAAAAGTTGAGCAGATGGACTGAAGGAGGCAACTGAAGTTTAACACTGACAAATGTAAAATACTGCAGATGGGTAGCAGTAACCCAGAGTAACATATCAACTGTGTGGTACTACACTGAGGGTGGTAGAGAATGAAAAGGACCTGGGGATAATTGCGTAGTCAGATATGAAGTTTTCTGAGCAGTGTAGATGGTCTGCAAGAGTAGCTCATGGTGTCTTGTCAATGACATACAGGAATTTTTCTAGCAGGGAAAAGGATGTGATAAGGCAATGGTCAGGCCACATCTTGAGTACTGTATACAGGTCTGGAGACCATGTTTTAGGAAGGATGTAGAGCTGCTGGAACAAGTACAGAGAAGGCAACAAGATTAGGGAATGGAACAAAGGGTTGCTGTTAAGAAGAAAGAATTAAGTTGTGCAAATTGCAATGTCTGGAGACTAAGCACCTGCAAGAAAGAGAAGAATGATGATATCCAGCTCAGGACCCTGGCAAACCCAGGGTCCTGAGCTGGGTATCATCATTCTTCTCTTTCTTGGTGATGCCTTTCTACATTCTCTCTCTCTCTCTCTCACTCACACACACACACACACACACACACGGGGGGGTGGGGTGGGGTAACTCAGGAATTTATTTATTTTTTGGCTGGTGCAGCATAAGCCTCAGGCTTCCTTGTAACATGTGGCTAATAATAATAATAATAATAATAAGGTAATCTTATTGAAGTGTATATGGCCTTGAATAATGGTTTGAGCATGCTCAATGCTCATGGGATCCTTCCTCTTGCCCAGATTAATCACTTGAGGGGACATAAATTCAAACTGAGGAAAGACAGTTGTAGGGTAGATGCGTGGAAGTTTTCCTTTACCCAGTGGGTGGTTGATTGGTGGAGCAAACTTCCATCTGTCATTGTAAAGTTGACAGCTTAAATAAATTCAAGGTCCCAAGATGTGCAAGTTTTTAAAGTTTTTAATAATAAATGGTGTCAAAATTCATGAATATACTAATATACAATAATAAAATTCTTTAAAATTACTTTCATAGAATTTTATAATTAATTTAAATTACTTGAAAGTAATTTTAAAGAATTTTATTATCATATATTAGTATATTCGTGAATTTTAATGCCATTTATTTTTAAAAGGTTTGACACGTTGTTTTCAATTTCTCAAGGTTGTGTGGTTTAATGTAGTAATATATGTAGTATATATTACTACATTAAAGTAGGGGCCTAGAGGGGGGAACAGGTATTCTGTGTATTATCAGCCACTCAGTCTAAAACATTGATGGATCCAATATCTTTCTATTTCAGATGATTTAGGAGAAGTCCGGTTGTCCTGCCTCCCTAAAATCCACTAATGCACACCTCTTTGATGGTAAGGATTTGGTCTTTTCCTCTTCACGCTGACCAAGCGTGAAGAGGAAAAGACCAAATCCTCCATCACATGACAGAACAACGAAACAAATGGCCCTCAGTCTCCAGCGGCTTTCACTCCCCCTCTTACGGCAGCGAGAGGATCAGAGCAGAAGCAGAGGGTGCTAAGAATCTCTGGCTACGACCAGGCTGCCATGCACGGAAACTGAACTTGATCTGTTACAATGTAAGATCGCTCATCAGTGAAGACAGGATATTAGAACTGGAAAAGGAACTAGAAATTTGTGAAATTGGAATACCATTGGTTTTGGTGAAACAAAAAGAAATGAATCATTATAAGTTTATCAAGTGGATATCTGCTGTACACCAATGGAAACAGTGAAAGGAGCAAAAGTGGAGTTGGCTTTCTGGTCCACAAAGATATAAAAAACAACATTTTGGAATTCAAAAGTGCATCATCAAGGGTGTCATGAAAACTAATCAAGATTTCTAAGATGTACAAGCTAAAG
Organism: Mastigoproctus giganteus; assembly: GCF_048544385.1. NCBI lineage: Eukaryota > Metazoa > Arthropoda > Arachnida > Uropygi > Thelyphonidae > Mastigoproctus > Mastigoproctus giganteus. The sequence continues at coordinate 47,050,197 of NC_143576.1, read as the reverse complement.
GTTTTAATGATTTATGCATCAACATCAAGCCATGATGATGAAGAGGTTGAAGAAATATACACAGAAATCGAGTCTTCTAGATGAGCAGAAAACCCACTACACTTATCATTATGAGGGACGTCAATGCTAAGGTTGGAAAAAGACAAAACAGCACAAAAAGGGTAACTATAGGGAATTTTAGAATTGGTGAAAGAAATGAAAGACTTGTGGAATTTCCAGAATTTCAAGGAATGTCAGTAATGAACACTTTTTTCAAGAAAAGGGTGAACAGAAAGTGGACATGGAAAAGTCTAAATGGATTAATAACTAATGAAATCGACTTCATCCTCACTAACAGAAGATATATCGTGAATGACGATACCATCCTGAATAAGATAAATGTTGGTGATCATGGAATAGTATGATGCACACTTGATATAGATGTAGGAAAACAAAGGAAAAAACTGACTTGAGTAAACAATAAGGTTTTTGAGATAACAGAAAAAGAGGAAAAGCAGTACATACTGGAACTTAAGAACATGTTTGAGCTTCTGCAGACTGCTCAGGACCAAGATATCGACGAGGAATATTACAACTTTCTTAAAGTGATAAAGCCCAAGAAACCTATAGGGAAAAAGAAATCCAAAGAAGAAAAAATTAGTCAAGAAACACTTGTCATGATGAACCAAAGACAACAAATGAAGAGCAAGATAAACACTGACAAGGAGAAAATTAAGTATACTGAGTTATGCAAAGCTATTGGAAAGAGATTCAGAGAGGACATAAGATTTAACACAAGAAAAGTAGAACAAGCATTAAGGGAAAACAAAGGACTTAAATCAGCAGCCATGAGCAATAATACAGAAAGAAAAATAATACTGAAACTGAAGAATAGTGATGGTGTACTTATAAATAGTAGAGAAGGCATAATTCAAATAGCAGACTACTATAGAGAATTATACAAGGAGGAAGGGAATGATGCCAGCAATGGGGAAGATGGATCGCAAATTAGTAATACATACGACATACCTGATATTCTTCCTGATGAGGTAGAACATGCATTGAAGAAAATGAAGAATAAGAAAGTCCCGGGGGAAGATGAAGTTACTGTAGAGTTGTTAAAATTGGGAAGAAGAGACATAACACAAAAACTGGCAAGACTCTTCACAAAATGCATTAGAAAAGGTGTGACACCTAAGGAGTGGAATAATGCAATCATAGTTTTGCTGCATACGAAAGGAGGTAAATCAGAAATTGGAAATTATAGACCAATTAGCTTGTTATCCCACATCTACAAATTGTTCAGAAGGGTCATTACTAACAGATTAGAAAGAATACTTAATGAGAATCAATGGAAAGAGCAAGCTGGCTTTAGGACAAGATTCTCCAACTATGGATCACCTTCATGTAATATCACAGCTAATGGAGAAAGAAAATGAATATAAATCACCATTATGCCTGGAATTTGTGGATTATGAAAAGTCATTTGACTCCATACAGCATAAGGCAATGTTTCGAGCACTGGAAAGACAAGGCACAGATAATCCATATATTATGATTTTGAAGAAAATATATTGAGAACACTACCTCCTTTATTACACTAGACAAAGACAGTAGTAAATTTAAAATTGAGAAAGGAGTTCAACAAGGAACAAGGAGACAATATCTCCAAAGTTGTTTACTGTTGCCCTTGAAGAAGCTTTCAGAAGATTACACTGGTTGCAGAAAGGAGTCAATGTGAATGGAGAGTACCTAAACCATTTACAATTTTCAGAAGAAATTCTGATTAGTATTAGTAACGGCCGCATGGTGCAAGAAAGCCTATGGCTTATGCTGCACCAGCCAAAAAAAAAAAAAAAAAATCTGAACAAAACAATGATAAAAACAAAAAAAATAAATAAAATATTAAAATAAAATAAACAACTAAATAATAATAATTAATAAAAAAAAAAAAAAAAAGGAAATTAAACCTATCATCCTATGTGCTTCCCTTACCCGAAAGTACTATCCACATGACCTTTGAATTTCCCCAAGCTGTCGGCCTCCACCACCCATGAAGGCAACTTATTCCAGTAATTTATAACTCGCTGGCTAAAATAAAACTTCCTGCAGTCCAATCTAAACATTCCCCCCCCCCCGTAACTTGAATTTATGTCCCCTAGTTCTAGCATCATTTATAATCTTGAAAATTTTGTCCTCATTCATTTTACTGATGCCTCTCAGAGCCTTAAACACCTCAATCAAATCTCCTCTAAGGTGTCTAGTTTCCAAACTCTGCAACCCACATATTCGAAGTCTTTCTTCATAAGGACACCCTTTTGCCGATCTCACCAGGCGAGTGAGACCTTCTTTGCACCCTTTCAAGAAGCTCGATGTCTTTCTTTAGGTGCGGTCTCCATACTTGAACACAGTATTCCAAGTGTGGTCTAACATAAGCCTTATATAATGGGATTATCACGTCCCTATCTCTACTTGCAAAAGTTCGATAGATCATCGATAGGACACCATGGGCCTTCCTTGCAACCTGTTTACAATGCTCAGAGAATTTCATGTCTTACCGTATCGTAACACCCAAGTCCCTTTCCTCCAGTACTGGGTTTAGTTGAACTCCACCAAGTGAATACGTTTTTTTGGGATTACTGTTTCCCAGGTGTAATACCTTACACTTTATAGGATTAAAGCACAGCTGCCATTTTTCTGACCATTCCTGAAGTCTATCTAGGTCTTTCTGAAGAAGCTCAGCTTGACAGTGATCATTAACTACTCTACGATTTTTAACATCATCTGCAAATTTAGACATCACGCCCTCTATCCCTTCATCAATGTTGTTTATGAAAATTAAAAACAACAGATGTAAGAAGTGGGGAACCCCACTTCTTACATCAACCCAATCTGAGGAATAGCCATTTATCACAACCCTCTGCCTCCTGCCCTGAAGCCATCCTTCTATCCATCTAAGGATTTTCCCAGTGATTCCAACCTGTTCCAGCTTATAAAGCAACCGCTCATGTGGGACTGAGTCAAAAGCTTTGCTGAAATCTAAATAAACAATGTCGAAATTATTCCCTAAATCCAGCTCGTGAGTGACCCTTTCGAAATAGCGAACCAGATTTGTTAAACATGATTTTCCCTTTACAAAACCATGCTGAGTATCCTTGAGAATTTCAATTCGATCCAAATGATCCTGAATTCCACCCTTGATCATTGCCTCCATGATTTTCCCTACTACTGAAGTCAGACTGACAGGTCGATAATTTCCAACTTCACTTTTAGAGCCCCCCTTATGTATGGGAGATACATTTGCACTTTTCCAATCCAAGAGAATCTCCCCAGAGTCTAGTGATGCTCGCATAATTAGCCTCAATGGTTCAATGCACTTGCTTGCTGCCTCTCTTAAGATTATAGGGTATATTCCATCAACTCCAGGAGCCTTACTTGTCTGTAGGCTCGAACGTTTTTTCATTAAATAGTCTTGCAAAATTTCAATATCATTAATTACATATTTTTTAACTTCGCTCCCACAATTTCCCATTGCCACAAAAGGCTTTTCATTTGTAAATATCGATGCAAAATAACTGTTGAGTTCATCTGCAACAGCAGCTGGTGTATTTATTACTATCCCCTTTCCCTTACGTAAAGGTCCGATCTGGTTTGTCCTGCTCTTCTTGGCATTTATATATGTGAAGAATTCTTTATCCCCCCCCCCTCTTTGCTTTGCTTGATAGAGATTTCTCATAAACTGCCTTTCCTGTCGAACCTTTTCTGTGGCTCTATTACACATCACCTTGTAGCTGTTATAGGCTTCAGTACTTTTTATTGCTCTGTAACCTTTCCATGCCACCTTTTTCTGCTCAAGTAATGTGGCAACTTCACTATTCATCCAACTTGGAACCCTTCTCGTGGAGTATTTTTTTTAATGGTATATACGCATTCAAGGCATCTGTGATTAATGTTTTAAAAGCGTACCATAGTTCAATTGTATTCATTCTCTGAGCGATATCTACCCAGTTAATAGAGGCCATGTAGTACCTTAAGGCATCGTAATTTCCTTTTCTGAGATTAAAACCCATTCCTTTGCCTTTTACTTCTGCTACCTCTCTCGTCATCATCCACCGTAGAACTCCGTGATCACTTCCTGCTACTGGTTCCTCTACTGTCAGCCCTGTTATGTCATCTGATTCATGTGTGATGATGAGATCTAGGATATTCTTTTCTCTAGTACTTTCCCTGACATGTTGATACAAATAACAGTCATCTAGTTGATTTAAAAATTTTGTTCATCATGTCGAGTTTCCTCCCCATTTACTCCAATCAATTAGAGGCAAATTGAAATCACCCATAATAAGGCATTGATGCTTACTTGCCCATTCCATTTGCACGTAGAGGCTTTTGTCATAATCTTCACAATCACCTGGTCTGTAGATTACTCCTACTCGCATTATACCTTTGTTTCCAACAATCTCACACCATACACACTCTATACTAGCATGTGAAATGTCTGAATCCGGGAAAGCTATCGTCGCACTCAGGCTGCTTCTGATAAGAAGCATTACCCCACCACCCCTTCTATCTAACCTATCCATCCTAAACACATTATACAAGCCGTACTGAAACTCATCATCCCCAATCTCCTGGTGGCACCACGTCTCTATAAGCTCTATTATGTCTGCGTTACTTGTTTTAACCAGCAGTTCGAATTCGTTCATTTTATTGACGACACTTCTAACGTTACTGTATAAACAATTAAGATTTACTGTTCTTGTATATTTAACAACCCTAACACAACCCTTGAAGTTTTTTAGGCTCTCTTCCGATATTAGCTACCCGCTCACGTGATCATAAGCCACGATCACAAAGAATTAGAGGAAAATATGCATAGTTAGTAAGGATTTCGGACTAACGATGAATATGGCTAAAACAAAAGTAATGATTGAACAAGTATGCCACAGAGAGGAACATAATGATTGAAGGAGCAGTAATTGAAAAGGTGAAGTCATATACTTATCTGGGACAAGTAATTAGCTGTAATAATGATAAATGGCTGGAAGTCAAGAGAAGAATAAATTTTGGATGGATAGCATTCAGGAAATAGAGTCACATACTGAAGAGCAATATCCCAGTTTGTCTGAAATGTAAAATAATGAACAAATGTATACTCCCCACCATGACTTATGGAAGTGAAACTTGAGCACTCACCAAAAGAATGGAAGAGAAGCTGAGAAGTACACAGCGAAGAATGAAACAAATTATATTGGGAATCAGACTGTTAGATAAGTAGATAAACACATGGATTAGGCAGAAACTCAAGGACATCCTTATCAAAACTCAAGAACTATAATGGTCTTGGGCAGGACACATAGCTCGAAGATATGATGACAGATGGACTAAGAAAATAACAGAATGGTACCCAAGAGGAGCTAGAAGAAAACCTGGAAGACAAATGCAGGGATGGACAGACGAAATACGTGAGTTTGTGGGTAGTAAATGGATGGCCATTGCAAAAAACAGAAGGAACTAGAAAGTTGCTGGAGAGGCCTTCATCCTATAGCGGGTTGAAAATGGCTGATGATGATATAGAATATATCTTAATCATTTTAAATTTCGAACAGTTTTTATAACAAGCAAAAAAGGGTCGAATCGGGGAAGTTTAGAAGAGAAGCATAAAATAATGGAGAAAGATAGAGGTATCTCTTATGAAATTTGAAAATCAGACCTTAAATCATCCTTACTGTTTTTCCTATTCTTTATACTGTACCATCTTCATTACTCAAATATAATGAATACCATTCAAAACCTTTAAAGGACATATTTTTCATAACGGTCCCTAGGCAAATAGATGGAGGTCGCATGTCATTCTCATCTAAATTTATGGGTCACAAGTAGGAAAACGTTGTGCGCCCCTTGCATAATGGATAATATGGAGCACAAAAGATTGGGAGGGAGAGATATGGAAGTTACTTTAAGAGAGACACCGATCACTACTTCTTGAGAAATTTGGAGAGAGATGTGTTTCTTTGGAATATTATTATTATTTCTAAAAATAATCACTACTCTCACTTCGGCTGATAATTAGCATTAGCAGAGGCATATGATGCAAGAAAGCAAGCTTATGCAGCATCAGCCAAAAAAAAAAAAAAAAAAAAAAAAAAAACAACTTCCCTTTCACCCCTCCATTCATTCGAAATACCTGTCCAGCTGAGCCTTAAATTTATTTAGGCTATCAACTTCCACGACAAGGGATGGAAGTCTGTTCCACCAACCTGCTGGCTAAAGGCAAATTCCGCAAGTCTATGCTACATCTGTCTTTCCTCAATTTGAATTTATCCCCTCTCAGGTGATTATTCTGATCAAAAGAAAGAATCCCATCAGCATTGAGCATGCTCAAACCATTCAAGGCTTTATACACCTCTATCAGATCACCTCGCCGGTGCCTGGTCTCCAGACACTGTAATTTGCAAAACTTAAGCCTTTCTTCATAATCCTTCTTGAACTGAGGCCTCCAGACCTGTATACAGTACTCAAGGTGTGGCCTGACTATTGCCTTATACAAGGGAATAATCACCTCCTTATCCCTGCTAGAAAAATTCTTGTATATCATTGACAAAACACCATGAGCTACTCTTGCAGCCTGACTGCACTGCTCCCAGGTCATTTTCATTCTCTACCACTGTCAGTGTAGTACCACAGAATTGATACGTTGCTCTGGGGTTGCTGTTTCCCCATATGTAGTACTTTACATTTGTCAATGTTAAACTTCATTTGCCACTTCTTAGCCCATCTGCTCAACCTTTCCAGATCCTGTTGCAGCAGCATAGTGTCAGTAGTGTCCTTGACAACCCTGCCAACCTTTGTATCGTCTGCAAACTTGGACATTAAGCCTGATATACCATCATCAATATCACTTATAAATACAGAAAACAATAATGGATCCAACACTGAACCCTAAAGTACTCCACTAATAACATTAGTCCACGATGAGCAGTGTCCATTGATTACCACTCTCTGTCTTCTCCCCCCTCAACCACCCCTTTATCCATACCAGCAGTTTGCCTCCAATGCCCCACTGCTCCAATTTGTGCAGCAGTTTTCCACGTGCAACAGTATCAAAAGCCTTTCTAAGATCCAAGTATATAATATCAAAATTATTCCCTGCATCCAGTTCTTTTTTGACTGCATCATAGTATACAATCAAACTGGTCAGGCAAGACTTCCCCTTAACAAAACCCATGCTGTGTCCGAGCTATAACTGAAGTCTTGTCTAAATGATCCTGCAGTGCTTCTTTAACCAGTGCCTCCATTAATTTTCCTGGAACAGAAGTTAAACTCACAGGTCTATAATTAATTGTGTCAGACTTTGATCCTCCTTTGTGAATTGGGGTCACATTTGCACATCTCCAGTCTGTGGGTACCTCCCCTGAGTCCAAGGAAGCTCTCATAATTATGGCTAAGGGTTTGCTTACTTCCTTTGCTGCCTCCTTTAATATAACTGGATAGATCCCATCTACCCCCAGGTGCCTTTCTTGTGTTTATCTCCAACAATTTTTCCTCCACTTTACTCTCAGTTATTTCAAGATTCTCTAGCTTACTGCCAGAGTTGAATACACCTCTGGCATTCCCCTCGCTAAATAACTCCTAATGTGTGAATGGTGATGCAAAATATTCATTTAGTTTGTTAGCTTCATAAGCAGGATCATCAATAGTTGACCCATCGATATCAAGTGGACCAACCTGATTCATCCCCTTCCTTCTAGAGTTGACATAAGTAAAGAACTCTTTGCTCTTTTTCTTTGCATCCCTTGCCAAAGATTTCTCGTAATCTGCCTTTACAGTGATGCAGTGTTCTTATATCATCTAAAGACTACAATTTTCAATGACAGGAGATACTGTGAATTTAAATAGCTTTTGCAAGCATATACTGTATACTTTCATATACTGTATACGCTTCACGGTTTCTATTAGATAGCGTAGTATTGACATTTAATTAATTTAATTTGTTGATCTTATTAATTTAAAGTATCATGCTCCAAATTAGAGTGGCAAAGCAACGGGCACAAAGTGACAGGAGTGCTGTGACTCGGGGGAGAACTGCGGGGGATCGATTCTCCAACACATCACAGCCTAAAAAATGTGCAACTTGTGAAATGTTTGCCGAACTCTCTGGAACGGAACATGATATTGCCATGGGGGATGTCTTTGTGTAAGGACAATGTAAGGAGTGTAAGGAAATCAGGCGACAACTCAGTGTTGCTATGGGCCTATATGAGAGCTTGAAGGAGAGGGTGGATGTCCTCGAAGAATCTAAATTGAGGGGCACATCAGGCTTTCAGCTGCCCACATCAACGCCAGAGCTTGCACTTGGTGATCAAGCAACACAACGGCAGAATGCACTGGTCCCACAGAAACTAGTAGTTGTTGGTGACTCTATTGTAAGGGAAACAGGGAACATGCTTTGTAAAAAGGATAGGTGGAACAGGACCAGGGTATGTCTGCCAGGGGCACAGGTTGATAAAGTAGAGCGGATATCATCTTTTAAGGGCACAAAAGGTGATATAGTTGTACATGTTGGCACTAATGATATTAAGAGTAGGAGACCGGCAGAATTACTTAACAAGTACAGGTCACTGTTGAAAAAAAGCCGTGATGTAGGGTTGAAATTGTCTGCAATTCTGCCCAGACACGATAGGAGCGAGTATATGATGAGAGCCTTGTCGATCAATTCGGCCCTGGGAAGATTGTGCAAGGCTCAAAGGATAGAATTTTTTTCAGCCTGGTCTGTACTTGTTAACAGGAGAGACTGCTTCTACAGGGATGGGATAAACTTAAACAGAAAGGGTGCAAGAATATTTGCTGATACTATCGAGGTAGTGTTAGGTGGGTCGGAAAACTGCCAGGTTGGGGGGAATACAAGGACTAATCGTTTAACAGTAGCCGCAGGCAGAGGTGACGGTGATTCTTGCACAACTTCTATTAGAATAAGTAGCGACCTTGAGCGACGGGTGTTGGGGGGTTTCAGGGACAGATGGCAGTCATCGTGAAATAGGTGGGTATATGGGATGTGTTAGGGTAACTAGGAATAAGAATAGCAGCATGTATGCTTGCATGTATAGCAATGATAGAAGTATAGTAAATAAATTTGATGAATTTGGAGTGTTGGTCAAGACAATCAAAGGCAGATATTGTTGGGATAGCAGAGACGTGGTTTAACACAGATATAAGGAATGCAGAACTGGAATTTGGGGAATACAATGTGTACAGAAAGGATAGACAGGATAGAAAGGGAGGAGGTGTTATGCTGTTAAGAAAAACAAAATCAAAAGAAGTGCACCCAGTTGATATAGATGAACAGTGCACTGTTGAGTCAGTTTGGTGTGACATAAGCACTGCGAAAGCGAAAATAAGAGTAGGAGTGTGTTATAGGCCTAATGACTTGAATGAGTACAATGAACAATTGTACAGAGAAATAGAGTGGGCTAGTAAATCAGAATGTCTTATAATGGGGGATTTTAACTTCCTAGATATTGACTGGAACTTGTGGGTTGGTCACTCACACACTAGTCAGACTTTTGAGGATTTATTGGATGACTGTTTTCTGCAGCAGCATGTTCGAGACAACCAGAGAGAGTAATACTCTTGATCTAGTTATCAGCAGTGATCATTCGTGTATTAAGAATTTGCAGATAAAGGAACCACTAGGTGGCAGTGATCACAGTGTACTGATGTGGGATTTACTTAAAAGATTTAATTACTATCAGGGGTAAAGGAAAGGGTTTTTGCTTCCATAAAGGTGAGTACAGTGGTCTCCGACAGTTTTTAAATTCTGTACAGTGGGATAAACTGACGATGTTACCAACAGTAAATTCTAAGTGGGAAGCATTCAAGGAATTAATCGTGGATGCTACTAAAAGTTTCATACCTATTAAGAAATATTGTTTGAGGTTTAGGCCTAAATGGTTATCAAATGAACTAATGAGACTCGTAACAGAGAAGAAAAATGCATGGGATGCATATAAATTATCAAGTGACTCAGAAGCTTATGGCAGATATAAGCTAGTCTGTAATCAGGTCACAAAGGAGGTTAGGCAGGCGAAGGCAGATTACGAGAAATCCTTGGCAAAAGATGCTAAGAAAAACAGCAAGGATTTCTTTACTTATATAAACTCTAAAAGGAAGGGGATGAATCTGATTGGTCCGCTTGACATGGATAGTTCGACTGTTGATGATCCTGCTCAGATAGCAAACAAACTGAATGAGTAAATATCTACATTCACACGAGGAATTATTAATATATGAAAATGGCAGAAGGTTATCAAATTGTAGCAGGATATTTAATGATTTTGTAATAACTGAGAGCAAAGTGGAGGAGAAATTGTTGAAGTTAAACATAAGAAAAGCACCTGGGGTGGATGGGATCTATCCAGTTATATTAAAGGAGGCGGCAATGCAACTGAGCAAACCCTTAGCCATAATTATGAGAGCATCCTTGGACTCAGGGGAGGTTTCGACGGACTGGAGATGTGCAAATGTATCCCCAATTCACAAAGGGGGATCGAAGGGTCACGAGTAATTACAGACTAGTTAGTTTAACTTCTGTTCAGGGTAAAATAATGGAGTCACTGGTTAAAGATGCATTGCAGGATCATCTAGAGAAGACTGCAGCAATAATTCAGACAGAGCATGGGTTTGTTAAGGGAAAGTCTTGTCTGACAAATTTGATAGTATATTATGATGTGGTTACAAAGAAACTGGATGCAAAAAATAATTTTGATATCATATATTTGGATTTCAGGAAAGCTTTTGACACTGTTGCGCATGGAAGACTATTGTACAAATTTGAGCAGAATGGTATTAAGGGTAAGTTGCTACAATGGATAAAAGGATGGTTAAGTGGGAGAAGACAGAGAGTGGTAATGAACGGGTGCTGCTCTTCATGCACTAATGTTATTAGTTGAGTCCCACAGAGTTCGGTGTTGGGTCCACTGTTGTTTTGTATATTTATCAATGATGTTAATGAAGGTATATCAGGCTTAATGTCGAAGTTTGCAGATGATACAAATGTTGGCAGGGTTGTTAATGACAGTAATGGCAGTGTGCTACTGCAACAGGATCTAGATAATTTGGGCAGATGGGCTAAGAAGTGGCAACTGAAGTTTAACCTTGACAAATGCAAAGTACTGCATATGGGTAGAAGTAACCCCAGAGAAACGTACCAACTGTGTGGTACTACACTTAAGGTGGTAGAAAATGAAAGACCTGGAAGTAATTGTGCAGTTTTCTGAAAGTAATATGAAGTTTTCTGAGAGTAATATGAAGTTTTCTGAGCAATGCAGACAGGCTGCCAGGGCAGGTCATGGGGTTTTGTCAATGATATATAGGAATTTTGCTAGCAGGGAAAAGGAGGTGATTGTCCCTCTGTATAAGGCAATGGTCAGGCCATGCCTTAAGTACTGCACACAGGTCTGGAGGCCTCATTTTAGGAAGGATGTAGATTTGCTTGAGCGTGTACAGAGAAGGGCAACAAGATTGGTGAGAGGAATGAAGGGATCCTCTTACCAAGAGCGGCTTAAGTTCTGCAAATTGCAGTGGCTGGAGACTAGGCACCTGCGCGGTGATCTGATTGAGGTGTAAAAGGCCTTGAATGGGTTGAGCACGCTGAATTCTGATGGGATCCTTCCACTTGTTCAGATTACGAACATAAGGGCGCATAAATTCAAATTAAGAAAGGACAGATATAGAATCGATGTGTGGAAATTTGCCTTTAGCCAGCGGATGGTTAATTGCTGGAACAAACTTCCATCTGTCGTGGAAGTTGATAGATTGAATAAATTTAAGGAGGAACTAGACAGGCATTTGGAGGGAATGGTGTGATTTTTTTTTTTTTTTTTTGGCTGATGCTGCATAAGCTCATACACTTGCTTTCTTGCATCACATGCCACTACTACTACTACTACCTGCTGGAGCATACTGATTGATAAGTTCATGTAAACCATCAGTTGTACTGCAAAAGCCTCTACTATTCCACTGTAGATTCTTTCCATTATTTGATTGTATGAGTGGATATTAAAATGACTGTTTTTATACAAGCAGATGGCTTTTGTCAATTAGTTTTAATTTTATCTTTCGCAGAGGTGCATGGAATCCAAGTTGTCTTTCATATGGAGTTCTAAAACTGCACCATTTGCTCATTTAGCTCATCTACATCCATTCTGCTGAATGCAGGAATGGTAACAGGAATTCTGCTGGTTTGTTGTGTTGTGCACTGTTGGAAATGGAAAGTAAAGAATGCACCCAGTTAGCAATGGAAGTTTCTGGAGGAACCAATACTCCCATTTGAACACCAACTGACTCAAAATGTTGATCAGCTGTGGCATAAGAATGCTTTGATACTGTTTGAATTAATTATCTTCGTGCTTCTGAGTATGTAACATTTTCCATGTGAGCATTTCTAGATTTTTTTTCCCTCTGTTTCCATAGTTTGCATTTTAAAGAATGCCAGATGAATACTCTTGCAGGATGGGCAGAGAGGTGATGTTGCAGTACAATAAGTTTGGTTGTGTTTCTCAGATCCACAAGGAGGACATAATGCTTCAGGCAGTTTGGAAATTTGTTGCACTTTTGGCACTGGTAGTACTTGGAGTGTTTGTCATATACAGTCATGCACAGCAATAGAGATAATCTGCTTTTACTGATGTTGGCAAGTTAGGAGTGCTAAATGTGAAAATAATGCTCTTTGCTGGAACAAGACTGCCATCTTTTCGAGTCATGATTCTCTTTACTTGACTAACTTTTTGTTGATACATCTCTTGGACCATGTCTTTCTCTGATGTTATTCCCTTGGAGGTATTTAGAGTGGCATGGGAAGCAACTTTTGTCGGGAATCTGCCAAAGGGTAATCAGATTTAACAACTTTACAGAATGCTTTGGTTTATTGATCTCTATCAGAAGGTCTCCAGACTAAATTCACTTTACCATTTTTGAAGATACTGCAGCAGTCTGGGTACATTTTTGCAATATGAAGCAAGAAACCTAATCAGAGGTTGATCTGAAAACAAGTGGTTGAGAATTGTCATGGTCTCTGATGTCTCCAGTCAAGGGCTTGTTGGCTCTAAATATGGAAAGACGATGTAGTTCATATTTGTTCCTTTAACACTGGGAGTTGGCTCCTCCACCCAGGTTTCCAGCCTTGCCGTGAGGAGAAATGAACAATGCCACACAGAAACCAAGGGGATGGGAAAGGTTAGCTGAGTTAGTGTTTTATATGAAAAAAAGACGTAGAGATTTTGTAGGTTATTACTTAGCATCAGTAAGGGTATCTAATCCACGTGTTGAATAAGTTTTGCAGCTCCAGCGAAGTTTAGTTTTTAATTATTTTTAGACGTTTTATTGACTTAATTGTTTTATAGATTAAATTATTTTCTATAAGTTTTTTTTTTTTTTTTTCTGTAAACCCCAAACACAAGAGGTATTAGAACCTATAGTACTTAGTACCATGCTTGGGTTGGAGATTGAGAAGACGAAAGAAGATATTTGTTGACATTGGACTTGAACTTCTGTAGATTGTAATTTTCAGGAAATACGTATGAAGGAACTTTGTTCCAGAAAATGGCAGTTGAATGAATAAACGAGGAAGATGAAAAGTTGATTCTGTGAGTTTGAAGTTGGACAGTAAATGGATGTTGGCTGGTGGCGGCACGTGTTCGGACTGTTTTGAAAGAGGGAGCGGGAATTATAGAAGCCAATTCAGAAGAATAGTGCCCATGGAAGTAAACAGTACGTCTATGCGACAGCGAGTGGAGAGACTCTGTTAGAGATGAATCATTAATTAACCTAACTGTCTTCTTCTGAATGGAATCGAGAAGCCTGAGAGGTTTTCGGGGCACCATCCCAGATGCGGGAACAATATTCCATGGCAGGGCAGATTTGCGATTTATACAGAGTGAGCAGCTGTTTGGAAGAAAAGTAACGCCGAGAGTGAAAGAGAAAACCAAGTTTTTTTAGATGCAGAGGAAGCAATATTTGTAATGTGCTTGGGCCAAGAGAGATTAGAAGTCAGGGTAATCCCAAAAAAAGAGATATATCATTTTGCCTAGAAATCGAAGTGTCACTAAAGATAAGCATAGGAGCAGAAGAATCCTTTTTGTGAGTTATAAGACAAGACTGAGTTTTAGAACAGTTGAAATCAACTAAGTTGTCTTTGCCCCACTGAAGAATTACCTGAAGATCGGCATTTAAAGAATTGGTAACAGATTTTCGAGAAGTTTAAGCTGATTGAGCAGGACAAGATTTCTCAAAATGGAAAGTGGAATGCAATGTGCTATCATCGGCAAAACTATGGATAGGATTTCCAGTCAATGGAAGAAGGTCATTAATATAAAAGAAGAAAAGAGTGGGAGAAAGAACTGAGCCTTGGGGGACACCGGCATTAGTGGAGAAGTTAGAAGACAGAGAGCCATCTACCATCACCCTCAGTATGCGATCAGTAGCTTATAGAAAATAATTTATAAAAAAATAACATAAGATCTCTGTGGTTTATTTTAAATTTTGATAGTGTGATTTTGAAAGTAATTAATCCCTCGTGTCCGTATATTTATCATTCGTAATTGCCGCCATTGTTATACTATACAACGTATACCACGAACTATATAGCGTAAGGTTTAATGGAAAACTAGACAGCGAGTATAGTAGTATAATTTAATCAGTAAAATTTACTAATCTTATTAAAATTCATTGTCAATTAAATTGCACTTTAACTAAATACATACAATGACCTAGTTTTTACAAACATAACATTATAAATTAATACATATGTAACTTGACAGGAGATGAGAAATTCAATGTAACTCGGAGATAATATTCGATACTGAAATACATATATATAACGTTATAACTGCATTGGGATATAAGTTTATCGTTATATTTTGTATTGGAATTTTATTTAAAATTGAACAGAAACCAAGACTTAGACCAGAGAAGCAAAGCAAACGGCTCAAACTAATGGGAGTGCTGTGGCTAAGGGGAGAACTGAGGGTTGGATGGTTGTCATCCTCTAAATCACAGTCTATTGAAATGCACTGTTTGCTTGATAATTGTGAAGCAATCATCAAACAAGAACTCACCAAACATTTGGTCCTTGAGGTTGTCACTGACATTCTCTCAGATATGCCAGACAAACCGTACTTGCTACCTGGGAGTCTAAAACGCTGATGGAACTGATATTCGGGTGACACTCAAGTCAAGTGGACCCAATTTTGGCGAAGTCCAGATGGTCTGTGAGAGCCAAATCCTCTCCTTGCACCTTCACGATGGTGGGACTGTTAGTAATCCTGGGTATAACCTCCATGCACAAGCACATGGTGGGTGATCACCCAGGTGTGAACCAACGTAAGCATGGGCGGAGGTGTGGCGCCCACACCACATGGAGGAATGCTGCCCCTCTATGTTACCAGGCAGTACTAGGTGGTAGATGACGCTCATCAACCGGTGCAATACCACCACTCTGCTTATTGGAGGCTTGAAGTGGTGGAACCCATGTTTAGTCCCTAAAGCTAAGTTCCGGTCAACCCTTCCCTATATCTTCCATCATGCAGTATGATTGATGACTTTTGAGGTTATGATGAATATCGTGGCGAGATCCAATACTCCTTACATTTCGAGGGTACAGCTGTAAAACAGCGTTCGCAGGCCGGCCGCTAGTTAGTACACCGGACCGAACCTATTGGTAACTCTCTAGGAGGCTTCCGGATCAGCTAGTGTATAATCTTGCTACCTCTACTCTGCCAGATAGTGACTGGAGGGAGTCCGAGTAGTGTGTATGCGGGGAGCATTGTCGAGGCCAAGTTATGTCAAGGATCTGGGTATATTCTTACCATGTGTACGCCATATCCAAAAATTTCATTATTTCATACAGCATGTCACACCCACTTTTTCTTACTATTGAATACACCATGAATTGTCAAACTTATAGAGCAAGCTTATCTGCGAAAAGATCTAAACCTTCCAAGCACTTCCTAATTCATTTCACAAATATACGTGGTCTCAATTCTAATCTTAATGATGTCCATTTCCACTTGCAGTCTGCCAAACCCCATGTACTTTTCCTGACAGAATCTCAGTTACCGATTGATTCAACTACTGCTCATCTCAGATGCCCAAATTATTCGCTGTATGATTCCTTTCGCCTCAAAGGTGCATATGTCCGTTTTGATATTCCCTGTCAGAGACTTGGAATCTCTTTGGAATCTCCTCTCTTTGATCTTTTCTGGCTTAAAATCTCTCTGCCTCACTGTGTCAAATTCATCTGTTGTCTCTACCATTCTCCGAACTTCACTAATCACTTGGAACTCTTTGATTTCCTCTCTTTGCAACTTGACTTTCTCCATTCCAACTTTCCTAACAGTGAGGTAATTTTCCTTGGTGATTTTAATGTTCACAACTCCAGCTGGCTTCCGTTTTCTAGTCACACCGACCCAGCTGGTCGAGATGCTGAGGCTTTTGCAATTACTAATTACCTTGTACAGATTGTTCATTTACCTACAAGAATACCGGACAATCCTAATCATACAGCCAATACGCTTGATCTTTTTCTCACAAACAACCGTTCTAAGTACATGGTCGAAGTGAGAGGTCCTTTAGGCACTTCAGATCACAACTTGATGATTGTCTCTTCTCCAATGGGAAGAGAGTTGTGATCTGAAGTGGTCTATCTCATGGTCTATCTCATGGCTATTCCCATCCTCGTGTTGGTTGGCATTACAAGAATGCAAAATGGGATGACCGGCGAGACTTCTTTTCTTCTTTTCCTTGGTCAGATTACTGTTTCAAAACTTCTGATGTCAACGTTTGCTCAGATCGTGTCAGTGAAATTATTCTTGCAGGAATGGAATCCTTTATCCCACACTCCACTTTAAAATCTCATCCTTAAAATCTCACCTTGGTTTTCCAATAAATGTGCTAAGGCTGTTCAAGCGAAGAATGTTGCATATCGTAATTGGCTGTTTCTAATTCTCCAATTTCATTTTCTGCCTACACCAAAGCTCGCAACAATTTTAAAGTAGTTATTAATCAACCCAAACTAGAGTTTGAACAGGCTAAGAGTAGAAAACTTGCTTCTTGCCCTAATGGTAGCCGAGCATTCTGGTATCTTGCCAAAGCTACTGGCCGCAACTTTTGCCCATCTCTGCTCCCACCTCTGTCCAAACCAAATGGTTCTGTTGTCACTTCAGCCAAGGATAAAGCTGACCTGCTAGCATCCCATTTTTCTTCCAACTCATGTATTAATTATCTTAGAAAACACCTCCCACCATTCCCAACATGCTCCATTCAATGCCTCCTGTGGTCTTCCGTCAAAAGGATGTCAGAAGGATCTTGATGAATCTTGATGCTAAGAAAGCTCCAGGTCCTGATGGTATTTCTCCACTTGTTCTCAAAACCTGTGCTCCTGAACTTACTCCTATTCTTATTCCAAAGGTGTTTTTCCTTCTGCTTGGAAATTTGCTCATATCCAGCCAGTTCCTAAAAAGGGTTGTTTGTTTGTTTCGGGATTTATTGGGCACATCGGCAACTATGACCATAGTGCGCCATACATATGATAATTATGCATGCCATTTCTTCTCAAATAGAGAAAATGGAAAAAAGGAACCAGAAAGTAATTTTTTTTTTTTTTTTTTTTTTTTTTTTAGCTAACTAAAGGAGGTGATATACTTTAATCATCTTGAGAAAGTTATAAATGCTTGAGACATTTGTTTCATTGTTTAAAAGTGAATTAAGTGTAGGATCTTTTGTTGTGGCTGAAGTGCAAAGATTCTGGCATTCTCTTGTATATTTTGTGCATTCAACCAGAATGTGTTTCACTGAGAGCATTGTATTACAGTGATGAGATTGAGGTGGTATCTCTGCTCTTAAAAGAGAACCATGAGTGATATTTGTGTGACCTATTCGCAGACAAGCCAATATTACCTCCTGATGTCGGATTGAACTAAAGCTGGAAGGCCATCGCTCACGGTTTGGCTTAATACTTCGAAGTTTATTATTAGGTTGATTTTCCCATGATAACTGCCATTGGCATATGCAATTTTCCTGGATTATTGGTCGATAGTCTTGATGAGGCACTTTCCACTTGTTCTCGGGTGGTCATGATCATCATCAGCCATTTTCAATCCACTGCAGGATGAAGGCCTCTCCAGCAACTTTCCAGTTGCTTCTGTTTTGAGCACTGGACATCCATTTACTACCCACAAACTCATGAATTTCATCTATCCATCTCTGCCTTTGTCTTCCAGGTTTTCTTCTAGCTCCTCTTGGATACCATTCTGTTATTTTCTTAGTCCATCTGTCATCATGTCTTCGAGCTATGTGTCCTGCCCAAGACCATTTTAGTTCTTTAGTTTTGATAAGAATGTCCTTTACTTGAGTTTGTTGCCTAATCCATGTGTTTCTCTTCTTATCTAACAGTCTTATTCCCAATATGATTCGTTCCATTCTTCGCTGTGTGGTTCTCAGCTTCTCTTCCATTCTTTTGGTGAGTGCCCAAGTTTCACTTCCATACGTCATGGTGGGGAGTATACATTGGTCCATTATTTTACGTTTCAGACAAACTGGGATATTGCTCTTCAGTATGTGACTATATTTCCTGAATGCTATCCATCCAAAATTTATTCTTCTCTTGACTTCCAGCCATTTATCATTATTACAGCTAATAACTTGTCCCAGATAAGTATATGACTCCACCTTTTCAATTACTGCTCCTTCAATCATTATGTCTCTTTCTGTGGCATACTTGTTCGTCATTACTTTTGTTTTAGCCATATTCATCTTTAGTCCAAAATCCTTACTAGCTGTGCATAACTGATTAAGATTTTCCTCTAATTCTTTGGGATCATGGCTTATGACCACAATGTCATCTGCAAATCGCAAATGGTTTAGGTACTCTCCGTTCACATTGACTCCTTTCTGCGACCAGTCTAATCTTCTGAAAGCTTCCTCAAGGGCAGCAGTAAACAGCTTAGGAGATATTGTGTCTCCTTGTCGAACTCCTTTCTCAATTTTAAATTTCCTACTGTCTTTGTCTAGTCTAATAAAGGAGGTAGCACTATCGTATATTTTATTCAAAATCATAATATATGGGGTATCAATGCCTTGTCTTTCCAGTGCCCGAAACATTGCCTTATGCTGTATGGAGTCAAATGCCTTTTCATAATCCACAAATGCCAGGCATAATGGTGTTTTATATTCATTTGCTTTCTCCATTAGCTGTGATATTACATGAAGGTGATCCATAGTTGAGAATCCTGTCCTAAAGCCAGCTTGCTCTTTCGGTTGATTCTCATCCAGTATTTTTTCTAATCTGTTAGTAATGACCCTTGTGAACAACTTGTAGATGTGGGATAACAAGCTAATTGGTCTATAATTTCCAATTTCTGATTTATCTCCTTTCTTATGCAGCAAAACTATGATTGCATTATTCCACTGCTTAGGCGTCACACCTTTTCTAATGCACTTTGTGAAGAGCCTTGCCAGTTTTTGTGTTGTGTCTCTTCCTCCCAATTTTAACAACTCTACAGTAACTTCATCTTCCCCCGGGGCTTTCTGATTCTTCGTTTTCTTCAATGCATGTTCTACCTCATCAGGAAGAATATTGGGTATGTCGTATGTGTTGCTACTTTGCAATCCATCTTCCCCACTGCTGGCATCATTCCCCTGCTCCTTGTATAATTCTCTATAGTAGTCTTCTGCTATTTGAATTATGCCTTCTCTGCTGTTTATAAGTACACCATCGCTATTCTTCGGGTGGTAGGTGAGCTAATTTGGCAGCACTGTCCGCTAGTTCATTTCCAGGAATTGCCATATGTCCTGGGGCCCAGCAGAAGTGTATGTTTTTCCCAATTTCTGATAAGGTATGTACAGAGCTGACTATTCTTTTCACGACTGGGTGGGTGATGTTCATGGTGTTTTTTAGTGCTTGAAGTGCACTTAAAGAATCTGTGAAAATTATGCTGTTGTTAATATCAGAGGACTCAATATGATTCAGTGCAACCTGAATTGCTATTAGTTCGGCGGAAAATATACTGAACTCACGTGATAACTGATAAGCCAATGTGATGTTTGGAAAAACTGCGACAATTCCAACGTGGACATCATTCTTTGATCCATCAGTATGTACTATGGAAAAGCTGGGAAACTGGTCCACTACTGCATGGTATAGTTGCAAGAAGTTTTCTCTATGCAATGTAGATTTATTCCATTCATGCAGATGTAAGTCACATGAGGGTGGAATGATATTCCAAGGAGCAAGAGAGTATGGGAGGCTATGGGCCACTTTGTCTAAGGTTAAATTTAATTCTTCTAAGAGGGGTTTTATTCTCATACCCAAAGGACGATTAGCATTAGGGCGGTTTTGGTATAACCTGCTGTGCTGTGATGTGAAAAGTATGGGCCAGTTTGGGTGTTCTGGCATAGATCTAATGTTATAGGCATAACGTAGTATCAGTTGTTGTCGCCTGATTGAGAGAGGGGGTTTGTGTGCTTCAGCATATAAGCTATGTGTTGGAGACGTGCAATATGCCCCTAAAGCAACGCGTATTCCACTATGATGGATAGGGTCAAGCCAGCTAATGGCACTAGGTCTTGCTGAACTATAGACTGGTGCTCCATAGTCAAGTTTCGATCTTATTAATGCTCTATATAACCATAATAAAGTAAGGCGATCGGCTCCCCAATTAATTGCAGAGAGAACCCGGATGATATTTAGTTTTTGTTGACATGATGTTCTTAGTCTTTTGATATGCTCAATGAAAGTGAGTTTATGGTCTAAAGTGATTCCTAAGAACCGCATGCTGGGATGAACTGCTATTGGTTGGCGATTCAGTTGTAGCTCCGGATGGAGTTTGCGTTGGCGGCAAAAATGGAAGCAAAATGTTTTTTTCCGGACAAAGTTGAAATCCATTAGTCTGAGCCCATGAACAGATCTTAGTTATTGCCCCTTGCAACTGTCTCTCAATAGTATTCATGTTTTTTGCATGACACCAAATACTAAGGTCGTCTACAAACAGTGCTTTATCAATAGTGCTTGGAATTTGTCCGGCAATGGTGTTTATTGCAATTATAAAAAGTGAAGCACTGAGCACAGAGCCTTGAAGAACTCCTTCTTCTTGTGAAAATACTTGGGACAGTGAGGTTTTAAATCGAACCTGGAATGTACGCTTGCATGGGAAATTCTGTATGAAAATCGGAAGGTGACCCTGAAGTCCATGCGATGTAATTCACAGAGTATTCCATACTTCCACGTGGAATCATAGGCCTTATTGATATCAAAGCAGACTAACACATGAAGTTCCGATCTGAGGAATGCATTCCGAATGGAATTCTCTAGTCTGACTAGTATATCTAGTGTAGATCTGTTTTGTCGAACACCAAATTGTGCAGAATGTAGTAGATTGAAATTTTCAGGGTACCAGATCAGTCGGCGGTTCACCATCTTTTCGAGAATTTTGCAAATGCAACTGGTCAAGGTGACTGGTCTATAATGAGTGGGATTTGTAGGGTCTTTACCTGGTTTAGGGAAGGCAAGGACCGTAGCATGATGCCATTGATTAGGGAATTTGTCTTCCAGGAAGAGTCTATTGAATAGATGAAGTGATTGTAATGATTCGGTACTTAGTTTCTGTATCATGGAATAATGAATATTATCTGGTCCTACAGCACTGCGTCATTCAGGGGTGGGCAACAGTCGGCCCGCGGGCCACATCCGGCCTGCGACGATGTTGAATCCGGCCCCCTCGGTAAATGCATAAATATAGAAAATCCATACCTGACTACACTCGCCGCAAACGTTCGGCTTAATTCGGTTCAATCGGGAATCGCGGCCAGTACAACAGTAACCAAGTGATTCTACGCAGCGTCAAAGAGTTGTTTCCTAATTATTATTGTAGCATCGATCGAACGAAGTTCCTTTGGGTTTGACTTCTTATTGAAAAAAATAATATTGGTGCGAGATATTTTATGTTTTATGCGTTTTCTAATTATTACAATTTTTAATTTAATATAATTTATAGCCCATAAAATGAGCCAATTAAAAAAAAAGAAAAATTGATGCCGAATGCCGCATTTTCAATGATAATTGGACATTCAGATATTTTTTTTAAAAAATACATTAATAATTTGGTAATTCAAGTAATATAACATTTTTTAGGTTCTGATTTTTTTTATTAAATCATTCAATCTATTCTGGCCCGCATCATGATGCGAAAATTTCATTCGGCCCGCATCATGATACGAAAATTTCATTCGGCCCGCTCACGAAAAAAGTTGCCCACCCCTGGTCTAGATGTTGACAAGGCTCTATGTAATTCGTGGATGGTAAAAGGTAAGTTGTATTGTTCATCTCCTTTTGAAGAGAAGTTTAACTTTTGTTTTTCTAAACTTGTTTTTAATCTTCTGAAGGTCGGTGTATAACTTTCTATTGCTGATGTTTTTGCAAAGGTTTCACCTAGTATATTGGCAATTCCAGCAGGATCATTTACATTCTGCCCTCTCCATTCCATGATGGGTAGAGGTATCGTTTTATATTTACCAGTCATTTTTCTGATTGCTTTCCAAATTTTATGTGTAGGAGTTGCTTGATTGATAGTCAAAGTGAAGCGGATCCAAGCAGCCTTTTTATTGCAGCTTCTAACATATCTCGCTCTTGCTCTAGCGCACTTATATTGAATGAGATTGGTTGTAGTTGGACTCCGGCGAAAAGAATTCAAAGCTTTGCTTTGCTCTTTTTTAGCCACAAGGCATTCATCACTCCACCAGGTTTTTGGATGAATCGGTAATTTTGAAAAGGATTTCGGCACGGTTTTTTCTGCTGCATGTAATATCGTTTTTGTGACATAGTCAACTGATTCATCAGTTGTGGAATTTTGGATTATTTCAGGATCAAGCTTAGTTAATTTTTTATAGGACTGCCAGTCTGCTTTATCAGTGAGCCAATGTGGAATTTTAATAGGATGATGAGAGGGCTTATTAAGTAATTCAATTATTATGGGGAAATGATCGCTATGTAGTGGATCGTTGTTTATCATCCACTTTAGAGTAGGATATAAGGTTGCTGAACAGATAGACAAGTCTATTGCAGTACTTGTTCCTGAAGGAAGGTGAACGTATGTAGGTAAACCGTCATTTAGAAGAAGGAGGTTGTTATTATCTAGACACTGTTCAATTAGTTTTCCTCTTTGATCGATGTTGTTGTTACCCCATAGAATGTGATGCCCATTTAAGTCTCCCAGGATGAGGAAAGGTGTTGGGAGTTGAGTTCTAAGATTGTTGAGATCATTTTGTTGGAAGGTATAGCTTGGTGGGATGTATAAGGAGCAGATTTTTATTTTTTTATTTTGGTAGTTGTTGGCGCATCGGCTTGTGTGGCCATAATGCACCTCCCAAGGTTTTTGCAGTACAGTATGTCCTCGTATAGCCCGATAGTTGTGTTCCTAGAAACCCTCGTGCAATATAAACAACAGGCCCTATGGGAAAAGTGGGGTTAGGTGCCGACCACCCAAGATTGAACACACATTTGGAACCAAAACATTACCAAACACAATAAATAATCGGGTAATTTTAATCGTTATAAAATACTTACGCATTTTATAACAATTAAAATACGTAATAAAAAATAATATAATATTTTTATTATAATATAATAAATAATAAAAAATATTTATTTTTTTATTATTTATTATATTATAATAAAGTATTTTTAGTATTTTTTAATACTAAAAATTTATTATATTAAATAAAATAGTCGTAATAAAATACTTACGTATTTTATACAATACGTAAGTCGTAATAAAATGCTTACGTATTTTATTACGACTATTACGTAATAAAATATTGCTAATGCTTTTGCTTCTATCGTAAGGAAACTTGTTTTTTGTTTGATTTTCTATCCAAACAGATAGAAAAGACAGCCGTTCCATCTCTTCCAATTCTTGTGTCTTAATCTAATGGATTTTAATTACACTTTGAGTTGTTCCCGCTATGAAAGTTGTTTTTATTTTCTCCGCATTCTTTGTAATTCTCAGCGTTGCCTCATTTAGGTCTGTAGCACGTGCAATATCACATGGTCTTTCATTTTGCTCAAAGCGTTTCACAATTTCATATTTTTTCTCTATTGACAGAGGTGGACTGGCCATAAGCCTTACCCGGGAAATCCCGGTGGGCCGAAGGCCGGTGTGATTTTGGCCATAAACCGTAGTATGAGGCCACTATAAATTTTCCCGGGTAAGAATTTTTGACTCAGTCCGCCTCTGTTTATCGATATTGCTTTTTTTTTTTTTCTCTCTGAATCTGCAGTGTCTTCGCCAGGATGCTTCCTTTTCACACCTTTTAAGTATTTTACTCATTTTTAAAGCACAATTACAAAACGAGGAGGCACGCTTAATACACATAAACAAAGCTGCGCGCGTGTAGCAACTGAATAAACAACACCATAAAGGCCGAGATACACTATTAACACCTCACATTTTACTAAAGCACATTTCTGGGGGTTACTACCATAAAACAATTTCCAGTTGCGTTTCTGCTAGTGGAATCTGTTATAAACTGGTCATAAACTCGATCTAATTGCAAATTATCGATAGCTGGAATTGTGTGGGTTTTTACGTTATTATGGTGAAATGTGTTTCCCCTTCACTGATATAAAACACATAAATACTTTTTGCTGAGGAAATGTCGCGAGCTAGGCCATAATGTCTATGTGTCTGCAATTCTGCCCAGACACGATAGGAGGGATTATATGTTAAGAGCCTTGTGGATTAACTCAAGACTTGAAGGAATCTGCAAGGCTTTAGGGGGTAAATTTCTATCAGCATGGCCCACACTTGTAGGTAGAAGGAATTTGTTTTGTAGAGACGGGATACACTTAAACAAAGGTGGTGCAAAAGTTTTTGCCAGTATTATTAAGGATACCTTAAAGGCTCAGGGAAACTGCTAGTTAGGGGGGATGTGGGTAATACTGACACGCGTTTATCTGATAATATTGGTCAATGTAACTCTTGCACATACCTTAAGAGTTCTTATCTGTTACCCGAACTGGACGTATTATCTAGATGTTCTGGGGCCAAAGACGTTTCACGTGAGCAGGTAGCTAATATCAGGGAAGAGAGCCTAAAAAACTTCAAGGGTTGTGTTAGGGTTGTTAAATATACAAGAACAGTAAATCTTAATTGTTTATACAGTAACGTTAGAAGTGTCGTCAATAAAATGAGCGAATTCGAACTGCTGGTTAAAACAAGTAACGCGGACATAATAGGGCTTACAGAGACGTGGTGCCACCCGGAAATTGGGGATGATGAGTTTCAGTACGGCTTGTATAATGTATTTAGGAAGGATAGAGTAGATAGAAGGGGTGGTGGGGTAATGCTTCTTATCAGAAGCAGCCTGAGTGCGACGATAGCTTTCCCAGATTCAGACATTTCACATGCTAGTATAGAGTCTGTATGGTGTGAGATAGTTGGAAACAAAGGTACAATGCGAGTAGGCGTAATCTACAGACCAGGTGATTGTGAAGACTATGACAAAAGCCTCTACATGCAAATGGAATGGGCAAGTAAGCGTCAATGCCTTATTATGGGTTATTTCAATTTGCCTCTCATTGATTGGAGTAAATGGGAAGGAAACTCGACATGGGGAACAAAATTTTTAAATCAACTAGATGACTGTTATTTGTATCAACATGTCAGGGAAAGTACTAGAGAAAAGAATATCCTAGACCTCATCATCACACATGAATCAGATGACATAACAGGGCTGACAGTAGAGGAACCAGTAGCAGGAAGTGATCACGGAGTTCTACGGTGGATGATGACGAGAGAGGTAGCAGAAGTAAAAGGCAAAGGAATGGGTTTTAATTTCAGAAAAGGAAATTACGATGCCTTAAGGTACTACATGGCCTCTATTAACTGGGTAGATATCGCGCAGAGAATGAATACATTTGAACTGTGGTACGCTTTTAAAACATTAATCACCAATGCCTTGAATGCGTATATACCATTAAAAAAATACTCCACGAGAAGGGTTCCAAGTTGGATGAATAGTGAAGTTGCCGCATTACTTGAGCAGAAAAAGGTGGCATGGAAACGTTACAGAGCAATAAAAAGTACTGAAGCCTATAACAGCTACAAGGTGATGTGTAATAGAGCCACAGAAAAGGTTCGACAGGCAAAGGCAGTTTATGAGAAATCACTAGCAAACAGAGCAAAGAGGGGGGATAAAGAATTCTTCACATATATAAATGCCAAGAAGAGCAGGACAAACCAGATCGGACCTTTACGTAAGGGAAAGGGGATAGTAATAAATACACCAGCTGCCGTTGCAGATGAACTGAACAGTTATTTTGCATCGATATTTACAAATGAAAAGCCTTTTGTGGCAATGGGAAATTGTGGGAGCGAAGTTAAAAAATATGTAATTAATGATATCGAAATTTCGCAAGATTATTTAATGAAAAAACGTTCAAGCCTACAGACTAGTAAGGCTCCTGGAGTTGATGGAATATACCCTATAATCTTGAGAGAGGCGGCAAGCGAGTGCATTGAACCACTGAGGCTGGTTATGCGAGCATCACTAGACTCTGGGGAGATTCCCTTGGATTGGAAAAGTGCAAATGTATCTCCCATACATAAGGGTGGCTCTAAAAGTGAAGTGGGAAATTATCGACCTGTCAGTCTGACTTCAGTAGTAGGGAAAATCATGGAGGCATTGATCAAGGGTGGAATTCAGGATCATTTAGATCGAATTGAAATTCTCAAGGATACTCAGCATGGTTTTGTAAAGGGAAAATCATGTTTAACAAATCTGGTTCGCTATTTCGAAAGGGTCACTCACGAGCTGGATTTAGGGAATAATTTCGACATTGTTTATTTAGATTTCAGCAAAGCTTTTGACTCAGTCCCACATGAGCGGTTGCTTTATAAGCTGGAACAGGTTGGAATCACTGGAAAAATCCTTAGATGGATAGAAGGATGGCTTCAGGGCAGGAGGCAGAGGGTTGTGATAAATGGCTA
The DNA here is from genome assembly GCF_048544385.1 of Mastigoproctus giganteus. Classification (NCBI taxonomy): domain Eukaryota; kingdom Metazoa; phylum Arthropoda; class Arachnida; order Uropygi; family Thelyphonidae; genus Mastigoproctus; species Mastigoproctus giganteus. Next base: position 47,023,180 of record NC_143576.1, on the reverse strand, counting down.
TTCCTCAGATTGGGTTGATGTAAGAAGTGGGGTTCCCCAAGGATCAGTATTAGGACCACTGTTGTTTTTAATTTTCATAAACGACATTGATGAAGGGATAGAGGGCGTGATGTCTAAATTTGCAGATGATGTTAAAATTGGTAGAGTAGTTAATGATCACTGTCAAGCTGAGCTTCTTCAGAGAGACCTAGATAGACTTCAAGAATGGTCAGAAAAATGGTAGCTGTGCTTTAATCCAACAAAGTGTAAGGTATTACACCTGGGAAACAGTAATCCCAAAATAACTTATTCACTTGGTGGAGTTCAACTAAACCCAGTACTGGAGGAAAGGGACTTGGGTGTTACGATACGGTCAGACATGAAATTCTCTGAGCATTGTAAACAGGTTGCAAGGAAGGCCCATGGTGTCCTATCGATGATCTATCAAACTTTTGCAAGTAGAGATAGGGACGTGATAATCCCATTATATAAGGCCTATGTTAGACCACACTTGGAATACTGTGTTCAAGTATGGAGACCGCACCTAAAGAAAGACATCGAGCTTCTTGAAAGGGTGCAAAGAAGGGTAACTCGCCTGGTGAGATCGGCAAAAGGGCGTCCGTATGAAGAAAGACTTCGAATATGTGGGTTGCAGAGTTTGGAAACTAGACACCTTAGGGGAGATTTGATTGAGGTGTTTAAGGCTCTGAGAGGCATCAGTAAAATGAATGAGGACAAAATTTTCAAGATTATAAATGATGCTAGAACTAGGGGACATAAATTCAAGTTACGCGGGGAAATGTTTAGATTGGACTGCAGGAAGTTTTATTTTAGCCAGCGAGTTATAAATTACTGGAATAAGTTGCCCTCATGGGTGGTAGAGGCCGACAGTTTGGGGAAATTCAAAGGTCATCTGGATAGTACTTTCGGGTAAGGGAAGCGCATAGGATGATAGGATTAATTTCCTTTTTATTTAATTTTTAATTTCATTTTTATTTAATTTTTAATTTCATTTTATTATTTTTATTTATTTATTAATTATTATTATTTATTTATTTATTTTTGTTTTTATCATTGTTTTGTTCGGATTTTTTTTTTTTTGGCTGGTGCAGCATAAGCCATAGGCTTTCTTGCACCATACGGCCGTTACTAATACTAATACTAATACATTTTCAGAATCTTCTTCATTCTATCGTGTTGCGTTCAGTTGGGGTGATTCCGCGTTCGACTGCCATTTCTTGTAAACACAAAGGCGAATCGCGCATAAGTGAATTCGGTTCGTGTTATATAAGATAATGTTCCCCTATTTATAAATCGTGTATGATCGAATTTGTGTAATGTAAACACGTGTTATACGAGGACCGACTGTACTTTGATCCAAGCCCGAAGCGGGATTCGAACTCTCGACCTTTGAGTTGCCAGGCAGGCACTTTACCTACCCGGCTAGCCCGGTCGGCTCATATGGATGTCAGCAGCTACACTGACTGCTATTGCCTCGAGGGGTGGGGGGAGTTCAGTAAGACCTGTTTAGGAATATGTGGATTTGTTAAAATAGCTACATCACCATGTGCAATATTCTGATTGGTTCTGTCTTTTCTAATAATGTTATAACGAGACAGTTTTGGTGTATTTTGGGGTTTTAAATAAGTCTCTTGAAGGCAGAGACATACTGGTGAGTATTTACAGGAAAGATCGTATAGGTCATCGATATTGGCACGGAATCCACGACAATTCCACTGTATTATTCTGTTCATTATTTATCTCTTTTTAGACTTTCTGAGCATTTTCGGGTTGCTGAGGTTTTCTGTTTTTCACTTTTGTTTTTATCTTTTTTTTTGGGAAGGAAGGCTTTTCGGTGTCCATGTCTTCTTCAACAAAAATTTGAAGGACAGGGTCATCTGCTGATTTTTCTTTAGTGTCCATTTGTTGTTGGTGACTAGAAGTTAGGATATGTTTTTCTTTGAGTCCTTGATCCAGAGTGTGGAGATTTTCTTGTAGTATGAAATTGGTGTATTGACTGCTTGGGTTTGAGTTCCACTGTACAAAGATTTTACGTAATTCGAGAAAGACTCTTTTGGGGGTACCGTTAGTTCAGTTTGTGATGCGGTTGATTGGAATTTTTTGGTCGCTTGGGCATACGTAGGTCTGTTTGCATGAGTTGGTGGTGAGATGATTCTTTTTGCTTCTTGGTAAGAAACATTATGCTCAGTTTTATATTTCTGGATATGTTTCTCACTTTTCCAGCACTCACATGTTCTAGCATAAGCAGGATGATCTTTTTTGCAGTTTGGACATACTGATTGAGGAGCATTACAGTTTTCGCAATCGTGTTCAATTGAACCACACTTTGCACAAGTAGGGGTTCCCCGCCAAGCTGTCTGGGAATGTCCATACTTCTGACATCGGAAACACCGTAGTGGGTTTGGGACATATGGTCTGACATTACATACCAGATATCCGGCTTTAATGGATGATGGACGATTCGGTGTATTAAAGGTCAAGATCAGACTACGGGTAGGGATCAGATTGCCATCTTTTCTGGTGGAGATTCTCTTGACATGAATAACTCCTTGTTCTTCCAGTTCTTCTAGCATTTCTTCTTCAGATACATCTAGTAAGTCCCAGTCTGAGATCACTCCTTTAGAGGTGTTCAGTGATCTGTGGGGCGTTACAGTTACTGGGAGTCCTGCAAAGAAATTAGTTTTCAGAAGTCGCTCAGAATGTTTGGCATTAGATGTTTCAATGAGAATATCTCCTGATCTGAGTCTTTTTACGGATTTCGGAGATCCTGCTCTACTTTCCAATTCCTTTTGAACTCTAAATGGAGAAAGTTTTGCCAACTGCATTCTCACCAGTTGAATGAATGATCAGATAGATTGGAATTGGATAGGTCTCTGGCTCAGTTTTTTGGCGCTTTGCAGTTCCTGCTGTGGAACTATCTTTCTTTTTTTATATCTGGGTTGCGTCTGGCAGCCCAGATAAGTCTGAGTTTGACTTACTCACGATATGCTCTTTTTAGAACAAGAAGATTGTCTTTTTCTCCCAGGTTACCAGCCCCGCCACGTGGAGGCAAGAGCGGTGCCACCTAGTGACCCAAGCAAAGAAAAGGGTTAGTATTAACTAAAAGTTTCTAGGTTATAATATTTGAATATATCTATTTATTTATAATATTCAGGAGTTATCGGACTTTCGAAACTCGGGAGAAGCATATTTATTGTTATTTTGTTATTTGGTTTTTAGGAGCATTAGCAACTAAGGCCATATTGCTCCGGGATATGCGGTGGTCATTCCCTGACCTTTCCGCATCCTCCGTATTTGGTGGTGACGGGCTCGAACCCCGGTCTAATCAAGAAGCGTGTGCTACGCACTGCTGCTCCTTCCCACCTGGCTACGGAGGCGCCTGAGAAGCATATTTATAGTTAGGTGTACTAGATAACCACTCTGGAAATGCGATGTGGTCACTAATATCACTTGGCACTCGGGGCCCCTAAAAAGGAAGACAAATCCCTCCAATCTAATTATCGTCCCATTGCAATTACTTCTACTCTTTCTAAAGTAATGGAGAAATCAATTAACTGCCAACACTTAAACTACCTAGAAACCTTCCGTCTGATCAACGATCGCCAGTATGGATTCCGTCAGTGTCTATCCACTGGTGATATTCTGACTTATGTTACCCATTTATATACTAATTCAATGGAAAGGTTCGGTGAAACACAAGTAGTTGCTCTTGACATCTCAAAGGATTTCGATCGTGTTTGGCATAAAGGTCTTCTAAACAAGCTTCCATCTTATGGTTTGCCAACTGTTTTTAGTAATTGGTTATCCAGTTTTCTCTCTGATCACTCACTGAGGGTGATGGTAGATGGCTCTCTGTCTTCGAACTTCTCCACTAATACTGGTGTCCCCCAAGGTTCAGTTCTTTCCCCTACTATTTTCCTCTTGTATATTAATGACCTTCTTCCATTGACTAGAAATCCTATCCATAGTTTTGCTGATGATAGCACATTGCATTCCACTTTCCATTTTGAGAAACCTTGTCCTGCTCAATCAGCTTCAACTTCTCGACAATCTGCTACCAATTCCTTAAATGCCGATCTTCAGGTAATTTTCCAGTGGGGCAAAGACAACTTAGTTGATTTCAACCCTTCTAAAATTCAGTCTTGTCTTATATCTCGTAAAAAGGATTCTTCTGCTCCTATGCTTATCTTTAGTGACACTCCGATTTCTAGGCAAAATGGTATATGTCTTTTGGGGATTACCCTGACTTCTAATCTCGCTTGGCACAAGCACATTACAAATATTGCTTCCGCTGCATCTAAAAAACTTGGTTTTCTCTTTTGCTCTCGGCGTTACTTTTCTTCCAAACAGCTGCTCAGTCCGTATAAATCACAAATTTGTCCAGCCATGGAATATTGTTCCCACAACTGGGGTGGTGTCCCCAAAACCTCTCTTAGGCTTCTTGATTCCATTCAGAAGAGGGCAGTTAGGTTAATTAATGATTCATCTCTAACAGAGTCTCTCCACTCGCTGTCTCATAGACGTACTGTTTCTGCTGCATGCCTCTTCTACAGATACTTCCATGGGCACTGTTCTTCTGAATTGGCTTCTATAATTCCCACTCTCTCTTTCAAAACAGTCCGAACACATGCCACCACCAGCAACATCCATTTAACTGTCCAACCTTAAACTCAAAGAACCAACTTTTCATCTTCCTCGTTTATTAATTCAACTGTCGTTTTCTGGAACAACCTTCATTCATACGTATTTCCTGAAAATTACAGTCTACAGAAGTTCAAGTCCAATGTCAACAAATTAGTATTAGTAACGGCCGCATGGTGCAAGAAAGCCTATGGCTTATGCTGCACCAGCCAAAAAAAAAAAAAAAAAAAAATCCAAACAAAACAAAGATAAAAACAAAAAAAAAAATAAATAAATAAATAACTAAATAATAATAATTAATAAATAAATAAAAAATAAAAAATAAATAAAAACGAAATTAAACCTATCATCCTATGCGCTTCCCTTACCCGAAAGTACTATCCAGATGACCTTTGAATTTCCCCAAACTGTCGGCCTCTACCACCCATGAAGGCAACTTATTCCAGTAATTTATAACTCGCTGGCTAAAATAGAACTTCCTGCAGTCCAATCTAAACATTTCCCCCCGTAACTTGAATTTATGTCCCCTAGTTCTAGCATCATTTATAATCTTGAAAATTTTGTCCTCATTCATTTTACTGATGCCTCTCAGAGCCTTAACACCTCAATCAAATCTCCTCTAAGGTGTCTAGTTTCCAAACTCTGCAACCCACATATTCGAAGTCTTTCTTCATAAGGACGCCCTTTTGCCGATCTCACCAGGCGAGTTACCCTTCTTTGCACCTTTTCAAGAAGCTCGATGTCTTTCTTCAGGTGCGGTCTCCATACTTGAACACAGTATTCCAAGTGTGGTCTAACATAATCCTTATATAATGGGATTATCACGTTCCTATCTCTACTTGCAAAAGTTCGATAGATCATCGATAGGACACCATGGGCCTTCCTTGCAACCTGTTTACAATGCTCAGAGAATTTCATGTCTGACCGTATCGTAACACCCAAGTCCCTTTCCTCCAGTACTGGGTTTAGTTGAACTCCACCAAGTGAATAAGTTTTTTTGGGATTACTGTTTCCCAGGTGTAATACCTTACACTTTGTTGGATTAAAGCACAGCTGCCATTTTTCTAACCATTCCTGAAGTCTATCTAGGTCTCTCTGAAGAAGCTCAGCTTGACAGTGATCATTAATTACTCTCCCAATTTTAACATCATCTGCAAATTTAGACATCACGCCCTCTATCCCTTCATCAATGTCGTTTATGAAAATTAAAAACAACAGATGTAAGAAGTGGGGAACCCCACTTCTTACATCAACCCAATCTGAGGAATAGCCATTTATCACAACCCTCTGCCTCCTGCCCTGAAGCCATCCTTCTATCCATCTAAGGATTTTCCCAGTGATTCCAACCTGTTCCAGCTTATAAAGCAACCGCTCATGTGGGACTGAGTCAAAAGCTTTGCTGAAATCTAAATAAACAATGTCGAAATTATTCCCTAAATCCAGCTCGTGAGTGACCCTTTCGAAATAGCAAACCAGATTTGTTAAACATGATTTTCCCTTTACGAAACCATGCTGAGTATCCTTGAGAATTTCAATTCGATCCAAATGATCCTGAATTCCACCCTTGATCATTGCCTCCATGATTTTCCCTACTACTGAAGTCAGACTGACAGGTCGATAATTTCCAACTTCACTTTTAGAGCCACCCTTATGTATGGGAGATACATTTGCACTTTTCCAATCCAAGGGAATCTCCCTAGAGTCTAATGATGCTCGCATAATTAGCCTCAATGGTTCAATGCACTCGCTTGCCGCCTCTCTTAAGATTATAGGGTATATTCCATCAACTCCAGGAGCTTTACTGATCTGTAGGCTCGAAAGTTTTTTCATTAAATAATCTTGCGAAATTTCAATATCATTAATTGCATATTTTTTAACTTCGCTCCCACAATTTCCCTTTGCCACAAAAGGCTTTTCATTTGTAAATATCGATGCAAAATAACTGTTGAGTTCATCTGCGACGGCAGCTGGTGTATTTATTACTATCCCCTTTCCCTTACGTAAAGGTCCGATCTGGTTTGTCCTGCTCTTCTTGGCATTTATATATGTGAAGAATTCTTTATCCCCCCTCTTTGCTCTGTTTGCTAGTGATTTCTCATAATCTGCCTTTGCCTGTCGAACCTTTTCTGTGGCTCTATTACACATCACCTTGTAGCTGTTATAGGCTTCAGTACTTTTTATTGTTCTGTAACCTTTCCATGCCACCTTTTTCTGCTCAAGTAATGCGGCAACTTCACTAGTCATCCAACTTGAAACCCTCCTCTCCTCGTGGAGTATTTTTTTAATGGTATATACGCATTCAAGGCATCTGTGATTAATGTTTTAAAAGCGTACCACAGTTCAATTGTATTCATTCTCTGCGCGATATCTACCCAGTTAATAGAGGCCATGTAGTACCTTAAGGCATCGTAATTTCCTTTTCTGAAATTAAAACCCATTCCTTTGCCTTTTACTTCTGCTACCTCTCTCGTCATCATCCACCGTGGAACTCCGTGATCACTTCCTGCTACTGGTTCCTCTACTGTCAGCCCTGTTATGTCATCTGATTCATGTGTGATGATGAGGTCTAGGATATTCTTTTCTCTAGTACTTTCCCTGACATGTTGATACAAATAACAGTCATCTAGTTGATTTAAAAATTTTGTTCCCCATGTCGAGTTTCCTTCCCATTTACTCCAATCAATTAGAGGCAAATTGAAATCACCCATAATAAGGCATTGACGCTTACTTGCCCATTCCATTTGCATGGAGGCTTTTGTCATAATCTTCACAATCACCTGGTCTGTAGATTACTCCTACTCGCATTATACCTTTGTTTCCAACTATCTTTTTTTTCGAGGTTGGCATTCGAGGTGAGCGGACGCGCTTAGACAGGGCTCCTCAGTTAAGTGGTTTACTTTTGGATAGTGCTTTTAAATATTTGATTTATTTAGATATTGTTGGATTATTTTGTTATAGGTTTTCCTGTAACTGTTTGATTTTAATAATATTATAGATATAATTTTTTAAAGTTACTTTCATTGATATTTATTTAATTTTATAATGGTAGTTACGAGATCTGCCTTAAACACATCACAGGGTATCGTGACTCACACGGAAATAGCAGATGGCGATTTACGGGTGAGTCATGATTTAATCCGTTGTGGAACCTGTGGAATGTTTTCCAAGGTCGACCTGGTGACTAATCCTAGCTCACCTGGGGATTCTTTTCTTTGTGATCGATGTAAGGAGTGCACCGATCTTAAATTACAATTTGGTGCACTGAGGGAACAATTTGAGTCCCTGAAAAAACGAGTGCTTGCCCTCGAAAATAATGCATCTGGGAGCTCGTCAGGGACTCAAAACTCCAGCAATCTACCAAGTGATGCACACCCGATTCGAGCCTCAAAACAGAAAAACCAAGTGCAAACTACTCTGGTTAAAAAGGACATTGTATTATTAGGAGACTCCATTGTCAGGGAAACGGGGAATATTTTTTGTAATAAAGATAGGTGGAGGAGAACCAGGGTATGTCTGCCGGGAGCAACTATTGATGATGTCACCAACAGACTGTCAGATTTTAAAGGGGGTAAAGAAAATATTATTATTCATGTGGGGACAAACGATATTAAACGTACACGATCTGACGATTTGTTGGAAAAATACAGAACCATGCTGAGGAAATGTCGCGAGCTAGGCCATAATGTCTATGTGTCTGCAATTCTGCCCAGACACGATAGGAGGGATTATATGTTAAGAGCCTTGTGGATTAACTCAAGACTTGAAGGAATCTGCAAGGCTTTAGGGGGTAAATTTCTATCAGCATGGCCCACACTTGTAGGTAGAAGGAATTTGTTTTGTAGAGACGGGATACACTTAAACAAAGGTGGTGCAAAAGTTTTTGCCAGTATTATTGAGGATACCTTAAAGGTTCAGGGAAACTGCTAGTTAGGGGGGATGTGGGTAATACTGACACGCGTTTATCTGATAATATTGGTCAAAGTAACTCTTGCACATACCTCAAGAGTTCTTATCTGTTACCCCAACTGGGCGTATTATCTAGATGTTCTGGGGGCACAAACGTTTCACGTGGGCGGGTAGCTAATGCCAGGGAAGAGAGCCTAAAAAACTTCAAGGGTTGTGTTAGGGTTGTTAAATATACAAGAACAGTAAATCTTAATTGTTTATACAGTAACGTTAGAAGTGTCGTCAATGAAATGAGCGAATTCGAACTGCTGGTTAAAACAAGTAACGCGGACATAATAGGGCTTACAGAGACGTGGTGCCACCCGGAAATTGGGGATGATGAGTTTCAGTACGGCTTGTATAATGTATTTAGGAAGGATAGAGTAGATAGAAGGGGTGGTGGGGTAATGCTTCTTATCAGAAGCAGCCTGAGTGCGACGATAGCTTTCCCGGATTCAGACGTTTCACATGCTAGTATAGAGTCTGTATGGTGTGAGATAGTTGGAAACAAAGGTATAATGCGAGTAGGAGTAATCTACAGACCAGGTGATTGTGAAGATTATGACAAAAGCCTCTACATGCAAATGGAATGGGCAAGTAAGCGTCAATGCCTTATTATGGGTGATTTCAATCTGCCTCTAATTGATTGGAGTAAATGGGAAGGAAACTCGACATGGGGAACAAAATTTTTAAATCAACTAGATGACTGTTATTTGTATCAACATGTCAGGGAAAATACTAGAGAAAAGAATATCCTAGACCTCATCATCACACATGAATCAGATGACATAACAGGGCTGACAGTAGAGGAACCAGTAGCAGGAAGTGATCACGGAGTTCCATTGTGGATGATGACGAGAGAGGTAGCAGAAGTAAAAGGCAAAGGAATGGGTTTTAATTTCAGAAAAGGAAATTACGATGCCTTAAGGTACTACATGGCCTCTATTAACTGGGTAGATATCGCGCAGAGAATGAATACGATTGAACTGTGGTACGCTTTTAAAACATTAATCACAGATGCCTTGAATGCGTATATACCATTAAAAAAATACTCCACGAGGAGGGTTCCAAGTTGGATGACTAGTGAAGTTGCCGCATTACTTGAGCAGAAAAAGGTGGCATGGAAAGGTTACAGAACAATAAAAAGTACTGAAGCCTATAACAGCTACAAGGTGATGTGTAATAGAGCCACAGAAAAGGTTCGACAGGCAAAGGCAGATTATGAGAAATCACTAGCAAACAGAGCAAAGAGGGGGGATAAAGAATTCTTCACATATATAAATGCCAAGAAGAGCAGGACAAACCAGATCGGACCTTTACGTAAGGGAAAGGGGATAGTAATAAATACACCAGCTGCCGTTGCAGATGAACTCAACAGTTATTTTGCATCGATATTTACAAATGAAAAGCCTTTTGTGGCAAAGGGAAATTGCGGGAGCGAAGTTAAAAAATATGCAATTAATGATATTGAAATTTCGCAAGATTATTTAATGAAAAAACTTTCGAGCCTACAGACCAGTAAGGCTCCTAGAGTTGATGGAATATACCCTATAATCTTAAGAGAGGCGGCAAGCGAGTGCATTGAACCATTGAGGCTAATTATGCGAGCATCATTAGACTCTGGGGAGATTCCCTTGGATTGGAAAAGTGCAAATGTATCTCCCATACATAAGGGTGGCTCTAAAAGTGAAGTTGGAAATTATCGACCTGTCAGTCTGACTTCAGTAGTAGGGAAAATCATGGAGGCAATGATCAAGGGTGGAATTCAGGATCATTTGGATCGAATTGAAATTCTCAAGGATACTCAGCATGGTTTCGTAAAGGGAAAATCATGTTTAACAAATCTGGTTCGCTATTTCGAAAGGGTCACTCACGAGCTGGATTTAGGGAATAATTTCGACATTGTTTATTTAGATTTCAGCAAAGCTTTTGACTCAGTCCCACATGAGCGGTTGCTTTATAAGCTGGAACAGGTTGGAATCACTGGGAAAATCCTTAGATGGATAGAAGGATGGCTTCAGGGCAGGAGGCAGAGGGTTGTGATAAATGGCTATTCCTCAGATTGGGTTGATGTAAGAAGTCACGATACCCTGTGACGTGTTTAAGGCAGATCTCGTAACTACCATTATAAAATTAAATAAATATCAATGAAAGTAACTTTAAAAAATTATATCTATAATATTATTAAAATCAAACAGTTACAGGAAAACCTATAACAAAATAATCCAACAATATCTAAATAAATCAAATATTTAAAAGCACTATCCAAAAGTAAACCACTTAACTGAGGAGCCCTGTCTAAGCGCGTCCGCTCACCTCGAATGCCACAGGGTATCGAGGAGGCAGAGGGTTGTGATAAATGGCTATTCCTCAGATTGGGTTGATGTAAGAAGTGGGGTTCCCCAAGGATCAGTATTAGGACCACTGTTGTTTTTAATTTTCATAAACGACATTGATGAAGGGATAGAGGGCGTGATGTCTAAATTTGCAGATGATGTTAAAATTGGGAGAGTAGTTAATGATCACTGTCAAGCTGAGCTTCTTCAGAGAGACCTAGATAGACTTCAGGAATGGTCAGAAAAATGGCAGCTGTGCTTTAATCCAACAAAGTGTAAGGTATTACACCTGGGAAACAGTAATCCCAAAAAAACTTATTCACTTGGTGGAGTTCAACTAAACCCAGTACTGGAGGAAAGGGACTTGGGTGTTACGATACGGTCAGACATGAAATTCTCTGAGCATTGCAAACAGGTTGCAAGGAAGGCCCATGGTGTCCTATCGATGATCTATCGAACTTTTGCAAGTAGAGATAGGGACGTGATAATCCCATTATATAAGGCTTATGTTAGACCACACTTGGAATACTGTGTTCAAGTATGGAGACCGCACCTGAAGAAAGACATCGAGCTTCTTGAAAGGGTGCAAAGAAGGGTAACTCGCCTGGTGAGATCGGCAAAAGGGCGTCCTTATGAAGAAAGACTTCGAATATGTGGGTTGCAGAGTTTGGAAACTAGACACCTTAGAGGAGATTTGATTGAGGTGTTTAAGGCTCTGAGAGGCATCAGTAAAATGAATGAGGACAAAATTTTCAAGATTATAAATGATGCTAGAACTAGGGGACATAAATTCAAGTTACGGGGGGAAATGTTAAGATTGGATTGCAGGAAGTTCTATTTTAGCCAGCGAGTTATAAATTACTGGAATAAGTTGCCTTCATGGGTGGTAGAGGCCGACAGTTTGGGGAAATTCAAAGGTCATCTGGATAGTACTTTCGGGTAAGGGAAGCACATAGGATGATAGGTTTAATTTCCTTTTTATTTATTTTTTATTTTATTAATTATTATTATTTAGTTATTTATTTTTATTTTTTTGTTTTTATCATTGTTTTGTTCGGATTTATTTTTTTTATTTTTTTTTATTATTTTTTTTTTTTTGGCTGGTGCAGCATAAGCCATAGGCTTTCTTGCACCATGCGGCCGTTACTAATACTAATACTAATCTCACACCATACAGACTCTATACTAGCATGTGAAACGTCTGAATCCGGGAAAGCTATCGTCGCACTCAGGCTGCTTCTGATAAGAAGCATTACCCCACCACCCCTTCTATCTAACCTATCCTTCCTAAATACATTATACGAGCCGTACTGAAACTCATCATCCCCAATTTCCGGGTGGCACCACGTCTCTGTCAAATATCTTCTTTCATCTTCTCAACCTCCAACCCAAGCACGGTACTAATTACTATGGGTTCTAATACCTCTCGTGTTTGGTGTTTACATAAAAAAAAAAAAATCAAAATCAGGAATGGGACATGATATTGCCAATGGAAATGTCTTTATGTGTGCGTGACATAAGGAGTGTGAAAAATTCAGGCACTAACTCAGTGTTGTTTTCACCCTATATGAGAACTTGAAGAACAGGGTGCCCTCGAAGGATTTAAATTAAGGGGCCAATCAAGCTCTCAGCATCCCACATCAATGCCAGAACTTGCACTTGAACATCACACAACACAGCGGTAACCCCCAAGGCAGAATGCACTGGTCCCAAAGGAACTAGTTGTTGTCGGTGGCTATATTGTCAGGGAAACAGGGTACATATCGTGCAAGAAAGATAAGCGGAACAGAACCAGGGTATGTCTGCCAGGGGCAAAGGTTCATGATGTTGCAGAGCAATTATCATCTTTTAAGGGCAGAAAGGACAATATTTGTGTACACATTGGCACTAATGTGATATTAAGTTTTTGATATTAAGAGGAGGAGACTGGCAGAATTACTTAACAAATACAGGTCACTGTTGAAAAAAAGCAGTGAATTAGGGTTGAATTTGAAAGTGCCTGCAATTCTGCCCAGACACGATAGGAAGGAGTATATGATAAGAGCCTTGTCGATCAATTCGGCTCTGGAGAGATGGTACAAGGCTCAAGGAGTAGAATTTTTCTCAGGCTGGTCTGTGCTTGTTAACATGAGAAACTGCTTCTACAGGAATGGAATCACTTAAATAGGCTGTGTTAGGGTAACTAAGAGTAGAAACAGGTGTATGTATACCAATGCTAGGAGTATAGTTAATAAATTTGATGAGCTTGAAGTGCTAGTCAAGATATCAAAGGCAGATATCGTTGGGATATCAGACATGTGGTGTCACAAAGACATAAGCAGTGCAGAATTGGAATTTATGGAGTACAATCTGTACAGAAAGGATAGACAGGGTAAGAGGAGAGGAGGGGTTATGCGGTTAGTTAAGAAACACATAAAATCTAAGGAAGTGATGCCAATTGATGTTGCTGGACAATGCAATGTTGAGTCTGTTTGGTATGGCATAAGCACTGGGAAAGGAAAAATGAGAGTAGGCGTGTGTTGCCTAATGAATCTGATGAGTATAATGAGCATTTGTGCAGAGAAATAGAGTGGGCCAGTAAATCAGAGTGTCTTATGATGGGGGAGTTTAATTTTCCAGAGATTGACTGGAATTTGTCGGTTGGTCACTCACACACTAGGAAGGCTTTTGTGAATTTATTGGATCATTGTTTTCTACAGCAGCATGTTTGGGAGGCAAAGAGAGGGAGTAATACTCTTGATCTGATTACCAGTAGTGATTCTTCATGCATTAAGAATCTGCAGATAAACTAACCACTAGGTGGCAGTGATCACAGTGTGCTGAAATGGGATTTATCAGGGATAAAGGGAAGGGTTTTTGCTTTCATAAAGGTGACTACGGTGGTCTGAAACAGTATTTAAATTCTATAAGGTAGGACCAATTGATGATAAATGTTACTAACAGCAAATTCAAAATGGGAAGCAATCAAAGAAATAATCTTGGACGCTACTACTAGGCTTTTCATACCAATTAAGAAATATTGTTCAAGATTTAGGTCTAAAATGGATGTCAGATGAACTAATTAGACACGGGTCAGAGAAGAAAAATGCATGGGATATATATAAATTAACAGGTGACACAGAAGCCTATGATAGATATAAGCTGGTCTGTAACCAAGTCACAATAGAGGTTAGACAGACAAATGCAAATTATGATAAATATTTGGCAAAGGATGCAAAGAAAAACAGCAAAGAGTTCTTTACTTATGTAAACTCTAGAACGAAGGGAATGAATCAGTTTGGTCCACTTGATTTCGATGGTTCAACTGTTGATGATCCTGCTCAGGTATCTAACAAACAAACAAACAAAATGAATATTTTGCATCTACATTCACACAAGAAGTTATTCAGGGAGGGTAATACCAGAGGTGTATTAAACTCTGGCAGAAAGCCAGATAACCTTGTAATAACTGAGAGTAAAGTGGAGCAGAAATTGTTGAAGCAAAACATAAGAAAAGCACTTGTGGTGGAAGGAATCTATCCATTATATTAAAGGAGGCAGCAAAGGAAGTAAGCAAACCCTTAGCATTAATTATGACAGCTTCCTTGGAGTCGGGGAGGTACCCATGGACAGGAAATGTGCAAATGTGACCCCAATCCACAAAGGAGGATCAAAGGAAGACACAAGCAATTACAGACCTGTTAGTTTAACTTCTGTTCCAGGTAAATTAATGGTTAAAGAAGCATTTCAGGATTATCTACACAAGACTTCAGTTACAGCTCGGACACAGCATGGGTTTGTTAAAGGGGAAAATCTTTTCTGACCAATTTGATTGGATACTATGATGTAGTCACAAAGGAAATGAAAGCAAAGAATAATTTTGATATATTTGGATCTTAGAAATGCTTTTGATACTGTTGCACATGGAAGCCTGCTGAACAAATTGGAGCAGTGTGGCATTGGAGGCAAATTGCTACTATGGATAAAGGGATTGTTGAGTTGGAGAAGACAGAGTGATAATCAATGGACACTGCTCTTCGTGGACTAATGTTATTAGTGGCGTCCCCGATGGTTCGATGTTGGGTCCATTGTTGTTTTCAGTATTTATAAATGATATTGATGTTGGTATATCAGGCTTAATGTCCAAGTTTGCAGACAATGCGAAGGTTGGCAGGATTGTTAATGACAGTACACTGCTGAAACAGGATCTAGAAAAGTTGAGCAGATGTGCTGAGAGATGGCAAATGAAGTTTAACATTGACAAATGTAAAGTACTACATATGGATAGCAGTAAACCTAGAGTAACGTATGAACTTTGTGGTACTACACTGAGTGGTAGAGAATGAAAAGGACCTGGTGGTAATTGTGCAGACAGATATGAAGTTTTCTGAGCAGTGCAGACGGTCTGCAAGAGTAGCTCATGGTGTCTTGTCAATGATATACAGGAAATTTTCTAGCAGGGATAAGGAGGTGATTATCCTCTTGTATAAGGCAATGGTCAGGACACACCCTGAATACTGTATACTGGTCTGGAGTCTTCATTTTAAGAAGGATGTAGAGCTGCTGGAACGAACATAGAGAAGGGCAAAAATATTATTGAATGGAACAAAGGGTTGCGCTTACGAAGAAAGGCTTAAGTTTTGCAAATTACAGTGTCTGGAGACTAGGCACCTGCGAGGTGATCTGACTGAGGTGTATAAAGCCTTGAATGGTTTGAGCATGTTCAATGCTAATGGGATTCTTCCTCTTGCTCAGAATAAATGTCTGAGAGGGCATAAATTTAAATTGAGGAATGACAGTTGTAGGATAGATGTGCAGAAGTTTGCCTTTAGCCAGAGGGTGGTTGATTGATGGAACAAACTTCCATCTGTCGTTGTAGAAGTCAATAACTTAAACAGATTCAAGGCAGAACTAGACAAACATTTGTGACCGGTGGATGAGTGAAATCAGAAGGGGGGTTGTGTGTGTGTGCGTGTTTTTTTTAATTTTTTTTATTTTTATTTTGGCTGATGCTATATAAGCTTGCTGTCTTGCATCATGTGTCCTTGCTAATGCTAAAGAGAGGGGGGGGAGGTGACATCCCTCCTGGGCTCTAGTGTACTACCTGTAGAACTAGAAGTGCTGAAACAACAAATTGAAATTGTTTTTTTTTTTTTTTTTGATTTTATTGGCGCATTAGCTACTACGGCTATAATGCGCCCCAAATTGAAATTAATACCAAACAAAAAACTAATGTATATCATTAAAAAGCACTATATATTTCACTGGAAATCGCTTGATCATTGAAATTTGCTTGCAGGGCCCAACAAGAGATAGTGGATTAATGACAGGTTAAAAGTCCCTGGCGAAACTATAAACCTTGTGCACACAGAAGCAGGGAGTGGAAAACTGTGTCACAGGTGGAGAGATCTACAAAAGTGGTGCACTGATCAGTTTCTTTTCAGAGCCCTTCAAGATCTGGCTGGTCTAAATTCTGCCTTCAAAAATTAAGATCTCATCAATTTCAGGTTGGATTATATTAAGAATATGATCATGAAGATGCCATCTCTTCATAGATAATGAAGATCATGATCTTTGCCATCTCTTCATATATCATGAAGATCATGATCTTTGCCATCACTTCATATATCATGAAGAGAAGAGGGTTTGCAGTGAAAAAATAATATTACAGATTCTTCTGTTTCTCAGATTAGTCAAGCATAAGACTAAGATTTTTAATTTTGATGATGATCAATATAGTTTCCAATATAATTTCATTACGTCTGATTGATACTTCGGAAAAATGTATTCTTTTTATAAAATCAATCTGCAGATGAAAGCAATTAACAATTGCAATTACTACAATAACATCTTCAACGGCTAGCTGGCTATAATTTCATCAGCTTCCCTTTTTTTAAGTGCAATCTAAAATATAACTGGTTAGTCTTATTTATTTGTTGCAGGCTTTTTTAAGGATCTCTTGTTGACACTTACACAAATCCAACAAAGGATTCATGCAAGGGATCTAACAGTTAGATCCCTTGGAGTAGAATTTTTTCACTGCATGGCCTGTGTTTGTTAGCAGGAGAGACTTTTTCCCCCCTTTTTTTTTTTTTTTTACAAGTGTGCAAAAATATTTGCTGGTGTTATTGAAGCAGTGTTAGGTGGGTTGGAAAACTGATAGCCCAGGGTAATAGCATTGTCATTAGCAAGTGCATATGATGCAAGAAAGCAAGCTTATATAGCATCAGTCAAAAAAAAAAACAAAAAAAAACACCTTCTCATTTCACTCATCCACCCAATCCAAATGTTTGTCTAGTTCTGCCTTAAATCTCTTTAAGCTATCAACTTCTACAACGACAGATGGAAGTTTGGTCCAGAAATCAACCACCCGCTGGCTAAAGGGCAAACTTCCGCACATATATCCTACAACTGTCTTTCCTCAATTTGAATTTATGCCCTCTCAGGCGATTATTCTGAGCAAAAGGAAGAATCCCATCAGCATTGAGCATGCTCAAACCATTCAAGGCTTTATACACCTCAATCAGATCACCTCGCAGGTGCCTAGTCTCCAGACACTGTAATTTGCAAAACTTAAGCCTTTCTTCGTAAGAGCAACCCTTCGTTCCATTCACTAATCTTGTTGCCCTTCTCTGTACTCGTTCCAATAGCTCTACATCGTTCTTAAAATGAGGCCTCCAGACCTGTATAATGTACTCAAGGTGTGGCCTGATCACAAGGGGATAATCACCTCCTTATACCTGCTAGAAAAATTCCTGTATATCATTGACAAGACACCATGGTGTACCTCTTGCAGACCATCTGCACTGCTCAGGAAACTTCATATCTGCATGCACAATTATCCCAAGGTCCTCTTCACTCTCTGCCTCTATCAGTGTAGTACCACACAGTTGATACGTTACTCTGGGGTTACTGCAGTACTTTACATTTGTCAATGATAAACTTCAGTTGCCACCTCACGGCCCATCTACTCAACTTTTCTAGATGCTTTTTTACAGCAGTATACTGTCATTAGTGTTATTAACAAACCAGCCGACCTTCTTATCGTCTGCAAACTTGGACATTAAGCCTGATATACCATCATCAAACTTTTTTTTTTTAGTTTTACCATCATCAATATCATTAATGAATACAGAAAACAACAATGGGCCTAACACTGAACGCTGGGGAACTCCACTGATTACCACTCTCTGTCTTCTCCCACTCAACCATCCCTTTATCCATAGCAGCAATTTGCCTCCAATGCCACACTGCTCCAATTTGGGCAGCAGTCTTCCATGTGCAACAGTATCAAAAGCCTTTCTAAGATCCAAATATATGATATCAAGATTATTCTTTGCATCCAGTTCCTTTGTGACTACATCATAGTATCCAATCAAATTGGTCAGACAAGATTTTCCCCTTTAACAAACCCATGCTGTGTCCTAGCTATAACTGAAGTCTTGTGTAGATGATCCTGCAATGCTTTTTTAACCAGTGCTTCCATTAATTCCCTGGAACAGAAGTTAAACTAACAGGTCTGTAATTATGACCCCAATCCTTTGTGGATTGGGGTCACATTTGCACATCTCCATTCCATGGGTACCTCCCCTGAGTCCAAGGAAGCTGTCATAATTAGGCTAAATATTTGCTTACTTCCTTTACTGTCTCCTTTAATATAACTGAAAAGATCCCATCTACCCCAGGTGCCTTTCTTATGTTTATCTTCAACAATTTCTGCTCCACTTTACTCTCAGTTATTACAAGATTATCTAGCTTACTGCCAGAGTTTAATACACCTGAATAATTCATCATGTGTGAATGTAGATGCAAAATATTCATTTAGTTTGTTAGCTATCTGAGCAGGATCATCAACAGTTGAACAATCAATATCAAGTCGGCCAATCTGATTTATCATCTTCCTTCTAGAGTTTAGATAAGTAAAGGACGCTTTGCTGTTTTTCTTTGCATCCTTTGCCAAAGATTTCTCGTAATTTGCTTTGCCTGCCTAACCTCTGTTGTGACTTGGTTACAGACCAACTTATATCTATCATAGGCTTCTATGTCACCTGTTAATTTATATGAATCTCATGCATTTTTCTTCTCTGCCACAATGGCTAATTAGTTCATCTGACATCCATTTAGGCCTAAATCTTGATCAATATTTCTTAGTTGGTATGAAAAGCCTAATAGCTTCCAAGATTATTTCTTTGACTGCTTCCCATTTTGAATTTGCTGTTGGTAACATCATCAGTTGGTCCCACTGTAGTCACCTGTACGAAAGCAGAAACCCTTCCCTTTACCCCTAATGGTAGTTACCTCTTTGAGTAAATCCCACTTCAGCACACTGTGATCACTGCCACCTAGCAATTCCTTTATCTGCAGATTCTTAATGCATGAAGAATCACTACTGAGAATCAGATAAAGAGATCAATTGGATTCGTTTACTGACACTAGTTGCCTCCCGAATATGCTGCTGTAGAAAACAATCATCCAATAAATCCATAAAAGCCTTGCTAGTGTGTGAGTGACTAACCCACAAATTCCAGTCAATCTCTAGAAAATTAAAATCCCCCATTATAAGACACTGATTTACTCGCCCACTCTATTTCTCTGCACAAATGCTCATTATACTCATCAGGCCTATGACACACACCTACTCTCATTTTTCCTTTCCCAGTACTTATGTCATACCAAACAGACTCAACATTGCATTGTCTAACAACATGAAATGGAATCACTTCCTTAGATTTTATGTGGTTCTTAACTAACAGCATAACCACTCCTCTCTTCCTGTCCTGTCTATCCTTTCTTTACACATTGTACTCCCAAAAATCCAATTCTGCACTGCTTATGTCTGTGTGACACCATGTCTCTGATATCCCAACAATATCTGCCTTTGATGTCTTGACTAGTAATTCAAGCTCATCAAATTTATTAACTACACTCCTAGCATTGGTGTACACACAAGTATACACATCATGGAAAAAGAAACTATATGAATTGTATTAGGGTTACTAAAAGCCCAAACAAGTATGTTGTGGTGGTGGTGGTTTTGGTTTAAGAGCACAAGGGCTGCTGGGGCCAAACTATCTACCCAATGTTTAAGAATGAGATAACTTTATTATAAATTTCTATCATATTTTATGGCATAGATCAATCCATGCTAGGTAAGTAAAAGGTTCTCCATATTACCATTATCTCCAAGAAAGCAAAATAGTGTCAATGATGATTGTATATTTTTAAGTGACTGAAATGTACCGTACTTGAGTGGATAGTTAGAAGGTGAAAACAGTCTGTTAATCAATGATGAACAATGAGTTGTGTATGGGGAATACAGACATCCATTAGAATGTGCAGGTGAGTGAAATGTGCACACCCAATCCTTAGTCTTGATAACATTAGTTACTCCCTCTTGTTTTGTCATAAGATGGAGAACCACAACTTTAGGTGTGGTTTTATTTGTAAAGTTTGTTTCATGGGTAACCTCTCTAGATCAGTGACCAACTACACTTGCTCGTACACTCGGGGTACAGTAAACAAATCTGAGGAAGTATTGGTTTAACCCAACAAAGGCAGATGTGACAGGGATATTGGAAAAAAGGTGCCATTTAGAAATAAGTAATACAGAATAATTTGAACGTACCAGCCTTTAGGTGGTCCTGAGTTTGTCACACATTCCCTCTGGTACGACAAGCTAAAGCTTGCTACTGGGAGTTTAAAAGTTCAAGAGAAATGATATTCAGGCAACACTTATGAAACAGTGAACCAAATTTTGGTGAAGTCTGGTTGTTCTGTGACAATCTAATCCACTGCTTTCATCTTCAGAATCATGGGACTGTTAGTAAACCTGGGTATATCCAATGCTTATGATGGTTTGAAACTGGGTGATCACCTCCAGGTGTGAACAATCATAAGCAAGAGTCATGTGGTATCCAGAACACACAGAGGAATGCCATCAAATATTGTAATCTACCACCTAGTATTGTCACTAGACAATACTAGGTTGTAGATGACACTCATTAATGAGTGTAATGCCACTACTTTCCTTATAGGAGGATGGATTTATTTTCCAGAGCAACACTCCAGCAACCACCTATCTCTTCCATCAGAGTATGAACGATTCTTTCGAGGTACGGTTTTTGCATGCCAGCTGCTAGATAGCTCACTGGACGAAACCTATTGGCGACTCTCTAGGAGGCATGTGGATCAACCAGTGCTAATCTTACCAGATAGTGAATTGAGACAGAGTCCAAGTAGAGTGTGTATGCGAGAGCATTGTCAAGGCCACATTATGTCAAGAAGCTAGGTATATCCTGTGTGTGTGTGTGTGTGTGTGTGTGTGTGTGTGTGTGTGTGTGTGTGTGTGTGTGTGTGTGTGTGTGTGTGTGTGTGTGTGTGTGTGTGTGTGTGTGTGATATTCAAAATTTTCATTACTTCATACATATCCAACAACTGAACAAACTTGTGTGAAAAGATCTAAACCTCCCAAAAACTTCCTCATTCACTTGACAAATATATTTGGTCTTTTTTAACCTAGTCTGCAAGTCCCATTTACTTTTTCTGACAAAATCTCAATTATTAGTTGCCTCAACCACTGCTCATCTCAGCTATCCTAATTATTTACTTCATGATTTCTTTTGCTTCAAGAGTGGTAATTGTTCATATTTCTGTTCTGATATTCCCAATCAAAAACTTAATTTGGAAGATTAAGTAATTTCAATCTTCTCAATCAAGTCTTTTCAATCTTCTCTTGGCTTAAAATCTCTACTAAATCAAATTCATGTTTCCTCTATTGTTCTCCCAACTCCACTAATCACTTGGAAATCTTTGACTTCCTTTCTTTGAAACTTTATTTCTCCATTCTAACTTTCCTAACAGTTATGTTCACAACTTCAGCTGGTTGTGAATTTAAAGCTTTTGCAATTACAAATGACCTCACAGATTGTTGCTTTATCTACAAAATAACAAATAATGCTAACCACATGCTCGACATTAGTGACTTTTTTTCCAAACCACCCTTCAAAGAACATGGTCCTTGGTTGGATTACTGATTCTGACATCAATGTTTGCTCAGATCATGCAAGTGAAATTATTGTAGAAATGAAATCCGTAATTCATCTTAAAATCTTGTTCTTTATCTCATCCTTGCTTCTTTAATAAATGTGATAAGGCTTTTCAAGATTGTTGCATTTTGTAACTGCCTTGCACATAAAATCTCTAGATTTTTTCTGCCTGCACTGAAGCTCGTAACAACTATAAAGCAGTCAATCAATGGAAACTAGGTTTTGAACAGGGCAGTAGAAATGTTTGCTCCTTGTTCATATGGTAGTTGAGCATTCTGGTCTCTTGCCAAAGCTAACAACTGCAATATTTGTTCATCTATTGTGCAAAAAGGATAGGTGGAATAGGACCAGGATATGTCTGCCAGGGGCAAAAGTTGATGATGTTGTAGAGCAGATAACATCTTTTAAGGGCACAAAAGGTGATATAGTTGTACACGGTGGCACTAATGACATTAAGTGTAGGAGATCTGTGTTTTTCAACATTGACCTGTACTTAACAAGTACGGGTCAATGTTGAAAAAAAGTCACGAGTTAGGATTAAAGTTGAAAGTGTCTGCAGTCCTGCCAGAACACGATAGGAGGGAATATATGATTAGAGCCTTGTCAATCAATTTGGCCCTGGAGAGACTGGATTGTGCAAAGCTCATGGGGTAGAATTTTTTTCAGCGTGGTCTGTACTCGTTAACAGGAGAGATTACTTCTACAGGGATGGGATACACTTAATTAGAAAGGGTGTAAGAATATTTGCTGATGCTATCGATGCAGGGTTAGGTGGGTCAGAAAACTGCTAGTTTGGTGGGGAGTACAGACTAATAGATTAACAGTAACCGCAGACAATGGTGGAAATGATTCGTGCATTGCTTGTATTGCAATGAGCAGCAGACCGGAAAGCAAGTTTCTGGGAGTCAGGACACAAGCAAATACATGGGCTGTGTTAGAATAACTAAGAGGAACAACAGGTGCATGTATACTTGCATGTACACCAATGCCAAGAGTATAGTAAATAAATCTGATGAATTCGAAGTGCTGGTCAAGACATGAAACGCAGATATTGTTGGGAGATTAGAGACGTGGTGATACAAGGAATGTAGAATTGGAATTTGGGGAGAACGATGTGTACAGAAAGGATAGGAAGGGAGGAGGGGTTATTCTGTTAGTTAAGAAACACAAAATCTAAGGAAGTGCATCCAGTTGACATAGATGGACAGTGCAATGTTGAGTCAGTTTGGTGTGACATAAGCACTGGAAAAGCAAAAATGAGGTTAGGAATTTGCTATAAGCCTAATGACTCTGATCGGTACAACGAACAATTATACAGAGAAATACAGTGGGCCAGTAAATCAGAGTGTCTAATAATACAAGATTTTAACTTCCCAGATATTGACTGAAACTTGTCGGTTGGTCACTTGCACACTAGCAAGGCTTTTGTGGATTTATTAGATGTTTTTATTAGATTTATTATATTTTAGATTTATTAAATTTATTTTTCTACAGCAGCACGTTAGTGAGGCAACCAGAGGGAGTAACACTCTTGACCAGATTATCAGCAGTGATTATTCATGCATTAAGAACTTACAGATAAAGGAATCACTAGGTGGCAGTGATCAGAGTGTACTGATATGGGATCTACTTAAAGATGCAAATACCATCAGGGGTAAAGGGAAGGGTTTTTTCTTTTGTAATCGTGAATACAGTGGTCTCAGAGATTTTTTAAGTTCTATACAGTGGGACCAACTGATGATGTTATCAACAGCAAATTCTAAATGGGAAGCATTCAAGGAAGCAATCTTGGAAGCTACTAGACTTTTAAATCCAACTAAGGAATACTGTTTTGGTTTAGGCCCAAATGGATGGTCAGACG